>NC_135715.1:80161397-80468890 GCF_964656455.1 Halichoerus grypus
CTTCCTGCCTTAGAGTGGAGATGGTTCTTCACCCAAAGGCAGGGTCCAAGAGGCAGCAAGGTTGCCTTTCCCCCCTTTCACTCACCCCTAGGACAAGCTAGTCCCGAAGGGCAGACCTCACACTGCGACAGGTCAGAGAGGTTGTTGCGGCTGCTGAACGTCCCAGGTGGGCAGGCATGGGTGGGAGCATGGGGGCTGGAGGAGCCCACAGGGCACACATACCTATGACAACCAAGGGATACCCACTAGACAGAGCCCAATAGCTCAGATAGTCACAGGGAAATCCTACCGTGCCTGCTGGCCTGTGGCTTTGGCACGTAATCTCCCTGTGCTCCTTTCTCCCCCTGGAAAAGCCAGGACTTACCCAGCTGCTTCCTGCTCATGCTCAGGCCCCAGAACTCCTGGGGAGGGTCCTGGAGCCCTAGGCTGGTGTGATGCTGAGCCCTGATCTGGAGGCAGGGGCCCTCCCAGGATACGGAGGGGGATGGAGGAGGATGGATGCTTGCAGAAGCCTCACCTGAACCTGAGGGTCTGACTCTCGAATGGTGGTAGGACCCTGAGGCCATGTGCAGTCACCTCTATCATTGAGAAATCAAAGGTCCTTACCCTGGCGTGCACTTCGCATCTGGCTGAGTCAGTCCAGCCTGGGTACAGGCCCTGCCTGCTGGGCACGGAATGCAGTCTGTGGCTTCATCCTGGCCTGGATTCGGGCTAAACGTGCCTGGCTGGCACGGGATGGGGTGGGTGGCTCCGGTGGGACAGAAGTATCCTGCTGGGCACTGCAGACACTGGCTGAGAACTGGGGACAGAACAGCCCTCGTCACTCTAGTTCTCTCTGAAGGACCTGGGCTGCCGGCTTCAAAAGAAAAGCGATGAACGCTTGCCAGCCCCTGGTGGGCCTGATCCTCCTGTGGGCCTGGGAGTGCAGGGAGCGGGGCTGCCATCCCCATTTACCGAGTGCAGAGTGGGGGCTCCTTCCCCCTCGCTGTAGGCACTAGGGGCCCTGCTCTCAGTGCTGCCGGTTTCAGGGCGACCCGCTGCCTCAGCCGCACAGCCCGTGGACGGCTGCGATAGGGAGTCTCCCAACTTCTCAAGCTCCCATCTTCCTTTCTATAAAATGGGATCATAGCAACGCAGATTCCCAGGCTCGCTGTGACAACACTGTACAATGTGACAGAGCCCTGCGCAGCACTGGGCGCTCAGCAGGTCTTAGCGCGTCCTACTTTCAACGTCACAGCATCACAGTTTCAACAGCCCTGGGAGACATGAAAGTTTCAGGCTGCTCTGGCTCACAGCAGACCTATGTTCACCATTCTTGGAGGCTGGCACTTCCCTGCCACGTCTGTTGCTCTGTCCCAGCGTGGGACAGCTGCTGCCCTCACTCCGCCCTTAAGTGGGCACCGGGGCTCCTGCTCCAGGAGTTAGCGTCTGACCACGGGTGGTGCTGCTGAAACTTTTGCCCCTCGCTCTCCAACTCCTGGGACTTGTGGAGGAAATGGGTCCTTCCTCCCCAACTGTCTCCCCCGAGAGCCCAGCTTGGCCCTGTCCTCCGGGACTGGCCTCCAGCGGGAGCTGGCCTTGGCCTTGGCCTGCAGAGGAAGCATCGGCACCGAGTAGGGAACATGCTTTCTCCATGGCTCTGAGGAATAGCAGGAGTTGGTGGCTTCAGAACATCACAGAAAAGTAGCTGGGAGACTCTGCCACAGAAAGCTGTTTCCTTGAACCGTTTACCAGGGACTCAGCCCTGTCTCTGGCTAACAGCCTCAGAACTGGGCAAAATGGAGGCTGTGACGAGTTTGTCCCTGGTGCCCCTCTCTCTTCCTTTCAAAACTTGTCCAACATCCATCCATGTGGACTTCAGGGCGTTTTGGGGTGGTACAGAGTAATGAGACAAATGTGAGTTTGCACTGTGACCTCACGCTGTGGGACCCAAGCCACTTAGTTGACCTCTGAAGCTCAGAGGGGATTATGAGCCCCAGGTCCTGGGGTGTTCAGTGGTGTTATGTGAGCTACCACATGTGGGAACACTTAAAAGAATAAGCAGTGCAGAGCTTGCTGGCAAGAACATTTTGGGCTAGGGGATAGGTAAGGGGGCAGTGAGACCTACTGTGTGCAGGGAGTGGCGGCCTAGGGCCCACCCTGTGGTGGGTCTCTGGGGCATGCAGAGCCCCCCAACACCACACACCATTATTGCCGAGGGCGGGTGCCTGCCCAGAGCCTAGCAGCTGGCTCAGTGGGGGCCCCCTACCCCATAGAGCGCCATGCCAAGGACTGAAGTTCAGGAGCTCCAACCCCTGCCCAGGCTCTTAGGGGAGGGCAACAGCCTTGTGTTGTCTTGACACCTGGTTTCTGATCCTGGCTTCACCACCAGTTAGATATGTGATCTTGGTGAGTCAGTGAGCTTCCCAAGTCTCCAGTTCTTTACATCTCCAGGACAGTCGCAAGCTCTCCTCCACCACTACTGGGCTGTCATGAACACTTAGATGACCGTGCTTTGTGATCTGTGGTGATGCATCTGCTAGTGCTGGGGCAGGAGACGGGGAATATTCCCTCGGGACTGAACAAAGACCCCTTCTCGGCCCCCAGACTTGTTCTTCCAAAGTGGAAGGGGAAGTTGTTGATAGCGGTGACCATGAAGGCAGAAGCAACTCTTTCCTGAGTGCTCAGTATGTGCTAGGCTCAGTGCAGGGTTCTTTACATAGACATCTGGTCTCATATCCACAAAAGCCTTATGAGACAAATATTACTACCTTTCGTTTAAAGCTGAGGCTCAGAGAGCTCAAGGAATCTGTGGATATGACACAGCCCATCAGTGGCAGATCTGACCCCACCCACCCCCACAACCCCCACATGGTAGTCTCTGTGCTCTTGACCACTCCTCCCTTGCGCCTGTCAGCACTCCCATTCTTTCTTTCTTTTTCTCCATGTCCTCAGTGCTGGTGGTTCACAGCCACATTACCCCTCTGTCTTTACACTTTATGTTGAACAATCTGGGCTGCCTTTGAACTTCCTGCACAGGCCCTGATTTTCCCAGCTGAGCACAGACACCCAGACCTGGGGGCCTGATGGGGCCTCTGGGTGTGGCTTTCCTGGTGTTCACCCCCATCAGGGCCTGGACACGCTACTGGCTGTACTCTGCATCATGAAGTCAGTGTCTGTTAGCCTTTGGACGAGCACCTAATTAGCAAAGTCTGCAAATCACTCTTCCCATTGTGCAAACAACAGACAGAATTCAGAACTGACCTGCTGAGCAGAAGCTGGTGTTGGGGTGGGGTGTCTCCCTCTTGCTTTCGAAGCTCCCAGCCAGGCATGGAATGGAGACAGCACCATCTAGGCAGAAGTGGCCAGTGAGGGGAGGCCTCAGGGGTAGGGCGAGCTGAGAGAGGGCTGGCCTCTGAGGGGGTCTGTAGCCCAGAGCCCTGGGGTAGCATCACTGCCAGGGAGAAGATCAGAGCAGCAAAGTCTCTGCTCTCTGCTTTTCCAAAAAGCTGCTTCCTTTGCTTGAAGGGTTCTCCCTGCCCTCCCTGACTGCCTGACTGCACCTCTGCTCCTTCTGGGCCTGACTCCCATGTTTACTTCCCCAAGGAGGCTCCTGGGCCCCTTGCCAAGCAGTCTGCCTATGGTGCTTCTCTCTGAGCTTCAACAGCCCTGTCCTGACTTTGATTCAATACTCTCCACATTACAGTTTAGGGGGTTCCTGTGCCCGTCTCTCTCCTAACAGTGAGCTCTGGGGACCTGGGCACTGGCCGAGTGTGGGAGGCAGAACATGGGTATGTAGAGGGCTGGCAGGACCTCCATGTTGGCCTTGCTCCTCTTCCCACTGCCACCCCTTTGGCTTTCTTGTCACTGCAGTGCAAACTTTGGTCCCCCTCCAAGGCAGTCGCCAAGGTCCTTGCCTGCCTCTGGTCCTGCCATGTACTTCCTCAGGGTGCTTCACTGCCCAAAACCTGTCCAACATCTATCCATGTGGACTTCAGGGCATTTTGGGGTGGTACAGAGTAATGAGATAAATCTGAGTTTGCACTGTGACCTCACACTATGTGACCCAAGCCACTTAGTTGACCTCTGAAGCTCAGAGGGGATTAAGGCTGAAGGGCAAAGCCCTCTTTGCTCCCTGGGAACAGCTCTGTTGCCTAAGTCTCCCATGCATACTATGGGCTTCCCCACAGCTCTGGCCCTGTCCCACAATATACATCAAAGAGCAGGTGGATAGGAGAGGCTGGGTGACCTCGAGGTGGGGGCAATATCCTTGCAGAAGGGAAGGGATGGAGATAAGAAACCCCTCTTGCTCATGCAGGTGTCAGCACCCATAGTGTCAGCTCAGCTTCTGCACTGCCCTCTGGTGTGGGGGCTCTCCCTCCATTCCTCTTCCCCTGCTGCCCTTTGGCCAGTGCCCTGGCAAAGCAGACACACCTCATTTTCAACTCGAACAAAATTAAGAAGGGAAACTTTACTGCTGACAAAAAAACCTTACATAGTCTTAAAGTTAATGAAAATAAAAATGATGAATTCTTTGAGATGCTCCCTTCCTGATCTTCAGAACCCCACCTGACTTGTGGCCCCGTGCATGCTGCTTATGGGAGTAGGGGGGACCTTGGAGCCACCTCCTGGTTTCCTCTGTTCTGGCGACCCCACCCTGGGGAGGCCTGGTTGTTAGGGCCTTGGCACTCTCTTGTGTCTCTTATTTCACATTACCTTCTTTTCTTCAGGACGCCTGTATCTCTCATGTTCTTTGTCACTCCAAACCACCCTTGCACAGTGATGCATCATCTGTGCACACCTGAGTGGGATAGGATTCCCTGAGCATCCTCCCTTGAGAGAGTGCTCACTTCAAACCTGAGTGTCTTTGTGGACAGAAGACAGATGGATTGCAGGACTCATAGCAGTGGGGAGGGGAGGTAGCTGGGCAAGAGGACCTCTCTATCTCTTTCCACCTGACATTTATGGGTTCTGGAATGAAGTATGGCTCTTCCCAGGCCCCTCCCCAGCCTGTTTCTGACTGTCTTTCCTGCTCCCACTTCTAAGAACACAGGCAATGATAGGGCTTGTGGAACACTCAGAAGCTGGGGAGGAAGGAAGAACAAGGGACTGCATGCTCATGTGCCCAGCCAGAGAAGGTTCCTTACCGATGGGCAGCAGAGCATGCTGGGAAGTGACAGAGCTCTTGTCTCTGAGATGAGGCACCTAATGGCCTGTTATTAACTCTTTAGCCACAGAGTTCCCAGCTGTCATGTGAGGAACAACTTAGTTCTGACTATAGCAGGTACCATTTGAACTTTCTACATAGGACTTTACTTAGTAGGTATATTTAGTCACTATTATTATCAACTCCATTTTAGAAATAAGGAAAGAGAGGATTAAAGAAAATTTAAATAAATGTCCCAGACTCACACAGATGACCATAAAAAAGTCTCAATAGCTTTCAAAAGATTGAACTATAAGAGAGCATATTTTCTGACCACAACGGAGTTAAAACAGAAATCAGTAAGACATTTAGAAAAGCCCCAAATATTTGGAAATTAGACAACACACTTATAAATAATCCACTGTTCAAAAAATATCAGAAGGAAATTAGAAAACTTTTTAACTTTAATGATAATAAAAACCCCACATCATAAAATTTGTGAGAAATAGCTAAAGCAATGCATAGATTCAAATTTTTAGGTTTAAATGCCTGTATATTAAATGCTTATATTAGGAAACAAGAAAGGTATAAAATCAATGATCTGTTCTCATCTTAGGAAACAAGTAAAAGGAAGGATATGATAATAGCACTAATCAATGAAATAGAAAAATAAAGAAAATCAATAAAAACAAAAGCTAGTTATTTGGAAAGATAAATAAAATTGATAAAGCTCTAACTAGAGCAATTGAGAAAAAAAGAAAGAACACAAAGTACCAATATCAGAAATGAAACAGAATCACTACAGATGATATGCTAAAAGAATAGTAAGGGGATAGCATGAACAACTCTATGACAATAAATTTTACAACTTAAAGAGACAAATTCCTTGGAAGACTTAAATTACCAAATTGCCACAAGAAGAAACAGAAATTCTGAATAGCCTTAAATTTTTGAATTTGTAATTAAAGGCCTTCCTACCAAGAAAACTCTAGGCCTGTGGCTTTACTGAGTTCTTTACAACACTTACAAAATAACTCATACCAAATCTACATAAACTCTTTCATAAAATAGAGGCATGGGGACTAACTTTGTAATTAATTTTATGAGATCAATATTACTTTGATATCAAAACCAGACAAAAAATCAGAAAACTATAAACTAATATCTTTCATGAACATAGATGCAAAAATCGTTACAAAAATACTAGCAAATCAAATCAATGATATGTAGAAAGGATAAAATATCACAACCATGTGGAGTTTATCTCAGGAATACAAGGTTGGTTTAATATCCAAAAAACAATGATATTCATCATCTTATCAGAACAAAGGAGAAAACCATATGCTCATCTCAATCAATGCAGAAAAAGACAGGACAAAATTATATACCCTTCCATGATAACAACTTTCAGCAAGCTAGAAATAGAAAAGAATTTCCTCAACCTAATTAAAAGCATTTATAAAAAATTAGAGAAAAAAATTAGAGCTAATATCATATGTAATAGTAAAAGTCTGAACACTTTCCCCTAAGATTTAGAACAAAACAAGGATGTCCAATTCTATTGAAAACTGGTACTAGAATCCATAGACAGCCTAACAAGGCAAGAAAAAGTAACAAAAAGGCATATGGATGGAAAAAAATAGAAGTTAAAAAGTCTTTATTCACAGATAGCATATTGCATGAAGAGAAAATACTATGAAATCTGCACACAAAAGTTACTATAACAAATAAATGAAACAGGTAAGATTGAGGGATGCAAGGTCAATATAAAAAATTCAATACTAGCCAGGGTCATAGACATATTGGTATACTCATGTTCATAGCATTATTCACAGTAGATAAAATGTGGAAGCAACTCAAGTGTCCATCAACAGATGAATGAAAAATCAAAATGTGGTATATATGCACAATGGACTATTATTCAGCCTTTAAAAAGAAGGAAATTCTGACATATGGCATACCATGGATGAACCCTGAAAATATTATGTTAAGTGAAATAAGCCAGTCACAAAAAACCCAAATACTGTACGATTCCACTTACATGAGATACTTAAGAGTAGTCAAAATCATAGAGACAGAAAGTAAAATGGTGGTTGCCAAGGGCTAGGGATATAGGGGAATGGGGATTATTGTTTAATGAGTATAGAGCTTCAGTTTTACAAAATGAAAAGAGCTATGCAGATGGACGGTGGTGATAGTTGGACAACATTATGAATGTATTTAATACCACTAAGCTGTACACTTAAAATGGTTAAGATGCTAAATTTTATGTTATGTGTATTTCACCATGATGAGATACCCGGTCCTCACACCTGTCAGAATGGCTAAAATTAACAACTCTGGAAACCACAGGTGTTGGTGAGGATATGGAGAAAGGGGAACCCTCTTGCACTGTCGACAGGAATGCAAATTGGTGCAGCTACTCTGGAAAGCAGTATGGAAGTTCCTCAAAAAGTTAAAAATAGAACTACCCTATGATCCAGCAATTGCACCACTAGGTATTGAGCCAAAGGATACAAAAATACAGATTCAAAGGGGTACATGCACCCCGATATTTACAGCAGCATTATCAACAATAGCCAAACTATGGCGAGAGCCCAAATGTCCATCGACTGATGAATGGATAAAGAAGATGTCCTATACACACACACACACAACACACACACACACACACACACACACACACACACACACACACTGGAATATTACTGAGCCATCAAAAACAATGAAATCTTGCCATTTGCAATGATGTGGTTGGAGCTAGAGTGTATTATGCTAAGTGAAATGAGTCAGTCAGAGAAAGACAAATTCCATATGATCTCACTCATATGTGGAATTTAAGAAAGAAAACAGATGAACATATGGTAAGGGGGGAAAAGGGGAAAGAGGGAGATAAGCCATAACTGACTCTTAATGATAGAGAACACACTGAGGGTTGATGGAAGGGTGGAGGGGGACAGGCTAGATGGGTGATGGGTATTAAAGAGGGCACTTGTGATGAGCACTGGGTGTTGTATGTAAGTGATGAATCACTGAATTCTACTCCAGAAACCAATATTGTATTGTATGTTAACTAAGTAAAATTTAAATAAAAAAGAAAAATTTAATTTAAAAAATCACAATAAAAAGCAAATTGAAAAAAAAAAAACTAGCTACCAAAACTTGGAAATTGAAATAAAAAATACAATTCCATTTATAATAGCATCCAAAACCATGAAATACTTGGGGTAAGTTTAACAAATTGTGCAGGTCCTGTACACTAAGAACTGCAAAACTTTGCCAAGATCATACATACCAGGAAGAGAGCTGGTACTTGAACCATCCTCTGATGCTTATGCTCCTCACCACTCTGCATACTTCTTTCCTTCTGTGTTGCTTCCATTTCACTCTCCACAAGCCATGTGGGTTGTGTCTGGGGCCCAGGGGCAGGTATCCCCTCAGAGACCCTTGGGCTTCCAGGGGGTGCAGGCCAATCAGAGCACTCTCCTAGCCCACCTTGTGTCATCAGGTCCTACTCCATTCTCACCTACCTGTGGGGCAGGGTTGGCAGCTGAGGACTCTGTCTATGAAAAAGTAGCCCAGAAGGCAGAAGACACAGGCAGCATATTTCATGCTTGGCTCTTGCCCGAGCAGGTAACACTGAGAGACAACAGGGAAACACGAGGTGAGAGGGCAGGTAGGTCCTTAATAACACCTGTACCTGGAGGCTGCTGAGAGTTGGGATCTCGGCTCAGGGGCTTACTTTGCCAAGTGTCTTTACAGATCCCTTCACCTTTCTGCCCCTCCAACTTCCTCGTAAAGGAAAATCACCACCAACACTGCCTCCATTTGTCATGGTGAGGTGGAATTAATTCCTGTGATCCATAGGGCTTCATGGTTAAGGGGAGGTTCTCATCTACTTCTTGTCTAACTCTTGGTGGATGCCGCAGCGCCAGCACTAACCTTCTTGAGCTGTAGCTGTTGAGAGGGCACAGCTCTGAAGAATGGCAAGCTCTGAGGGGACAGAGGTCTGCCCGACCCTTGTCCTCTACCCAGTGCTGCACACAGTAGGTACCTGGTGACACCTACTAAGTGAATGACTGAGTCACGAGGTGGCTGCTGTGCGCATTTGCACCACAGCACCATAGTTTCTATCTTAACTGCATGTCACATGGGAACAGTAACTCTGAA
Organism: Halichoerus grypus; assembly: GCF_964656455.1. NCBI lineage: Eukaryota > Metazoa > Chordata > Mammalia > Carnivora > Phocidae > Halichoerus > Halichoerus grypus. Next base: position 80,170,693 of record NC_135715.1, read on the forward strand.
CCTCCCAGCACTTCACAGGTATCATCTCATTTGATCCCCACAGTAGGGGTGGGTTATCCTTGCTTTTGCATTGAACTGGCTGAGCAAGTTCCTGGGCACTGGGTCAGAAGTGAGCAGGGAGTATTGGCTGTCTCCCCAAGGGGAGCATCTCTACCTTACTTTTTACACACTTGCTCCTGATCTTGAGAAATTTAACCTCTTCTGAGGACTTTTTTCTTTTTAAGATTTTATTTATTTATTTGACAGGGAGAGACAGCGAGAGAGGGAACACAAGCAGGGGGAGTGGGAGAGGGAGAAGCAGGCTTCCCACTGAGCAGGGAGCCCGATGCGGGGCTCGATCCCAGGACCCTGGGATCATGACCTGAGCCGAAGGCAGACGCTTAACTGACTGAGGCACCCAGGGGCCCCATCTTCTGGGGACTTCTTGATAATCGTCATGGCCCCTCCCACAGAAACAGTTGAGACAGGAGCTGCCCTTCCCCCAGGATCACCTGGCAGTCCTTGCTTTCTGTGAATCCTGGAGGCCCACTGCAGATTCCAGGGGGGCACGGCTGCTGAGCTGTCATGCTACTGAGGCAGCTGCAAAAGCCAAAGGAAGCTGAGTAACTGAGGAGAGGCCCTGCAGGCCTGGGGTCCAGATCCATTCGAGTCTGTTGCCATCTGGTCTGAGGAGGAGCTGCAAGCAGCCAGAGCTGCTAATAGTGAGTGTGGGAAGATCATATCATGAGATGGCCAGCCCTACTTCCCAGGTGAGGATTTGCCAGGTCACAGGACAGGTGAGAAGCAGTGCCTGTCTAGAGCCCAGATCTGGCACCCACACTCCACCTGGGCTGAGATTGAGATCAGAAGTCCAGAGACAGTGTCCTGGGCAGGCTCTGGGGGATCAACCACCAGGCTCTTGGGCTTATGCCCCTGGGAGCTCATCACACTCAGGGCCACCATGGAAGGGACCTGTACAGGATCCCTTTCCTCTAGAGAGCAGGCAGCCCCCACCTCCCCGAAACTTTTGCCCTGCTGCATTGCCCTTCCTGCCCTTTCCCTCCTCTCTTCCTGAGGCACAAGGGTGTCTGCTCCTTACTGAAAGCCCTTGGGGCACTGCAGGCAGCTCCCAGCCATGGAGTGGTGGCCTGGCCGGCAGGCGACAAAACACAAGTGGCACTGGGCCCCATTGTGGAGACAGAACGCAGCAGTCCCTGTGAAGAGCAAAGGAGAGGATCAGCAGGCTTTGTGTGAGGGCACTGCTCCCCTTTTGTCTCTAGAGAGCCCCTCTGCTCTGGACCTTCTGCTGTGATGATGTTACTTCAGCAAAAGCTTGCAATTATTGATAAACTGTCATAACAAATGGGTCTTCTCTGAGGACATGGGGCACAATGACTGGTGCTGAGGATGATGGTTCTTTTAGATACGGCCAGCCTAAGACATGGGAAGAGGAAAGCACAGGTGTAACAGGGCCACAGATTGGCTTAGAGCTCCCCCAGCCAAGGCCCCAGAAAGCTGACACTGTGAGGAAGACTCATGGCTTTGTTGTTACCCTCGCCTTCTAGAATTTCAGGTGCTTGGTGTGCCCTGCAACCAGCATCATAGAATAATAGAGCTGACATTTCATCTGGTCAACCCTCTCATCTTACATGTGGGGAAGTGGGGACTCAGGTCACATGACTGTCCAGAGTGACCCTGAGGCCTTGGTGGAAGGACTGGCATGGGGGGTGGGGTATGACAGGGCTCCTGTCTGGGCCTCCCTCGCAGTTCATGAGGCCTGATGTGTGGCCCCTCTTTGTGCTCTTATGCCCACCCCCACACCTGAAAACTGCTGCTCTGAAGACCCAAGGAAGAGCTGCCTGAGCTTTGCCTCAAAACTGCTCAGCAAATTCTTGTGGGCAACCCTAAGAAGCTCCAGGTTCTTGAAGGGAAGCCGCAGGCTTTGTGGACAGACAGACCTGGCTCAGATCTCAGCTCTTCCACCTACTACCAGTTAGCAACTTCTGTCCACCTCAATTTTATTATATTATACTGGGACATGAAACCTACCTCAGAGAATTGTGAACAATAAATGAAAAAGATCATGTATACATTTAATATATATATATATGACATATATATTTGATATATATGATTTATATATTTAATATGTATATATTTTTATATGCTATAAGATTATATAAGATGTATGTATTTTTCATTTGATAAAGCCAACTACAAGTACTTGCTTCACACGAGGCCCGGAGAGGCAGACATCTCACAAAGAAAAATTAATACCCATTAGGGCATACAAAACAAAATTAATACCCATTAGGGCATACAAATCAGGCTGCATGTAATTCCAGGGCTCAAGAGAAGGGGCAGAGTAGAAGGATGAGGGGACCAGAGAGGGAGTGATCCTTGAGAACCTAGGGATGAAAAGGCTGTGTACAGAAGGCAGCCTCACTTAGGTGAGGGAGAGAGTGAAAGCATGGAGATGGAGGGAGCGGACACACACACACACACACACACACACACAAGTGCAGGTTAGAGAAACCCGGAAGAGGAAGGCCAGTGGTGTGTGCCTTCCACCCTTCCTTTAGGGCACTGACCCAGCAGTGATGAAGGCCATGGGCTGGGTTCATACCTGGACCTGACACTTATCTATAGTGTGCCCTTGGCCAAGTGGTTTACTCTCTCTGAACCCCAGTATCCTCATCTGAAAAGCTAGTGTTAGTCGTATAGGTCCCAACACACAGCATGAGCCCAGATGTCATGAGCATTATTTCACCGATCTTGCTATTGACTCACCTGCACTGAGGGCGCCTAGCAGAGGGGCCAGGGCCATCCAGAGCCCAGGCTGCAGCATGCTGGAGCAGTGACAGGGAAAGCCTGGGGCCCGAGAATGTACCGGATCCTTGGCCTGTCCAGGCTGGAGCATGTGACCTACATTGCTGTAACCTAGCCCTCTGCAGCTGCCTTGGACCAGACCCAGTACACCCCCCACTACAGTCCCCTGGGAAACGTGGCCTCCCTGAGAGCATCGGAGGAAGACAGACAGGATGTTTTCTTTGTTCAGCTCTCCTGTCCTTCCAGATGACAGCTGAGAAGAGCCAGACTGCCAGGCTCTGGTGCCCTTACCAGCTGCGGGATCCTACAAATAACTTAGTCTTTTTCTGTCTCAATTTCTCATCTTTAAAACAGGCAGCCAGAGCACCTACCTCCTGGGATTGTGGGAGAGCTAAAGGAGTTTCAGGCATCCTCAGAGCAGTACCTGCATACACATGCTCAGCATCATTCCTAATTCATGTTTTAATTTGCTGAGCATGTATTGAGAACTCACAGTTTGTCTGGCAGCATACAAAGGGCAGAGGAGTGAAAATCCTGGCTCATGTCCTTAGGGCTTAGCTTAAAGGCTATGAGATTAGCCCACAGGTAGCAATTCTAAACACAATCATCATAAACCAGTTAGCACTATGTGGCCTAACGTGGGCCAGATTTCATTTGCTTTTCTCAGGAGCTCTGAGAGAGATGGAATCTTTATGGGTGTGGTGGGAACAGTGACTTGCTTGAGGTGGTCCACTGGGTTAAGTGACAGAAGCTGATCTGTGTGGGCCAAAGCCCATGCCAAGTCAGCCCTCTTCCCATGGTGAAGTCTGTGGTTCTCATGACCCCAGGGGACCACCTGGACATGGATGATGATGACCCTTTATTTACCCAGAGCTGGCCCCTCCAAGGAGCTGGGACACCATTGACTGGGTGGTGGGGGCTGGAGCTCTGCAGCTTGGGTTTTGCTCTTGGAGGATGCTTCTCAGGTCTAAAGTGTTATGAGGTCAGTGATGTTGGTGGGTGTGATGTTGACTGTAATTAAAGCCATCAGATTTGAGAGGGACTCAGAGCCCTCCATGCCCTGGATATGCCCACCTGTCCCACCTCTGTTGTATGACCCTCCCTCATCCCTGTGCCCAGTCACAAGGCCATCTTTCTGTTCCTCACATACTTAAGGACCATTTCAGATTTCTGTTTAAGTGTTACCTCCTCCCTGTCTATCCAATCACTCTCCTGCCCTGTTTTTTTAAAGATTTTATTTGTTTGTTTGTTTATTTATTTATTTATTTATTTATTTATTTATTTATTTATGCATGGAGGCTGATGCAGAGCTTGATCTCATGACCCTGAGATCATGACCTGAGCTGAAATCAAGAGTAAGATGCTTAACCAATTGAGCCACCCAGGAGCCCCTCACACTGCCCTGTTTTAATTCTCTGACTTGCACTTAGTACCATTGGTATTTATCTTATTTGTTTGTTCACAGATTGTTGGTGTCTCCTCAGCAAACTCTAAGGCCATGAGAGCAGGGACCTGGTTGGTCTCCTCCTCTGTGGTCCTGGTGTCCAGCACAGTGCCTGGCATGTAGTGGGTACTTTGTAAGTCCTTGAGAAGGGGCGAAGGAGTGAGAGGTGCCCCTGCTCAGCATCTCTGTTAACTGCAGAAGTTTATTTTTCAATCTTAGACAGATGCCCAGCAAACAAAGTGGATCAGAGTGGAGCAGCTCTGGTTGGTTAAGTGATGGTGATGGGGATCCTAGGGCCCCTTTTCTCTCCAGCTTGCCCCACAGGCAGCCCCTGAGGCTCCCTGTACAAATTGAAGAGCACAAAGAGCACAGTTTAAGAACTACTAATCTGGTTCAACTTCCTCATTTTCTGAAGGATGAAGGCACAGAGAGGTGAGGAAATGGGCCCAGTGAGATGCAGGCTTGGAAGAAAGCTGAGTCCCCTGACCTTGACCTGAGGCTCTTTCTACTGCCCTCAATCACAAACCCAGATGGATGCTGCCCACATTCATCTTAAATCAACTATCTGGTCTGGGGCTACCTTTGGGTCAGCTGTACCCATACCTGCCCCAGTCTCCAGTTCCCAGAGAGAAGCCTGATATAAGCCCCAATCCCAGTCTTCTTCAGGAATATACTCTAAAAGGCATCCTGGGTGAAGAATAAGGCTGCAAGGCCCCCCAGAAAACCCAATCTCTGCCCAGGTGATCAGTGTGGCCCTGTCTTCTGTACTGTGCCAAGTTGACTTTTCTCAAAGGAACCTCAGTGCATCCATTTCCTTCTACTTTGTGAAAAATTCCTGGGAACTTGTGTAATCTTCTTTTATTAAAGATAAGAATTACCACTTAAAACTCAGTCAGCATAGTGCAAAGAGAAGCCAAGTTACATCTGCCAAGGTGTGAACACCTGGGGGGCATGTGTGTGTGTGTGTGGGGGGGTGGTTCACCAAAGAGCAAAGCTCTAGGAGAACAAAAAACCCAACCAGCTTTCCCATCAAAACCTCAAAGATAATGGAGTTTTTCAGGCTCCTCTTTCTGAAACTCAGACCTGGCCTATCACTCAGGCCTCTTCCAGATTCCAGAGAAGGGCAGCTGGGGCTGTGGGCAGCCAGCCAACTGTATCTTCAAATTCCCTTTTAATCTCTCTCAGTTGCCAGCTTCATTTAATGAAATCTGGCTCCCATTCCACACATAGGGAGAAAAGTAGTAAACTTCTGGCAGATTTTCTGGGATGGATGACTTTTTGTTATGGTAACTGCTCTGTTGACTCAAGAATTTCTGAACTTGGTGAACCTAGGAAGCAGCAGCCCAGCTTCTTTCTGTGTTCCTGATAGGTGGGCCCTGATGCCAGAGGGGGACAGTTAAGATAGAAGGACCTTGACTGTTTCAGGTCACAGTGCCATGATGATGATGGTGCTAATTACCTGATAGTAATGGTGATGGAGATAGTGATGATAGTGATGATGATGGTGGTGAGGGTGGTGATGATGATGGTGATGGTGGTGGTGATGGTGATGATGATGGTGATGATGATGATGATGATGGTGGTGGTGGTGGTAATGGTGATGGTGGTGATGATGGTGGTGGTGGTGATGCTGCTGCTGACCACTTCTTGGGGACTTGATTTTTTTGCAGACATTGTATGAACATTATTTCTTCTGCCCCATCAATAATTCTGTGAAGTATCTCTATTACTAACTTCATTTAATAGATAAGGAGATTGAGGCTGTAACAGACTAAGTTATTTCTCAAAGTTATTCTTCTATTAAGAGACCAAAATGTGGCGTGTCTGGGTGGCTCAGTCTTTTATTGTTTTTTCTTTGTCTACTCTTTAATGTGGAAGAAAATATCAACAGACATTCATATAAGAACTATACTCATTCATCAATTGTAACCACAGTTTGGCTACAGAAACAAGATTTGGTCAAAAACTAACAAAAACATTCTTTGAGAATCAATTGGCTATATGGAATTTAGTACTGTATAGTTTATTATTTATTTGTAAATTATGTGGCAGTAAAGTTTTATAATGAATATATGTATATATTCATTATATATTCAATATATATGTGTGTGTGTTTATGTGTGTGTGTGTTTTGGAGAGCTGGTTTTTTTACCAGCACACCACTGTGTGAACCTCAAATAAGCTTCAGGCAAGCCCTGTATCTTTGCAATCAATGATAGAAGATCAGCTGAGATAATTTTAAGTTGCTCTATGAACAAAATGTGGTGCTGAACCAGCACATATAAGGTGCTGCCACCAAAATAAGTTAGCAGGTATGAACCATGTACTCAGGTAAGCAAAAAAAATAGCATATTTTGCTTCATTAAATCACCCTAATTTTTGGTTCAGCCTCATCCCACTGGGCTGGTAAGGTGTCAAACCTCAGGAGAGGGAAGAGTTAAGATAGCAGAGTGGTAGGAGGACCCTGAGCTTGCCTCATGCCTCAAACACAGCTAGATCAATATCAAATCATTTTGAACAACTAGAAAATCCATCTGAGGATTAAGAAAACAATCTGCACAATTGGAGGGAGAAAACGTGGCAGATGCAACATTTGGAGATGTGAAATGGGGAAGAGGAAAGCCAGGCATTGCAGAGGGGAGGGAGCCCTTTCTATAGAGAGAAGTCAGGGAGAGAGCAGGAGAGAGAGCAACAAGTAGGGTTCTCACAAGAAGCTGTGGTGTGAGGATCCCTTGGATTGCACTGGGAGAGAATGAATGTTCCCTTTCCTGGAGTACATTTGGAAGAGGGTATATTGCCTCTCCAAGGACAAAGGACCTGCCAGGCACCACTGAGTGGCTGTTCAACAGCAGGGGCAGATAACCTGGTTACAGCTTTTTGCTGTGCTTCACCATAGACTCCAGGCATCTCTGTGGCCATGTGACTGCTTTTCTGGGACAGAACCATGTCAGGTGCAGTGTTGCAAGGCTCACTTCTGGGGCAGGAGAGCAGGTCCATGCCTTGCCGGGTCCTTTAAGAGTTGGAGTTTTGAATCACAGCCACTGACCAGAGATAAAACACAGGAGAACTGTGGCAGTGGGCAGGCCCATGGACCCCAGGCACAGACAGGTTGAGGACAGGGATCTGATGAGGGCCTGGGACACAGGAGGGGAGACTGTTCGCTTTCCTGTGAGGGCCTCCTGAACTGTGGCAACTGCGAGTTCCCTTCCGTAGGAATGAGAGTGTGGAGTGAGGCCAGAGGCTGGAGTCACTTACACCAACCCCTGCCCCCGCTACACCTGGAAGGGACTTCTTTACTAGGGCAGGTCTGACTGTGAGCCAGTGCAGCAGACTTCTCCCTCAGAAGACAAACACAGGCCCCTTGCATGTACCAAGTCTACAGATCATAGAGTGCTTCAAAGTGTTAGCTTCAGTTCTTGGTGGAAACAGGACCAGGCTTCCTTTTTTTTTTAATTATTATTTTTTTATTTTTTTAATTAAATTAAATTAAATTTTTCTTTTTTTTTCTTTTTTTCTTTGCAACCAGGCTTATAGTTTTTTGTTCATTTGTTGGTTTGTTTGTTTGTTTCCTTTTCTTGTTTTATGGATTGGGTTTCTCTCCTTTTTTTTCTTTTCTTTTTTTCCTTCTTTCTTTCTTTGTCTTTGGAATCAGTCTTATAGTTTTTGTTTGTTTGTTTGTTGGCTTTTTTATTCCTTTTCCTTTTCTCTTTTCTTGGATCAGGCTTTTTTTAAAAAAATCAGGCTTATCTTAACAAACAAATCAAACCTAGTTAAAGGTCCAAACACTCCCCACTGCAAGCAAGGAGGAACTCTGCAGAGGTCTGACTTGTGGGAAAGAGCAGCCAAAACACAACAGCAGAGTACACACAGCATACACCAGAAACACTTCCTGAAGTGCCAGGCCCTGAACAGTGTATGACCCCTTCATAATATAGTATTACTCTTAGAAGCAGGAAACCAACAAGATTTCATTATACACAAAAGACAGCAACCTAGACATAATGACAAGATGGAGGAATTCTCCCCAAAAGAAATATCAAGAAGAAATTACAGCCAGGGATTTGCTCAAAACAGATATAAACAATATATCTGAATAAGAATTTAGAACAACAGTCATAAGAATACTACCTGGGCTTGAAAGAAGCATAGAAGACATGAGAAACCCTTGCTGCAGGGATGAAAGACCTAAAAACTAGTCAGGCCAAAATAAAAAACCCTATAACTGAAATGTAATATGCTATGACTGGATGTAATCACAATGAGGATGGAAGAAGCAGAGGAACAAATAGGTGATACAGAAGATAAAATTATGGAAAATAATGAAGCTGAAAAGAAGAGGGAAAGAAAACTATTAGATCATGAATATATAGACTTAGGGAAAGTCCACAAAGTGCAATAATATCCTTATCATAGGAGTCCCAGAAGAAGGAGAGCAGGAAAAAGGGGAAGAGGATTTATTTGAACAAATTATAGCTGAGAACTTCCCTAATCTGGGCAAGGAAACAGACATTCAAGTCCAAGAGTCACAGAGAACTCCCCTCAAAATCAGCAAAAACAGATCAACACCAAGACATATCATAGTGAAACTTGCAAAATACAAAGATAAAGAGAGAATTCTGAAAGCAGCTAGGGAAAAAAGGTCCTTAACCTATGAGGGTAGACACATAAGGCTAGGAGCAGACCTGTCCACAGAAACGTGGCAAGCCAGAAGAAAGTGGCATGAAAAATTCAACATGCTAAATGGGAAAATATGCAGCCAAGAATACTACATCCAGCAAGGGTGTCATTCAGAATAGAAGGAGAGATAAAGAGTTTCCAAGACAAGAAAAACTAAAGGAGTTCATGACCACTAAACCAGCCCTGCAAGAAATATTAAAGGGAACCCTTTGAGAGGGAAAGAACAACCAAAACAAACAATGACTCATAAGGAACAGAAACAATGACTTTACAGGTAATACAGTGGCACTAAATTTATATCAATCAATAATTACTCTGAATGTAAATAGACTAAATGTTCCAATCAAAAGACATAGGGTATCAGAATGGATTAAAAAAATAAGACTCTTCGATGTGCTGTTTACAAGAGACTCATTTTAGTCCCAAAGACACCTCAGATTGAAAATTAGGGGGTGAAGAACCATCTGTCATGCTAACGGACATCAAAAGAAAGGTGGAGTAGCCATCCGTATATCAGACAAACAAGAATTTAAACCAAAGACTGTAATAAGAGATGAAGGACATTATATCATAATAAAACGGTTTATCCAACAAGAAGATCTAACAATTGTAAATATTTATGCCCCTAACTTGGGAGCCACCAGATATATAAATCAATTATAACAAACTTAAAGAAACTCATTGATAATAATACAATAATAATAGAGGACTTATACCCCATTCACAGCAATGAACAGATCATCTAAGCAGAAGATCAACAAGGAAACAAGGGCTTTTGAATGATACACTGGACCAGATAGACTTAACAGATATAATCAGATCATTTCATACTAAAGCAGCAGAATACACATTCTTTTAGAGTGCACATGGAACTTTCTCCAGAATAGATCACATACTGGGTCACAAATCAGTCCTCAACAAGTACAAAAAGACTGAGATCATACCATGCATATTTTCAGACCACAACACTATGAAACTTGAAGTCAAACACAAGACGAAATACATGGAGGTTAAAGAACATCCTACTAAAGAATGGATGGTTTAACCAGGAAATTAAAGAAGAAATTAAAAATATATGGAAGAAAATGAATATAAAAACACGACAGTCCAAAGTGTTTGGGATGCAGCAAGGCGGTCATAAGAGGGAAGTATATAGCAATACAGGCCTTACTCAAGAAACAATAGAAGTCAGGGCACCTGGGTGACTCAGTCGCTGGGCTCTGCCTTCGGCTCAGGTCATGATCCCAGGGTCCTGGGATGGAGCCCCGCATAGGGCTTCCTCCTCGGCAGGAAGCCTGCTTCTCCCTCTCCCACACCCCCTGCTTGTGTTCCCTCTCTTGCTGTGTCTCTGTCAAATAAATAAAATCTAAAAAAAAAAAAGAAGAAGAAACAATAAAATTCTCAAATACACAACCTAACCTTACACCAAAAGGAGCTGGAGAAAGAACAGCATATACAGCTTAGAACCAGCAGAAGAGGGGAAATAATTAAGATTAGAGCAGAAATCAATGATCTAGAAATCAAAAAACCAGTAGAACAGATCAATCAAACTAGGAGCTGGTTCTCTGAAAGAATTAAAAAAATTCATAACCCCCTAGCCAGACTTATCAAAAAGAAAAGAGAAAGGACTCAAATAAATAAAATCACGATGAAAGAGGACAGATCACAATCAACACCACAAAAATACAATTATAAGAGAATATTATGAGCAATTATACACCAACAAACTGGGCAATCTGGAAGAAATGGATAAATTGCTAGAAACATATAAACTACCAAAACTGAAACAGGAAGAAATAGAAAACCTGAACAGACCTATAACCAGCAAAGAAACTGAATCAGTAATCAAAAATCTCCCAACAAATAAAGCTCCAGGCCAGATGGTTTTCCAGGGAAATTCTACCAAACATTTAAAGAATTAACACCTCTTCTTCTGAAGCTGTTCCAAAAAATAGAAATGGAAGGAAAACTTCCAAACTCATTCTATGAGGCCAAGCTTATCTCGATTCCAAAACCAGAGAAAGACCCCACTAAAAAGAATTATAGACCAATAACCCTGATGAACATGGATGCAGAAATTCTCAACAGGACACTAGCTAATCAAATTCCAATAGTACATTAAAAGGATTATTCACCATAATCAAGTGGGATTTATTCCTAGGCTGCAGGGGTGGTTCAATATCCACTGATCAGTTAACATGATACACCAAATTAATAAAAGAAAGGATAAAACCATATGATCCTCTCAATAGATGCAGAAAAAACATTTGACGGAATATAGCATCCTTTCTTGATAAAAATAAATCCTCAAGAAAGTAGGAATAGAAGGAACATATCTCAACATCATAAAGGCCATATACAAAAGACCCACAGCTAACATCATCCTCAGTGGGAAAAAACAGAGGTTTCCCCTAAGGTCAGGAACACGACAGAGATGTCTACTCTCACCACTGCTGTATAACATAGTCCTGGAAATCCTAGCCTCAGAAACCAGACAACAAAAAGAAATAAAAGGCATCCAAATTGGCAAAGAGGTCAAAATTTCACTCTTCACAGGTGACATGATACTCTCTTTTGAAAACTTTAAAGACTCCACCAAAAATTCGCTAGAACTAATACATGAATTCAGTAAAGCTGTAGGATATAAAATCAATGTACAGAAATCTGTTGCATTTCTATGCACCAATAATGAAGCAGCAGAAAAAGAAATCAAGGAATTGATCCCATTTACAATTACACCCAAAACCATAAAATACCTAAGAATAAACCTAATCAAAGAGGTAAAAGATCTGTATTCTGAAAACTACAGAACACTTATGAAAGAAATTGAAGAAGACACAAAGAAATGGAAAAATATTCCATGCTCATGGATTGGAAGAACAAACATTGTTAAAATGTCTATACTATCGATAGCAATCTACAAATTCAATGCAATCTCTATTAAAGTACCACTGACATTTTTCACAGAACTAGATCAAACAATTCTAAAATTTGAATGGAACCAGAAAAGACCCTGAATAGCCAAAGTAATGTTGAAAAAGAAAAGCAAAATGGGAGGCATCATAATATCAGACTTCAACCTGTATTACAAAGCTGTAATCATCAAGACAGTATGGTACTGGCACAAGAACATTTACATAGATCAATGGAACAGAATAGAGAACCCAGAAATGGACCCTCAACTCTATGGTCAACTAATCTTTGACAAAGCAGGAAAGAATATCCAATGGAAAAAGACAGTCTCTTCAACAAATGGTGTTGGGAAAACTGGACAGCCCATGCAGAAGAATTAAACTGGATCATTTCCTTACACCATACCCAAAGATAAGCTCAAAATGAAAGACCTAAATGTGAGACAGGAATCCATCAAAATCTTAGAGGATAACACAGGCAGCAAACTTTTTGACCTTGGCCACAGCAACTTCTTACTAGACACACTGCCAGAGGCAAGGGAAACAAAAGAAAAATGAACTGTTGGGATTTCATCAAGATAAAAAGCTTCCACACAGTGAAGGAAACAATCAACAAGACTGAAAGGCAGCCTACAGAATGGGAGAAGATATTTGCAAATGACATATCAGATAAAGGGCTAGTACCCAGGATCTATAAAGAACTCATCAAATTCAACACCCCAAAAATAAATAATCCAGTTAATAAATGGACAGAAGACATGAACTGACATTTCTCCAGAAAAGACTTACCAATGGCTAAAAGACGCATGAAAAAATGCTCAATGTCGCTCTTCATCATGGAAATACAAATCAAAACCACAATGAGATACCACCTCACACCAGTCAGAATGACTAAAATTAACAACTCAGGAAACAACAGGTGTTGGTGAGGATGGGGAGAAAGGGGAAACCTTTTGTACTGTTGGTAGGAATGCAAACTGGTGCAGCCACTCTGGAAAACAGTATTGTTTTCCTCAAAAATTTTATAGAGCTACCCTATGACCCAGCAATTGCACTACTGGGTATTTATCCAAAGGATACAAAAATGCCAATCTGAAGGGGCATATATACAATGTTTATAACAGCAATGTCCACAATAGCCAAAATTTGGAAAGAGCCCAAATGCACATCAACTGATAAATGGACAAAGAAGATGTGATGTATATATACAATGGAATATTACTCAGTCATCAAAAAATAAAATCTTGCCATTTGTAACAACATGGATGGAACTAGAGTGTATTATGTGAATTGGAATAAGTCAATCAGAGAAAGACAAATATATGATTTCACTATACATGGAATTTAAGAAACAAAACAGATGAACATAGTGGAAGGGCAGAAAAAAATAAAATTATATCAAAACAGAGAGGGAGGCAAACCATAAGTGACTCCTAACTATAGAGAGCAAACAGGGTTGCTGGATGGGAGGTGGATGGGGGGATGGGCTAAATGGGTGATGGGCATTTGGGGGGGGCACTTGTTGTGACGAGCAGTGGATGTTATATGTAACACTAAATCACTAAATTCTATGAATCACTAAATTCTACTCCTGGAACAAACAAGCAAAAAAAACAAAAAACAAAAAACAAAAAAACAGACAAATCTTACCCCGGAAGGGAAACACATAAACCACTATTTTCCATTTAAAATGAAAAAAATACCCAACCTCAGTCATCCTTGGGGCTCAATTCATTCTTACGGCAAAATTCACATAGCTTATATTATACCAAAGGGGTAATGCAGTTGCAAGCCTCTTTGTGCTGAGCAGATTCCAAGAGGCACTTGTTGAGGTAATTATGCAATTACACTCAATTATTCAGTTACATTACAAATTTAGTCAAAACCAGTAGACATGCGAGAGAACAAAAACAGATGGCTGGGTTGGGGAAAAGGAGGGAATGAAGGGGAAGATACAAATAGACCACCGGGATATCTAAATATTGGTGTAAGAGGCAAGGACTTTAAAATACTATAATTCATTAGTGCAAGAAAATAAATAACAAGACAAATACTTTTATTCTGGGAAATAGCATAAAATACATGCTTCAGAATGCTCCCACTGAGTGGCCAGGGAGCTGAGTATTAATATACCAGATCCAACTAGTCTTTAGTTAAGAGATGGTCCTAGAGTGCTAATTCCAGCTCTTTGGGACTGCCTTTGGGACTGACATTGGCAGCTGGAAGATGCACACTGAGATGGCAGGGCCTAAGGAATATGGGGAACAGAAGGTGCTGATAAAGGAAAGAAACTCAGAGAGGGGATGGATTAGAAGAACCTCTCAATGTGGAGCTGTTCTAGGTGGGAAGCCCCAGAGCACAGACTACCAGTTAGAAGAGCCCCATCAGGCAAGAATCAACCTGGCCTAAAAGAAGAAGTCAAACTCTCACTCTTTACAGATGACATAATACTTTATGTGGAAAACCCAAAAGACTCCACCTCAAAATTCCTAGAACTCATACAGCAATTCAGCAACATGGCAGGTTATAAAATCAATGCACAGAAATCAGTTGCATTTCTCTACACTAACACTGAGACAGAAGAAAGAGAAATCAGGGAACTGATCCCATTTACAATTGCACCAAAAACCGTAAAATACCTAGGAATAAACCTAACCAAAGAGGTAAAGGATCTGTATTCTAAAACTTACAGAACACTTATTGAAAAGAAAGAAATTGAAGAAGACACAAAGAAATGGAAAAATATTCCATGCTCATGGGTTAGAAAAATAAACATTGTTAAAATGTCTATGCTGCCCAGAGCAATCTATACATTCAAAGTAATCCCTATCAAAATACCATCAACATTTTTCACAGAGCTGGAATAAATAATACTAAAATTTGTATGGAGCCAGAAAAGACCCTGAATCGTCAGGGGAATGTTGAAAAAGAAAACCAAAGCTGGGGGCATCAGAATGCCGGACTTCAAGCTCTATTACAAAGCCGTGATCATCAAGACAGTATGGTACTGGCACAAAAACAGACACATAGATCAGTGGAACAGAATAGAGACCTCAGAAATGGACCTTCAACTCTATGGTCAACTAATCTCTGACAAAGCAGGAAAGAATATCCAATGGAAAAAAGACAGTCTCTTCAATAAATGGTGTTGGGAAAATTGGACAGCCACATATAAAAGAATGAAACTGGACCATTTTCTTACACCATACCCAAAGATAAACTCAAAACGGATGAAAGACCTAAACGTGAGACAGGAATCCATCAAAATCCTAGAGGAGAAATAGGCAGTAACCTCTTTGACCTCAACCGCAGCAACTTCTTTGACTTCAGTCGCAGCAACTTCTCACTAGACACGTCTCCAAAGGAAAAGGAAACAAAAGCAAAAATGAACTATTGGGACTTCATCAAGATAAAAGCTTTTGCACAGCAAAGGAAACAATCAACAAAACTAAAAGGCAACCTACAAAATGGGAGAAAATATTTGCAAATGATATTTGCAGATAAAAGGCTAGTATCCAAAGTCTATAAAGAACTTCTCAAACTCAACACCCAAAAAACAATCCAGTCAAGAAATGGGCAGAAGACATGAACAGACACGTCTCCAAAGAAGACATACAAATGACCAACAGAAACATGGAAATACTCCACATCACTAGCCATTAAGGAAATGCAAATCAAAACCACAATGAGAGAAATGTAAGCTTTTATTACGTCTTAATGGTATGCTTAAAAATGCTTAAATATGCTTCCAGGAATACGCATCTAGATAAAAAATAAACCAAGTGAACACATAGTCACAATTCATGGTGAGAAAGTGCTATGAGGAAGGAAAAGCACAGATATCCTGGGAGGGGCTTAACCTTTTTACACTTTGGGGGAAATGACCAGGCCCTCTATATCAGTCAGTCATTGCCTCATAACAATCATAACATTTCAGTGCCTATAGTAATACACATTTATTTCTCTCACATATTTGTGGAGCAGCTAGAGTTTTATTGATAAGTTGGGCCTGGCCGGACATCTGCATCTCAGCTGAGTTGGGTCTGGTCAGCTCCACATGTGTTTCTCATCATCAAGCACAGTGGGCCTACTAGGCTCTCTTCACCTCATGACAAGGGGAGACACACAAGAAGGCAAGCCAAATTCACAAGCATTTTTCAAGCTCCTGTTTATTTCATGTTTGCTAGCATCCCACTGACCAAAGCAACTCACATGGACTTCCTCCCAAGGAAGTCACTCTTTTGCACTGTAATTTGATCTACCCCACATCGTGCGTTGTCTTTGTCTCATAAGCCATCTGGGAGGTGGACTGGTACAAGAGTATGTATCCAGGGGAATCTCTTTCCATTTTTTTTTTTTTTTTAAGGATTTTATTTATTTATTTGACAGAGAGAGACACAGCGAGAGAGGGAACACAAGCAGGGGGAGTGGGGGAGGGAGAAGCAGGCTCCCTGCTGAGCAAGGAACCCGATGTGGGACTCAATCCCAGGACCCTGGAACCATGACCTGAACCAAAGGCAGACCCTTAACGACTGAGCCACCCAAGCGCCCCTGTTTCCATTGTTTTTATGCAGTGACTTGAAATAATTTTGGAGTTACCTGCTAATCTTAAGCTGTAGTGAAACATGGGCCATTTTTTCCTGAAAATAGCAGCAGCAACAACAAAAGCACACACACATGAAGCCAGCATTGTATATCTAATTCTGGAGACAATGCAGGCAGCAATCGCGTCTCCAGTTACATTCCTGATCATAGGCATACTCGAAATTCCCATCCATCTTGCTACTTCCAGCATCAAAGGGGCAAAATCAAGTGTGCTCACCCACCCAGTAAAAGCAAACCTGACTTGAATTTGCCAAGGGCAAATGTGCCTCAAAGAACCACAACAGAGAGAGCTGGGGGTGGAGATCATGCAGATAAGTGTGTTGACTGGAAACAATTTGGAGAATAGTTCTCCTGCAGAGGAGTACCCTGCTCTGATTGGGACACCACTTTGAGGTGTACCCTACTGAGGATGGGCCATATCCCCCAGGGGTTCTCCCTATCCTGACAATGCTAGGTAGGATCCAGGAAGGCCAGGCCATTGGCAGAGGATTTGGGGTGGGGCAATCACAGGCCACACCCCTCTGGCCTATCTCTCCTCCTTGTACCCTCACTCCCTAGAAGCCCTGTGCACATATAGGACACTAGGAAGTCTGTACACTGTTGGCTGGCATCTGCCCTGCAGTACTTCTAATATTTGAGTTACAGAATGTGTTACATGGTAAACACGATTTTATTAAAATACTGTGCCCTCCAGCATATTTATTTCACTTCAGCTTATAGGAATGCTTTGCTCCTGAGATAGAGAAGGCTTCTGGAAATGGGGTCCTATTTTATATTAAACACAACAGCTGCCAG
The DNA here is from genome assembly GCF_964656455.1 of Halichoerus grypus. NCBI lineage: Eukaryota > Metazoa > Chordata > Mammalia > Carnivora > Phocidae > Halichoerus > Halichoerus grypus. The sequence goes on from NC_135715.1 coordinate 80,187,934, forward strand.
AATTGCTAGGCCTGCCAAGTTGGCTCAGCATCAGTCTGATGTCAGAGGTCATGCTTCTTGCATTTCTCAGGAGACCACAGCCTTCCCCGTGACTTAGAGTTCATCCTTACCTTGGACTCAGTGGGGATTAGGAGGGATGGGGGCTTCAAAGCCTGCTGTGGGTGCTTCTGAAAATGGGGAGGGAGGAGCTGGATGGGATGAGACACATCCTGTGTTGGATGATGAGCATCCAGAGAGCAAGCATTTTGCATTTCAGTATTTTGCATAATGAAAGGAACAGAGCACTATCTAACAACTGTGAATACATGAAGTTCTTTTCTGTGGTGTAGTCCTTTAAACCCTGGTGTTCCAACAAAGATTGCCAAAGGGATTCCTGGACAGGGCAGTTCTGGAGAGAGAGAAGAGGGTGCCTGACCCACACATAAGTTCTGTGTCCTTTCTGGGAATTACAGCTTGATCTCAAGCCACTTTCTTTACACCTAATTTTCAGCTGAAATAAGGCAAGGTTATTAAATTTTATGAATTGCTCTAGGGTTGAGGGGCTGCAAGAGCTTCTCAGAATTGCCATAGATCACATGAGAACTTGTCTAGTGAGAGAAAGCCTCTCATGGAAAATCTTACTCTAGAGTGACCTAGATTTACAGCCCATCTGCCTGGAAAGGGAGCTTCTGGTAGAGTTGGCAAGGCAGTTTCCTATAAGATGAGTACCAGTTGGCCACCCACTTCTCCCTAGAGCTGGAAGAAGAGCTGCGGAGTGTGAAGCAGCAGCCCTCCACTGCTCCATCCCCAGAAAGCAGCCTCTGCCCATCTCCAGTGCATCAGCCAGGTGGGATGAATGTTGGGATCTGGTGACAAGATGAAAGTGCTCTTTGACCTTCAACTTCCTTGTGCAAGAGCTTAACAGGCATCAGCAGCAGATGAGAAGAGATTGCTTATGTTCCAACTATTGATATCATCTTGGATCTCTTGCAGGCTACTGTCATTTAGGTTTTATGTGCATTTTCAGTTTGTATCACTGAGATGTCTCACCCGGGGTAGTAACCCATCTGTTAGCAATGGCTGTTAGAGGTTGGAGTTTTCCTCTTCACTGTGGAGCTGTCTGTCCCAGAACAGGTAGAGGACGGGGTTTGGTAAACACTACACCTCACTGCGTTGCTGGAGGGCCCTGTGCTCTGTGCATGGTGCACACTGAGCAAAGGGAGGATGTTCAAGTTTAGGACAGCAGGATGACCCAATCTTCTTAAATGAAGACTTCAGAGGGCCACATCCTCCATCCCAGGTCTGCTCAAGGACAAAAAAATTTTAAAGCTCTCCAAAATAAATACATTTCATTTAAATTTGGAAATAAAAAAGGTGGATGTTACCCCTTAACACTAAGAGATGCTACAGAATGTGCTAATTCACGCAGGCTCCTTTTTATGCAATATACACTGCATTATATTTATAGGTCTGACACATGAAGCTTTCTCCTGAAGGCACTGATAGGGACACAGCATTTACTTTGCCAAAGAGGCTCAGGATTTTACTTTCAAGGACCATGTGTAGGTCAGACACAGCATCTGCCCTCAAAATATTTTTACGGTCTGGTTGGGGAGATAGACATGGACCACAAAGGTAAACAAACTCCGTAATCAGAAGTTGTGGTGCCTGCTTAGAAGGAAAGAACTGGGCTCTGAGAGAATCATAGGACAGATCTAATTTGGATTACAAGGTAGGTAGTTGGTCAGGGAAAGCCCTTTCTAGAAAAGTTATATTTCATTCATTTATTTAATTGACATTCAACAGATATTTATTGGGCATCTACTACTCTTGGTATTAGGAGTGAACAAGACATACAAAATTGTGAGTGTTCATAGAGTTTGCATTTCATTGAGGAGAGGCAGACAATGGACCAAATGAAAAGTAAACTGACATGGTAGAAGGTGATGAGTGCTATGGAAGCAGTGGTATATTGGTAAACGTTAACATTACTGGCTCTCCATTTTTGAAAAAGCCTTGATTTGTAGTGTCTACCAATTTCTGTGGTGTAAATATTCCTACAGTGGCCAATGTCATGCTGTCAACATGACATAAACAGGGTCACAACTGTCCTGAAGATTTAACAATTGGCTTTCTTGTGAGCTGATAAGCTCAGGCCCCAACACACCACTGCATGGATGGACATCGACTAGGTTAGGGAGACAGGGAATGGTGAGCTAGGACTGCAGTATTAAATAGGGTGGTTAGGGAAGACAACCCCATAGAGAGAGCCAAGACTTGCAGGAGGCAAAGGAGTGAGCCCTGAGGATATCTGGGGAAAGGGCATTCTAGGTTATGTCAAGCAGGCTCTGAAATTGTCCCTAATGATCTCCACCTGGTATTCATACCCTATGTAGTCTCCTCCTTCTGTGTGGGGCTGCATAGAGTGATTTGCTGCTAATCAACATGATACGATGTTTTTTTCTATGATAAGATTACAATAGATTTTGACTCTTTTTTCCTAGCAGACTCTTTTTCAGGCTTTGAAGAAGCAAGGAGCTGAGGCCCTCAGTCCAACAGCCCACAGGGAACTGAGTTTCACTGACACCTAGGTGAGCCTGGAAGTGGGTCCTTTCCCAGTCAAGCCTTCAGATAAGCTGACAGCTTGATTGCAGGCTTGTGAGATATCCTGAAGTAGAGGACCCAGTTAAGCTGTGCTCAGACTCCAGACCCACAGAAACTGAGATAATAAATGTGTGTTGTTCTAAGCTGCTAAATTTTGTAATGATTTGTCATGCAACAATATATTGACAATAACTATACACTGACTGAGAGAATAACAAGTGCAAAATCCATGGGGTATGAATGTGCCTGGTGTGTTCTAGGCACAGCAAGGAATCCAGGGTGGCTGGCACAGAGAAAGGGAAGGAGGAGCAGAAACAGACTGAAATCAGAGAGGGAAGCCAGGCCAGATGGTATAGGGCCTTGCAGTCCCTGAAGCTGAGACCTAAGATGAACTAATTTGGTGAGAGAATTACAAGGTAACTCTTTTGATTTCCTTCATGCCTCCCATCTAGGGCTTCAGTTCTGGAAGAGGAGAACTGGAGCGCACTTTGGTTTTCACAATGTGAGACTAGACCTTGGCTGAATTCTACAGAGGTCCAGAGTTGTGGCAGCTGATGACAAGTTTGGAGTCATAAATCCTTGGCCTGGGACAGACTTTGTAGGGTGGAGGAAGCAGACTGACTTTAGAGGTAGAATGCCTGGGTTGAGGCCTTGGCATTGTTGGTCACCAGCTGTGTGACACTGGGCAAATGGCTTAGCCTCTCTGAGTCCTAGATTTCTCAACAATAAAATGAAATAGTAACACCAGCTTTCTTCAACAGGTTTCTTAAGAGGATCGAATGGAATTAATGTGCTTAGATACTTTAAAGAGCTAAAATATTCTAAAACATTCTCATTACTTTTCAAGTACCAGGCCCCTGAAACTCAAGATTTAAAGCCTCTTTTGGACTGTCTGAACCAAAGAAAACATTTCTGAAAAGTGGCATACTGAGTCTGGGAGCAAGAGGCTGAGGGTGTCTGGGGAGGTTTCAGCACATTTCAGTTGACACATGGGGTCCGGCAGGTAGGAAGATGCTGAGTGCCTGCTTTTAAATTCCAAGGAGAATAGAACTGGAAGAAACACACTGAAATTACAGCAGGGAATATATAGGGTAAACAATTACAACGTAGCATCATCCATAAAGGTGGGAACCTTAGAACTGATCCAGGAGCTTGTGGAGTTTCCTTTCTTGTGTATCTGTAAGAGGGAGAAAGCAATTTCCTTGGAAGTAGAAAAGATAAATGACCACCTGCCGTTCACATCTCAAGTCATGCCAAGGATTCCTGAAGCAGGAGAGGTTTAATGGGAGATGAATGATTTAGTTGTTGTCTTATTTAATTAATTTTATTCAAATTTACTTTGTTTTCTCTTTGATGGTAACTTATGGTAATCCAGTTTCATTGATTCACTTCTTCAGGTCAATAAATTTTTCCAAAGTTCTAGTCCAGTGGTTTGCAATCTTGGTGGTGCAGCAGAATCACTTAAGTAGATAGATAGATAGATGATAGATACACAGATAGATAGATAGATAGTTAATGGATCAATGGATGGATAAATAGATATTTGCATGGCATCCCCAGACCTTTTGAGTCAGAATCTTCTAGGATCTGGGCTCTAAATCTCCACCGGTCACCCTGAAACATGGCTCAAATTGAAGACCACAAATGCCATCCAAATCATTCTGCAATGCCACATTATAAGCCTTGAGCTCAGCTGTTTTAGAATTGTGTACTGCATTATTAAATTGACTTAAAGTATTGTTTTTGGGGGAAAGGCATGCACTCTTTCAAAACAAGATTTGACGAAATTCAATTCTGCAAATTTTGTCAAAAAGCCCATTTAATTTCATGGCAATTCTATATAACTGATGGATAAGGAAAAATCTTGTATTTGGAGAAAGAAAACTCTTCTGGCTGTAAAGGACATTATGAAGAAGTCATTTCACTTCCTCTGTGTTCCAGCCTGGGGCATATGTGGGGTTAGGGCTGGGTGATGAAGATCTCTGTGTCTTTTGGCTTGAAATTCACTGGGCAGAAGCCAGTTTCCACTTATGTAGATGAGAGCCAAAGGAGATAGAAGGAATAGAGAAAACAGACATCTAATCAGAAGAACAGAAGAAGATGCTTGGAGTTTCATCTCCAACAAGCTTTAAGTTAAAAATCTCTTTAGAAAAGTCTTTGGGAAGTTGTAAGTAAGGCTTCTCATACCAAGCTGTCGGGAGCTTCACCTTGCTCCACTCTAACATTCTGTATGGACTCCCAGAAAGTTTCCATGCCCAAGAAAACATTGCAGGTGAATGCATCCTTTTCCTACCACGCAAACAGGACTCATTGGTAACAGTTCAAAATTGTAAGAAAATTTTTTACTGTACCTCAGGTTTTGTACACCACTTTCCACATAATAACTAGATAAGACTTGAAATTTTTAAGGAAAATTTTTTCCTACATAAAAAGTAAAAGTTGTGCTGAGAGTTTGTGCTACACACATATGCTGAGTGCTATTTCCAAATTCTTCAAAGCTGACATTGTATGGCATTCCCAAACCAAGACTGTGAAATAGAGCTCCAGTGTTGCTGTGCCCAACCCCAAGGGGTGCCATTCTCCTACAACCAATGACAATACATGTCCCAGAGTTGCACACTGCATAATATGCACAACTGTAGGCATGTACAGTGGTGCTGAAACCCCAGGGCATAGCAGGGGGGCAAGGCTGGAGGCAGGAAGGAGGACCCCCAGCAATTTCACCCAGATGGAGTGCTATGTGAGAGAAAGTTCTGAACTAGCTGTTTTGAACCCCGGGCATGAAAGGCATCCATAGAAAGAGGGACATCTGGGGTGATGTCAGTATTATGGCAGTGTAAGTCATTCTTTTCTTTCTCCCTTTTAAAACAACTAATTAGACAAACACTATGAGCTCAAATCTCTCAATGCCTATGCCAAAGGACCTGGGAGGACTCCTGCCCACCTGTGCATCTGAAAATAAACAAGCCTTAGTAAGAGTTCCAGATCCAATGGAGTCAGTGAACCTGCCCCATCCTCACTCACCAAGGTGGGACAGGGGTGGAGGGCCCTGGAAATTGCTGACCGGGGCAGATGCCCATTGGTGAGAGAGAATTTGTGGAAGTGCAGCCTGTCTAAGAGGAGATTCCAGCAAAATATCTAGTGAGATAGAGAGGATTTGGGATGCAGAGGAGAGGCAAGAACTCCTCTAGAGCCACTCCCCTCCCCAGGGTGACACTGCAAGGGGCAAACTGTCCCCCTGTGGAGGAGGTAGAAAGCACAGAATGAGTACCTGTGTATCCCAGTTGTGGGGGTTGCAGCTGGAGAAACCCATTTGTCTCCAGCAGTACCCTAATTTCTGAGGCAGGACCTCCATGACTTGGAGGAGGGAGAAAGGGAAGAAAGCATTTAAAAATATCAAAAGGCATTATGGGGCACATGGGTGGTGCAGTTAGTTAAGTGCCCAACTCTTTGTTTCAGCTCATGTCATGATCTGAGGGTCATGAGATAAAGTCCTGCTAGGACTCCATGCTCAGCACAGAGTCTGCTTAAGACCCTCTCTGCCCCTCCTCCCCTCGCTTTCCCTCCACCTTCTCTCTCTCTCTAAAATGAATAAATCTTTAAAAAATATATCAAAAGGCAGTAGTTCCTGCTGTCTGCTTTAGGACTTCAGCAGGAAGTCCCCACAAGCCTCTGGGGAAATACCACACTTGAGGATCTCTCCATCCAGGTCCACAGGCATCCCCAATGCCGAGTGCTAAACCCACATCTCCCCCCACTCTGTGGCCACCTCCAAGTGTGCACTCCTGAGTGTGGCAGTGAAAACACGTTGGGTACTTAAGAGTATTCTCAGGAAAACCGACCACTGTCTGGGTGAAGAAAAAACCCACAAACTGGAGCTATAGTGCCACCTCCTGGAAAACAAGAGAGATATTCCTGCAGCCAGCCTGGTGAGTTAGGAAGAGAAAACAAAGGATGAGAATTTGTCCACAAGAGAAAACAAAGTGAATGGAACAGGTTTACCCATAATAAGCCTAGGAAACCCCAGAGAAGCAACACCCAAGAAGAGTGCCCCATCTGAAGATAACCAGGAAAGATACTTCAAATGTGAAAGCAGCAATGCAGAAACAAGAGGAACTTTAAAAAACTAGAAAGCGTGCCATTACCAAAAGATATCAGCAATTCTCTAATGGAGCCCAAAGACACAGAATTTTGCAATCTAGCTAATAAAGATTATTAGCTGATTGAAGAAACTCAACAAGGTATAAGAAAACTCAGAAATACAGCTCAATAAGATTAGGAAAAAGATATATGAACAAAATGAATTCTTTACAAAGGAGATTTTTAAAAAGCATTAAGAAAAACAAACAAAAATTCTGAAGCTGAAGAATTCAATGAATGAGATGAAGAATCCAGTAGAGAGATTCTGAGTAGAATAAAGCAGATGGAAGATAGGATAAGTGACTTGGAAGAAGAAATTGTGAAATAACACACTTAAAAAAGAAATAAGAGAAAAGAATAAGAATGAGGGGGGAAAAAAGCCTGCAAGATCAATGGGACTCAATAAAAGAGATAAACATTTGAATAATTGGGATTCCAGAAGGAGAAGAGAGGGCAAAGGGAACAGAACATTTATTTAAAGAAACAATAGCTGAAAACTTCCCAAGCCCAAGGAAAGAGTTAGACATCCAAATTTTAAAAAGCTAATAAGTCACCTTGTTATCTCAAAGACACTCTCTAAGACATTATAAAGAAATTATCAAAAATCAAAGATAAAGAAAGAATATTAAAGGCAGCTATGGGGAAAAAGTGTAACATACAAAGGAATCCCCATTAGGATAACAGCAAATTTCTTTTTTTTTTTTAATTTAATTTAATTTTATTATTTTATGTTAGTCACCATACAATAATACATCATTAGTTTTTGATGTAGTGATCCATGATTCACTGTTTTCGTATAACACTGAGGGCTCCATGCAGTATGTGCCCTCCTTAATACCCCATCACCGGGCTAACCCATCCCCCAATCCCCCTCCCCTCTAAAACTCTAGTTTGTTTCTCAGAGTCCATAGTCTCTCATGGTTCGTCTCCCCCTCTGATTTCCCCCCCTTCATTTTTCCCTTCCTTCTCCTAATGTCCTCCATGCTATTCCTTATGTTCCACAAATAAGTGAAACCATATGATAATTGACTTTCTCTGCTTGACTTATTTCACTTAGCATAATCTCCTCCAGTCCCATCCATGTTGATGTAAAAGTTGGGTATTCATCCTTTCTGATGGCTGAGTAATATTCCATTGTATATATGGACCACATCTTCTTTATCCATTCATCTGTTGAAGAGCATCTTGGTTCTTTCCACAGTTTGGCTATTGTGGACATTGCTGCTATGAACATTGGGGTGCATATGGCCCTTCTTTTCACTACATCTCTGTCTTTGGGGGTAAATACCCAGTAGTGCAATTGCTGGGTCATGGGGTAGCTCTATTTTTAATTTTTTGAGGAACCTCCACACTGTTTTCCAAAGTGGCTGTACCAACTTGCATTCCCACTAACAGTGTAAGAGGGTTCCCCTTTATCCACAACCTCTCCAACATTTGTTGTTTCTTGCCTTGTCAATTCTTGCTATTCTAATTGGTGTAAGGTGGTATCTCAATGTGATTTTGATTTGAATTTTCCTGACTGCTAATGATGATGAACATTTTTTCATGTGTCTATCAGCCATTTGTTTGTCTTCTTTGGAGAAGTGTCTGTTCATGTCTTCTGCCCATTTTTTGACTTGATTATTTGTTTTTTTGGGTGTTGAGTTTGAGAAGTTCTTTATAGATCTTGGAAATCAGCACTTGGTCTGTACAGACAGAAACGGAGACAGTGTGGCCTGGAGAGCTCACTGAAGAACAGACTGTGATCTCTCTGCTCTGAGGCAGAGGGTTGGAACCGATCTCTTCTGCTCTGACTCTTGGAAGAGACATGGAAAGCTGCCAGAGAACAAAAGCCCCAAAAAACCAGTTTTCACTGAGCCCATTCCCTGCCACAGAGGGCAGGGCAACTCTGCCCAAACAGGGTTGCCTGAGTAACAGTGTGGCAGGCCCCTCCCCCAGAAGACAGGCTGGGAGAACAAGAGGCCAACAACCCTAAGGTCCCTATAAAATAGGTGCATCTTGCTTGGGTTGTGGTCAATATTTTGGACACTGTACATTCCCTCAATCATCCCTCAACAGAATGACTAGGAGGAGAAGCCACCAAAATAGAAAAGACTCAGAGATTATGACTTATGCTGCAGATTTACAAATGGATGCAGATATAACCAAGATGTCAGAGATGGAATTCAGGCTAGCAATTGTGAAGACAATGGCTAGAATGGAGAAATCAATTAATGGCAACATAGAGTCTCTAAGGGCAGAAATAAAAGGTGAATTGGCAGAACTTAAAAATGCTATCAATGAGATCCAATCCAATCTAGATAATCTAACAGCTAGGGTAACTGAGGCAGAAGGGATAATAAGCGACTGGAAGACAATATAATAGATAAAAAGGGAAAAGAGGAGGCCAGGGAAAAACAACTCAGAATCCATGAAAATAAAATCAGAGAAATAAGTGACACATGAGGCGTTCCAATGTCAGAATAATTGGAATCCTAGAGGGAGTGGAGAGAGAGAGAGAGGACTAGAAGATGTATTTGAGCAAATCGTAGCTGAGAACTTCCCTAATCTGGGGAATGAAACAAACATTCGAGTCTAGAGGCAGAGAGGACCCTCCTAAGATCAAGGAAAACAGGCCAACACCCCGGCATGTAATAGTAAAATTTGCAAATCTTAGAACCAAGGAAACCATCTTAAGGGCAGTTAGGGGGAAGAGATTCCTTACATACAGAGAGAGGAACATCAGAATAACGTCAGACCTATCCACAGAGACCTGGCAAGCCAGAAAGGCCTGGCAAAACATATTCAGGGTACTAAATGAGAAGAACATGCAGCCAAGAATACTTTATCCGGCAAGGCTTTCATTTAGAATGGATGGAGAGATGCAGAGCTTCCACGACCAGCAGAAACTGAAAGAATCTGTGACCACTAAGCTGGCCCTGCAAGAAATATTAAGGGGGGTTCTATAAAAGGAGAAAGACCCCAAGAGTGATATAGAACAGAAATTTACAGAGACAATCTATAGAAACAAGGACTTCACAGGCAACATGATGACAATAAATTCATATCTTTCAATAATCACTCTCAACGTGAATGGCCTAAATGCTCCCATAAAACAGCACAGGGTTGCAGATTGGATAAAAAGACAGGACCCATCCATACGCTGTCTACAAGAGACTCATTTTGAACCTAAAGATACATCCAGACTGAAAGTGAAGGGATGGAGATCCATCTTCCATGCCAACGGACATCAAAAGAAAGCTGGGGTAGCAATTCTTATATCAGACAGATTTTAAGCTAAAGACTGTAGTTAGAGACACAGAAGGACACTATATCATTCTTAGAGGGTCTATCCAACAAGAAGATCGAACAATTATAAATATCTATGCCCTCAACATGGGAGCAGCCATCTACATAAGCCAACTGTTAACCAAAATAAAGAGTCGTACTGATAATAATACGTTAATTGTAGGAGACCTCAACACTCCACTCTCAGCAATAGACAGATCATGTAAGCAGAAAATCAACAAAGAAACAAGAGCTTTGAAAGACACACTGGACCAGATGGACCTCATAGATATATACAGAACATTCCACCCTAAAACAACAGAATACTCATTCTTCTCAAGCGCACATGGAACTTTCTACAGAATAGACCACATACTGGGTCACAAATCAGGTCCCAACTGACACCAAAAGACTGAGATTATTCCCTGCATATTCTCAGACCATAATGCTTTAAAACTGGAACTCAATCACAAGAAAAAAATTTGGAAGCAATTCAAACACTTGGAAGCTAAAGACCACTCTGCTCAAGAATGTTTGGGTCAACCAGGAAATCAAAGAAGAACTTAAACATTTCATGGAAACCAATGAGAATGAAAACACATCAGTCCAAAACCTATGGGATACTGCAAAGGTGGTCCTAAGGGGGAAATACATAGACATCCAAGCCTCACTCAAAAAAATAGAAAAATCCCAAATTCACCAACTAACTTTACACCTTAAAGAACTAGAGAAAAAGCAACAAACGATGCCTACGCCACACATTAGAAGAAAAATAATTAAGATTAGAGCAGAGATCAATGAATTAGAAACCAGAAACAGTAGATCAGATCAACAATACTAGAAGCTGGTTCTTTAAAAGAATTAATAAGATCAATGAACCACTGGCCAGACTTATCCAAAAGAAAAGAGAAAGGACCCAAATTAATAAAATTATGAATGAAAGGGAGAGATCGTGACTAACACCAAGAAAATAGGAACAATTATTAAAAATTATTATCAACAACTATATGCCAATAAATTAAACAACCTGGAAGAAATGGATGCCTTCCTGGAAACCTACAAACTGCCAAGACTGAAGCAGGAAGAAATTGACAACCTGAATAGGCCAGTACCAGTAACGAGATTGAAGCAGTGATCAAAAACCTCCCAAAAAACAAGAGTCCAGGGCCTGATGGATTCCCTGGGGAATTCTACCAACCATTCAAAGAAGAAATAATACCTATTCTACTGAAGCTGTTTCAAAAAATAGAAACAGAAGGAAAGCTTCCAGATTCATTCTATGAGGCCAGCATTACCTAATCCCCAAACCAGGCAAAGACCCCATCAAAAAGGAGAATTTCAGACGGATATCCCAGAAGAATATGGATTCCGAAACCTCAACAAAATCCTAGCTAATAGGATCCAACAATACATTAAAATGATCATCCACCACAACCAAGTGGGATTTATCCCCGGGATGCAAGGGTGGTTCAACATTCACAAATCAATCAATGTGATAAAACACATTAATAAGAGGAGAGAGAAGAACCATATTGTCCTCTCAATTGATGCAGAAAAAGCATTTGACAAAATACAGCATCCTTTCCTGATTAAAACTCTTCAGAGTAAAGCCATCTATGAAAAACCCACAGCGAATATCATCCTAAATGGGGAAAAGCTGAGAGCCTTTCCCTTAAGATCAGGAACATGTCAAGGATGCCCACTCTTGCCACTATTATTCAACATAGTACTAGAAGTCCTAGCAACAGCAATCAGACAACAAAAAGAAATAAAAAGTATTCAAATTCGCAAAGAAGAAGTCAAACTCTCTCTTTTTGCAGATGATATGAACTTTATGTGGAAAATCCAAAAGACTCCACCCCCAAATTACTAGAACTCATACAGCAATTCAGTAATGTGGCAGGATACAAAATCAATGCACAGAAATCGGTTGCTTTCTTATACACTAACAACGCAACTGTAGAAAGAGAAATTAGAGACATGATTCCATTTACAATAGCACCAATAACCATAAGATACCTCGGAATAAACCTAAACAAAGAGGTAAAGGATCTATACTCTAGGAACTACAGAACACTCATGAAAGAAATTGAAGAAGACACAAAAAGATGGAAAAACATTTCATGCTCATGGATCAGAAGAATAAACATTGTTAAAATGTCTATGCTACCCAGAGCAATCTATACCTTCAACGCCGTCCCAATCAAAATTCCAATGACATTTTTCTAAGTGCTGGAACAAACAATCCTAAAATTTGTATGGAATCAGAAAAGACCCTGAGTTGCCAAGGAAATGTAGAAAAAGAAAAACAAAGCTGGGTGCACCACGTTGCCTGATTTCAAGCTATATTACAAAGCAGTGATCACCAAGACAGCATGGTACTGGCACAAAAACAGACATATAGACCAATGGAACAGGATAGAAAGCCCAGATATGGACCCTCAACTCTATGGTCAAATAATCTTCGACAAAGCAGGAAAAAATGTGCAATGGAAAAAAGACAGTGTCTTCAATAAATGGTGCTGGGAAAATTGGACAGCTATATACAGAAGAATGAAACTCGACCATCCTCTAACACCATACACAAATATAAACTCAAAATGGATGAAAGATCTCACTGTGAGACAGGAATCCATCAAAATCCTAGAGGAGAACATAGGCAGTAACCTCTTTGGTATCAGCCACAGCAACTTCTTTCAAGATACATCTCCAAAGGCTAGTGAAACAAAAGCAAAAATGAACTTTTGGGACTTCATCAAGATAACAGCAAATTTCTAAGCAGAAATCCTATATGTCAGGAGAGAGTGGGACAACAGTCAAGTACTGAAGGATAAAAATTTCCAGCCTAGAATACTCTATCCAATAGAGTATAGAGGGGCGGAGCAAGATGGCGGAGGAGTAGGAGACCTGGATTTTGTCTCCTCTCAGGAATTCAGCTGGATAGGGATCAAACCATTCTGAACACCTACGAACTCAACAGGAGATCGAAGAAAAGAATAGCAACAACTCTCTGAACAGAAAAGCGACCACTTTCTGGAAGGTAGGACGTGCGGAGAAGTGAATCCAAGGCAATATTCGGGAGGATAGACGGCGGGGGAGGGGCCTCCGTCGGCCGCTTCTGGCAAGTGATAGAGCTGCGGAGCACAAAATCAGAACTTTTAGAAGTCTGCTCCGCTGAGGGACGTCACTCCGGTGGCTAAGTGGGGGGTGGAACCCTCATGGGACAGTGTGGTCTCAGGACCCTCGGGGTCACAGAAAGACTGGAAGTGCCTGAGTGTGGCAGAGCTCCCAGGTATCGGAGCAGGGAAGCCGGCTGCAGAGACGGAGCCCAGGCGCGGGCTCTCAGCTCGGGGTTGCCATAGACTGTGATCTGCAGCACAGTCGGGCCCCTGCTCCTCCAGCAGGGACCCAACAAGCGGCAGATCCGGGGAGACTCACCTTCTTCCCCCGGGAGGAGCGGCGCGGGAGTGCAGCGCAGGGATCTGCTGGGTTTGGAGACTCCACCCGGGGTCGTGTGCCAGAGATAGAAACGCGTGGTCACAGGCCGGGTGAGCACGGAGTGTGGCCGGAGACCGGGGAGATGGGAGTGACTGACTGCTTTTCTCTGGGGGCTCACTGAGGAGCGGGGCCCCGAGTTCTCGGCTCCTCCAGGGCGGAGACTGGGAGGCCGCCATTTTCACTCTCGGCCTCCAAAGCTGTACGGAAAGCTTGCAGGGAACAAAAGCTCCCGAGAGCAAACCCGAGCAGATTACTTAGCCCCAACCAGGCAAGGGCGGGGCAATTCCGCCTTCAGCAAAGACATTTGGGAACCATGGCAACAGGCCCCTCCCCCAGAAAATCAGCAAGAACAGCCAGCCAAGACCAAGTTTACCGATCCATGAGAACGGCAGAACTCCAGCACTAGGGGAATACTGCACATAGAATCCATGGCTTTTTTACCATGATTCTTTAGTCTTTCAAAGTTAATTATTTTTTTTAAGGGTCTTTTTTTCTTTTTTCTTTTTGTTTTTTTGAATTTTTCTTTTTCTCTTTTTCAACCAACATCTTATCAATCCCTTTTCTAAAAAAACATTTTTATTTTTAATTTTTAGAGTCATATTCTATCCCTTCATAGTAGTTACCCGTATTTTTGGTATATATATAAGTTGTTCTCTCTTTAAAATTTTGAGATAGTTTCTTCTAACAGATCAAAATATACTCTAAATCTCTAGTGTATGGTTTTTTTCTACTCCCCTGCCTGATCACATTCTCTCCCTTTTTTTTTCTTTTTTTTTAAAATCCTCTTCTTTCTTTTTTCAAACAACTTATCAATTCCTTTTATAAAATTTTTTATAATTTCCATCTTTACAGTCATATTCCATCCCTTCATCATATCAACCCTTATTTTTGTACATATATAAGTTTTTCTTTCTTTAAAATTTTGGGAGGCACTTTCTTTTAACACACCAAAATACACCCAAAATCTAGTGTGTGGCACTGATCTATAAACCAGCCTGATCATATTTGATCACATTCTGTTTCTGTTTTGTTTTGTTTTGTTCTGTTTTTGTTTGTTTGTTTGTTTGTTTGTTTTTAAAGATTTTATTTACTTATTTGACAGAGTGAGAGATAGCGAGAGCAGGAACACAAGCAGGGGGAGTGGGAGAGGGAGAAGCAGGCTTCCTGCCGAGCAGGGAGCCCGATGTGGGACTCGATCCCAAGACCCTGGGATCATGACCTGAGCCAAAGGCAGACGCTTAATGACTGAGCCACCCAGGCGCCCTGTTTTTGTTTGTTTTTATCTTTATCTTTTTCTTTTTTTCTTTTTCTTTTTTCTCTCTTTCCCTTTCTTTTCCCACTGCTTCAGGTCTTTTCTGATTTGTTTAGAGTATATTTTCTGGGGACGTTGTTACCCTGCTAGCATTTTGTTCTCTCATTAATCTATTCTCCTCTGCACAAAATGACAAGATGGAAAAAATCACCTCAACAAAAAGAACAAGAGGTAGTACCGACTGCCAGGGACCTACTCAATATGGACATTAGTACGATGTCAGATCTAGAGTTCAGAATCATCACTTTAAAGATACTAGCTGGGCTTGAAAAAAGCATGGAAGTTATTAGAGAAACCCTTTCTGGAGAAGTAGAAGAACTAAAATCTAACCAAGTAGAAATCAAAAAGGCTATTAATGAGGTGCAATCAAATATGGGGGCGCTAACTGCTAGGATAAATGAGGCAGAAGAGAGAATCAGTGAGATAGAAGACCAAATGATGGAAAATAAAGAAGCTGAGAAAAAGAGAGATAAACAACTACTGGATCACGAGGGCAGGATTCGAGAGATAAACGATACCATAAGACAAAACAACATTAGAATAATTGGGATCCCAGAAGAAGAAGAAAGAGAGAGAGGGGCAGAAGGTATAATGGAGCAAATTATAGCAGAGAACTTCCCTAATTTGGGGAAGGAAACAGGCATCAAAATCCAGGAAGCACAGAGAACCCCTCTCAAAATCAATAAAAATAGGTCAACACCCCGACATCTAATAGTAAAACTTACAAGTCTCAGAGACAAAGAGAAAATCCTGAAAGCAGCTCGGGAGAAGAGATATGTAACCTACAATGGTAGAAACATTAGATTGGCAACAGACTTATCCACAGAGACCTGGCAGGCCAGAAAGGACTGGCAGGACATAGTCAGAGCACTAAATGAGAAAAATATGCAGCCAAGAATACTATATCCAGCTAGGCTGTCATTGAAAATTGAAGGAGAGATAAAAAGCTTCCAGGACAAACAAAAACTAAAGGACTTTGCAAACACGAAACCACCCCTACAAGAAATCTTGAAAGGGGTCCTCTAAGCAAAGAGAGAGCCTAAAAGCAACATAGACCAGAAAGGAACACAGACAATATACAGTAACAGTCACCTTACAGGCAATACAATGGCACTGAATTCCTATCTTTCAATAGTTACCCTGAATGTAAATGGGCTAAATGCCCCAATCAAAAGACACAGGCTATCAGATTGGATTAAAAAACAAGACCCATCGATATGCTGTCTGCAAGAGACTCATTTTAGAACCAAAGACACCCCCAGATTTAAAGTGAGGGGGTGGAAAACCATTTACCATGCTAATGGACACCAAAAGAAAGCTGGGGTGGCAATCCTTATATCAGACAAATTAGATTTTAAACCAAAGACTGTAATAAGACATGAGGAAGGACACTATATCCTACTTAAAGGGTCTATCCAACAAGAAGATCTAACAATTGTAAATATCTATGCCCCTAACCCAGGAGCAGCCAATTATATAAGGCAATTAATAACAAAAACAAAGAAACACATCGACAACAATACAATAATAGTGGGGGACTTTAACACCCCCCTCACTGAAATGGACAGATCGTCCAAGCAAAAGATCAACAAGGAAATAAAGACTTTAAATGACACACTGGACCAAATGGACTTCACAGACATATTCAGAACATTCCATCCCAAAGCAACGGAATACACATTCTTCTCTAGTGCCCATGGAACATTCTCCAGAATCGATCACATCCTAGGTCATAAATCAGGTCTCAACCGGTACCAAAAGATTGGGATCATTCCCTGCATATTTTCAGACCACAATGCTTTGAAACTAGAACTCAATCACAAGAGGAAAGTCAGAAAGAACTCAAATACATGGAGGCTAAAGAGCATCCTACTGAAGAATGAATGGGTCAACCAGGAAATTAAAGAAGAATTTAAAAAATTCATGGAAACCAATGAAAATGAAAACACAACTATTCAAAATCTTTGGGATGCAGCAAAGGCAGTCCTAAGAGGAAAGTATATAGCAATACAAGCCTTTCTCAAGAAACAAGAAGGATCTCAAGTACACAACCTAACCCTACACTTAAAGGAGCTGGAGAAAGAACAGCAAATAAAGCCTAAACCCAGCAGGAGAAGAGAAATAATAAAGATCAGAGCAGAAATCAATGAAATAGAAACCAAAAGAACAGTAGAACAGATCAACGAAACAAGGAGCTGGTTCTTTGAAAGAATTAACAAGATTGATAAACCCCTGGCCAGACTTATCAAAAAGAAAAGAGAAATGACCCAAATCAACAAAATCATGAATGAAAGAGGAGAGATCACAACCAACATGAAAGAAATACAAACAAGTATAAGAAAATATTATGAGCAACTTTATGCCAGCAAATTAGATAATCTGGAAGAAATGGATGCATTCCTAGAGATGTATCAACTACCAAAACTGAACCAGGAAGAAATAGAAAACCTGAACAGACCTATAACCACTAAGGAAATAGAAGCAGTCATCAAAAATCTCCCAAAACACAAAAGCCCAGGGCCAGATGGCTTCCCAGGGGAATTTTACCAAACATTTAAAGAAGAATTAATACCTATTCTTCTGAAACTGTTCCAAAAAACAGAAATGGAAGGAAAACTTCCAAACTCATTTTATGAGGCCAGCATTACCTTGATCCCAAAACCAGACAAAGACCCCATCAAAAAGGAGAATTACAGACCAATATCCCTGATGAACATGGATGCAAAAATTCTCATCAAAATACTAGCCAATAGGATCCAACAGTACATTAAAAGGATTATTCATCACGACCAAGTGGGATTTATCCCTGGGCTGCAAGGTTGGTTCAACATCCGCAAATCAATCAACGTGATACAATACATTAACAAAAGAAAGAACAAGAATCATATGATCCTCTCAATAGATGCAGAAAAAGCATTTGACAAAGTACAGCATCCTTTCTTGATCAAAACTCTTCAGAGTATAGGCATAGAGGGTACATACCTCAATATCATAAAAGCCATCTATGAAAAACCTACAGTGAATATCATTCTCAATGGAGAAAAACTGAAAGCTTTCCCCCTAAGGTCAGGAACGTGGCAGGGATGTCCACTATCACCACTGCTATTCAACATAGTATTGGAAGTCCTAGCCACAGCAATCAGACAACAAAAAGAAATAAAAGGCATCCAAATCGGCAAAGAAGAAGTCAAACTCTCACTCTTTGCAGATGATATGATACTTTATGTGGAAAATCCCAAAGACTCCACCCCAAAACTGCTAGAACTCATACAGGAATTCAGTAAAGTGGCAGGATATAAAATCAATGCACAGAAGTCAGTGGCATTCCTATACACCAACAACAAGACAGAAGAAAGAGAAATTAAGGAGTCGATCCCATTTACAATTGCACCCAAAACCATAAGATACCTAGGAATAAATCTAACCAAAGAGGCAAAGGATCTGTACTCAGAAAACTATAAAATACTCATGAAAGAAATTGAGGAAGACACAAAGAAATGGAAAAACATTCCATGCTCATGGATTGGAAGAACAAATATTGTGAAGATGTCAATGCTACCTAGAGCAATCTACACATTCAATGCAATCTCCATCAAAATACCATCCACTTTTTTCAAAGAAATGGAACAAATAATCCTAAAATTTGTATGGAACCAGAAAAGACCCCGCATAGCCAGAGGAATGTTGAAAAAGAAAAGCAAAGCTGCAGCATCACAATTCCGGACTTCCAGCTCTACTACAAAGCTGTCATCATCAAGACAGTATGGTACTGGCACAAAAACAGGCACATAGATCAATGGAACAGAATAGAGAGCCCAGAAATGGACCCTCAACTCTATGGTCAACTAATCTTTGACAAAGCAGGAAAGAATGTCCAATGGAAAAAGACAGTCTCTTCAACAAATGGTGTTGGGAAAATTGGACAGCCACATGCAGAAGAATGAAACTGGACCATTTCCTTACACCACACACAAAAATAGACTCCAAATGGTTGAAAGACCTCAATGTGAGACAGGAGTCCATCAAAATCCTAGAGGAGAACACAGGCAGCAACCTCTTCGACCTCAGCCACAGCAACTTCTTCCTAGAAACATCGCCAAAGGCAAGGGAAGCAAGGCCAAAAATGAACTATTGGGAGTTCATCAAGATAAAAAGCTTTTGCAAAGCAAAAGAAACAGTCAACAAAACCAAAAGACAACCGACAGAATGGGAGAAGATATTTGCCAATGACATATCAGATAAAGGGCTAGTATCCAAAATCGATAAAGAACTCATCAAACTCAACACCAAAAGAACAAAGAATCCAATCAAGAAATGGGCAGAAGACATGAACAGACATTTTTCCAAAGAAGACCTCCAAACGGCCAACAGACACAGGAAAAAGTGCTCAATATCGCTCGGCATCAGGGAAATCCAAATCAAAACCTCAATGAGATACCACCTCACACCAGTCAGAATGGCTAAAATTAACAAGTCAGGAAATGACAGATGTTGGCGGGGATGCAGAGAAAGGGGAACCCTCCTACACTGTTGGTGGGAATGCAAGCTGGTGCAGCCACTCTGGAAAACAGTATGGAGGTTCCTCAAAAAGTTGAAAATAGAGCTATCCTACGATCCAGCAATTGCACTACTGGGTATTTACCCCAAAGATACAAAAGTAGGGATCTGAATGGGTACGTGCACCCCGATGTTTATAGCAGCAATGTCCACAATAGCCAAACTGTGGGAAGTGCCAAGATGTCCATCAACAGATGAATGGATAAAGATGTGGTATATATATACAATGGAATATTATGCAGCCATCAAAAGGAATGAGATCTTGCCATTTGCAACGACGTGGATGGAACTGGAGGGTATTATGCTGAGCGAAATAAGTCAAACAGAGAAAGACATGTATCATATGACCTCACTGATATGAGGAATTCTTAATCTCAGGAAACAAACTGAGGGTTGCTGGAGTGGGGGGTGGGGTGGGAGGGATGGGGTGACTGGGTGATGGACACTGGGGAGGGTATGTGCTCTGGTAAGCGCTGTGAATTGTGCAAGACTGTTGAATCTCAGATCTGTACCTCTGAAACAAATAATGCAATATATGTTAAGAAAGAAAAAAAAAAGAAGAATGTAGCAGGAGGGGAAGAATGAAGGGGGGGAAATCGGAGGGGTAGACGAACCATGAGAGACGATGGACTCTGAAAAACAAACTGAGGGTTCTAGAGGGGAGGGGGGTGGGAGGATGGGTTAGCCTGGTGATGGATATTGAGGAGGGCACGTTCTGCATGGAGCACTGGGTGTTATGCACAAACAATGAATCATGGAACACTATATCTAAAACTAATGATGTAATGTATGGGGATTAACATAACAATAAAAAAATTAAAAAAAAAAAGAAATATGAAGGAGAAACAGAGACTTTCCCAGGCAAACAAAAGCTGAAGAAATTCACCACTACACTTTTATAGCATACAGGTCAAAAGAAAAGCTTTTCAGTTATAGTATAAAGGTTAAAGGAAAATAATTTAAAAAATAACTATAGCACTATTGTGACATTTGTTGACAAATACACAGCACAGAAAAAGGGTAAACTGTGACATCAAAGATACAAAAGGGGAGGAGTAAAAGGATGGAGACTTTTTGGTGACTGAAGAAAAGTTGCTACCAGCATGAAATGGACTAGTTTATCTACAAGACATTTTATGTAAACCTCATGGTAACCACAAGGCAAAAACTAAAATAGGTTAATGAAATATTTTAAAAAGGGAAAATGGAGTATACCATCATGGAAAACCACCAATTTACAAAGATAAGCATAAACAGAGGGGAAAAGAACAGTGGAAATAAAAAAACAGCAGGAAAGCAATCAATGAAATGACAGTAGTAAGTTCTTACATATCAACAATCATTCTAAATGTAAATGGATTGAATTCACCAATCAAAAGTCACAGAATGGCTGGATAGAGTAAAAAAAACCCAAAACAACACAAGACTGACTATATGATGCATATAAGAGACTGATTTTAGCTTTAAAGACACATATAGACTCAAAATGAAGGGATAAAGGAGATATTCCCTGCAAGTAGAAAACAAAGAAAATGAGGGTGACCATACTTATATCTGATAAAATAGACTTTAAGCCCAAAATGTTGATGAGAAACAATGAAGACCATTATATAATGATAAAGGGGTCAATTTATCAAGAAGATATAATAATTATAAATATATATGCATCCAACTTTGGAAGATTTAAATATATTAAGCAAATACAGATCTGAAGGGAAAAATAAACAACAGTATAATAACAATAGGGGACTTCAATAACCCACTTTCAGCAGTGGATAGAATGGAAAATAAATAAGGAAACGTTGGACTTGAACTATATTAGACCAAATGGACTTAACAGACATATATAGAACATTCTATCCAACAGCAGCATAATACACATTCGTCTTAAGCACACATGGAACATTCCCTAGGATAGATCATATGACAAGATACGAAATAAGTCTTAACACATTTAAGAAGATTGAAATCACATCAACTATCTTTTTCTGATCACAGTTATGAAATCAGAAATCAACAAAAAGAGGAAAGCTGGAAAATCTACAAATACGTGGAAACTAAACAATACCATTTTGAACAACCAAAGAGTTAAGGAAGACATCAAGAGGGAAATTTTAAAAATCTAGAAACAATTTAAAATGGAAACACAACATACTAAAATTCATGGGATGCAGCAAAAGTAGTTCTGAGGTAAATGTTTATAGCAATAAATAAATATATTAAGAAATTAGAAAGATCTCAAATAAACAACCTAACTACACCTCAAGGAACTAGCAAAAGAAGAACATATCAAGTTCAGAGTTAGCAGAAGATGACAAAGTTAAAGGAAATAATGAAGATCAAAGAGGAAATAAATGAAATCTAGATCAGAAAAACAATAGAAAGCATCAATAAAACTAGGAGCTGGTCTTTCAAAAGGATAAAATTGACCAACCTTTAGCTAGACTAAGAAAAAAATAGAGAAGACTCAAATAAATAAAATTAAAAATGAAAGAGGAGTCATTCCCGTTGATATTACTGAAATACATAGGATCATAAGGGACCACTATGAACAATGCCAACAAGTCGGATAATCTAAAAGAAATGCATAAGTTTCTAGAAACACGCAACCCGAACTAGGAAGAAATAAAAAATGTGAATACATCAATAATGAGTAAGAAGATTGAATCAGTAATCCAAAACCTTCTAACACAGAAAACCCCAGAAGCAGATGGATTCACTGAATTCTACCAAACATTTAAAGGAAAATGAACATCAATCCTTCTTAAACTCTTCCAAAGAGATTAAAGAGGAAGGAACGCTTGCAACCTCATTCTATAAAGCTGGTATTACTCTGCTCTCAAAGCCAGATAAGGACACCACAAGAAAAGAAAATGATAGACCAATATCCCTGATGAACATAGATGCAAAAATTCTCAACAAAATATTAGCGAATCAAATTTGAGAATGCATTACAAGGATTATACGCCATGACCAATTGGGATTTACCCTTGGGATGCAAAGATAGTTCAACATATGCAAAGCAGTAAATATGATACACCACATTGATAGAATGAAAGGACAAAATAATATGATCATCTCAATGGATGCAAAAAAAGCATCTGACAAAATACAACATTTTTCTTGATAAAAATCCTCAACAGATTGGGTATAGAAGGAACATAGCTCAACAGAATAAAGACCATATATGACAAAACCACAGCTAGCATTACACTCAATGGTAAAAAATTGAAAGCTTTTCCTCTAAGATCAGAAATAAGAGAAGAGTGCTCACCCTTGCTGCTCTTATTCAATATTCTACTGGAAGTCCTAGCTGGAGCAATTAGGCAAGACAAATAAAGGAAAGGCATTCAAATGAAGTAGGAAGAAAAACCATGAGAAACTCTTAACTATAGGAAACAAACTGAGGGTTGATGTAGGGGAAGTGGGGGGAGGATGTGGTAATTGAGTGATGGGCATTAAGGAGGGCATGGGATGTGATGAACACTGGGTGTTATATGCAACTGATGAATTATTGAACTCTATATCTGAAACTAGTGATGTATTATATGTTGGCTATCTGAATTTAAATAAAAAATAAAGTCCTCAAATCACAAGGGAAGAAAGCAAGAGGAAAAAGAACAGAGAAGAACTACACAAAAAACAAAAAAACAATTAAAAGGGCAATAAATAAATAAATAACTACTTTAAATATATATGGACTAAATGCTCCGATAAAAAAAGTGTAGGGTAACTGAATGAATAAAAAAGCAAAACCTATCTCTATGCTACCTACAAAAGACTCACTTCAGAAATAAAGACATACAGACTAAAAGTGAGGGGATGGCAAAAGATATTCCATGCTAATGGAAGTGAAAAAGAAAGCTCGGGTAGCAATACTTATATCAGACAAAATAGAGTTTAACACAAAAACTGTAACAAGAGACAAAGAAAAGCATTACGTAATGATAAAGGGATCAATCCAACAAGAGGATACAACCTTAGGATCCTTAGTACCTCCTTAG
Organism: Halichoerus grypus; assembly: GCF_964656455.1. Taxonomy (NCBI): domain Eukaryota; kingdom Metazoa; phylum Chordata; class Mammalia; order Carnivora; family Phocidae; genus Halichoerus; species Halichoerus grypus. Next base: position 80,211,295 of record NC_135715.1, read on the forward strand.
TAGAAGGAGGAAATAATACCTTAGGCTTTGTTAATTCTTATCTTTTTAGTTCCTTTAGGTGCAAAGTTAGATTGTTTATTTTGTATTTTTCTTGTTTCTTGAGACAGGCCAGTAGCTCTATAAACTTTCCTTTTAGGACTGCTTTTGTTGGGGGAAATCAGAGGGGGAGATGAACCATGAGAGACTATGGACTCTGAGAAACAAACTGAGGGTTCTAGAGGGGAGGGGGGTGGGGGGATGGGTTAGCCTGGTGATGGGTATTAAAGAGGGCACATACTGAATGGAGCACTGGGTGTTATAATCACCATACATTACATCATTAGTTTTTGATGTAGTGATCCATGCTGTAATGTATGGTGATTAACATAACATAATAAAAAAAAAAGAATAAAAACATAAAAATAAAATAAAATAGAGACTTAAAAAACAGTAGAAAAGATCAATGAAACTAAGAATTGGTTCTTCAAAGAGATAAAATTAATGAACCTTTAGCCAGAATCATCAAGAAAAAAAGAGAGAGGACTCAAATAAAATAAAAAATGAAAGAGAAGTTATAACCAACATAAATACAAAGGATTATACAAGACTACTACAAAAATTATATGCCAACAAATAGACAACCTAGAAGAAATTCCTAGAAAACATAGAATCTTCTAGGACAGAATCAGGAAGAAATGTAAAATCTGAACAGACTACTAGCAATGAAACTGAATCAGTAATCAAAAAACCTCAACAAACAAAAGTCCAGGACCAGATGGATCCACAGATGAATTCTACTTATTCTTACTTATGCTTCTCAAACTATCTCAAAAAACTGAAAAGAAAGCTTCCAAATTTATTCTGCAAGGCCTGCATTACCCTGATACAAAAACCAGACAAAAAGAGTAAAAGAAAGAAAGGGAGAGAGAGAGAAAGAAGGAAAAAAGAAAGAACAGAGGAGAAAAGAAAGAAAGGAAGAAATTTCAGGCCAATATTCTTCATGCACATAGATCCAAAAATCCTCCACAAAATATTAGCAAATCAAATTCAACAATACATTAAAAAGATCCTCCACCATGATCAAATGTGTTTATTCCAGGGATGCAAGAATGATTCCATACCCACAAATCAATCAATGTGATATACCACATTAACAGAATGAAGGTCACAAACTATATGATCATCTCAATAGATTCAGAAAAAAAGCATTTGACAAAATTCAACATCCATTTAAGATTTTTAAAAAGCTTCAACAAAGTGGGTGTAGAGGGAACGTGCCTCAATATAATAAAGGCCATATATGACAAACCAAGAGCTAACATCATACTCAAAGGTGAGAATCTTGGTCCACATCCTCACCAACATTTGTTGTTTCCTGTCTTGTTAATTTTAGCCATTCTGACTAGTGTAAGGTGGTATCTCTGTGGTTTTGATTTTCACTTCCCTGATGGCAAGTGATGTGGAGCGTTTTTTATGTGTCTGTTGGCCATTTGTATGTCTTCTTTGGAGAAGTGTCTGTTCATTTCTTCTGCCATCTTAACTGGATTATTTGTTTTTTGGGTGTTGAGTTTGGTAAGTTCATTATAGATCTTGGATACCAGCCTTTTATCTGTAATGTCACTTGCAAATACCTTCTCCCATTCCATGGGTTGCCTTTTAGTTTTGTTGACAGTTTCCTTTGCCATGCAGAAGCTTTTTATCTTGATGAAGTCCCTTTGGAGATGTGTCTTGCAAGAAGTTGCTGTGGCCAATGTCGAAGAGGTTACTGCCTGTGTTCTCTAGGATTTTGATGGTTTCCTGTCTCACATTTAGGTCTTTCACCCATTTTGAGTTTATCTTTGGGTAAGACCTTTCTAAAGAAACTAGAAAAGTCTCAAATATACAAGCTAACCATACACCTAAAGGAGCTGGAAAAAGAACAGCATATAAAGCCTAAACCCAGCCAGAGAAGAGAAATAATAAAGTTTAGAGAGGAAGTCAATTTAATAGAAACCAAAAGAATGCTAGAACTGATCAACAAAATGGGGAGCTGTTCTTTGAAAGCATTAATAAGATTGAGAAACCCCTAGCCAGACCTATGAAAAAGAGAAAGGACCCAAATACATAAAATCACAAATGAAAGAGGAGAGATCACGACCAAAACTAAGGAAATAAAAACAATTTTAAGAACATATTATGAGCAACTATATGCCAACAAATTAGGCAATCTGGAAGAAATGGATGCCATCCTAGAAACTTGTAAACTATCAAAACTGAAACAGGAAGAAAGAGAAAACCTGAACAGACACATAACCAGCAAGGAAATTGAAGCAGCAATTAAAAATCTCCCAACAAACAAGAGTACAGGGCCAGATGGCTTCCCAGGGGAATTCTACCAAACATTTAAAGAAAAATTAATACCTATTCTTCTGACACTGTTTCAAAACATAGAAATGGAAGGAAAACTTCCAGACTCGTTTTATGAGGCCTGCAGTACCTCGATCCCAAAACCAACAGACCCCCGCCAAAAAGGAGACTTACAGACCAATATCTCCGATGAACATGGATGCCAAAATTCTCACCAAGATCCTAGCGGGCTCTCAGCTCAGGGTTGCCATAAACCGTGATCCACAGCACAGTAAGGCCACTGCACTTCCAGCAGGGACCCAACAAGCGGCAGATCCAGGGAGACTCACCTTCCACCCCCAGGAGGAGCGGCACGGGAGCACGCCACAGGGATCTGCTGGGTTTGGAGACTCCACACGGGGTCGGGTGCCAGAGATAGAAACGCGTGGTCACAGGCCGGGTGAGCACGGAGTGTGGCCGGAGACCAGGGAGATGGGAGTGACAGACTGCTTTTCTCTGGGGGTGCGCTGAGGAGCGGGGCCCCGAGTTCTCGGCTCCTCTGCGGCAGAGATTGGGAGGCCGCCATTTTCACTCTCGTCCTCCAAAGCTGTACAGAAAGCTTGCAGGGAACAAAAGCTCCCGAGAGCAAACCCAAGCAGATTACTTAGCCTGGACCAGGCAAGGGCGGGGCAATTCCGCCTCCAGCAAAGACATTTGGGAACCATGGCAACAGGCCCCTCCCCCAGAAGATCAGCAAGAGCAGCCAGCCAAGACCAAGTTTACCGATCCATGAGAATGGCAGAACTCCAGCGCTAGGGGAATACTGCACATAGAATTCATGGCTTTTTTCCTATGATTCTTTAGTCTTTCAAAGTTAATTTTTTTAACTTTCTTTTTTTCTTTTTATATTTTTTTAAATTTTTCTTTTTCCCTTAACCAACATCTTATCAATCCCTTTTTTAAAAATCTTTTTTATTTTTAATTTTTAGAGTCATATTCTATCCCTTCATTGTAGTTAGCCTTATTTTTGGTATATATATAAGTTGTTCTCTCTTTAAAATTTTGGGATACAGTTTCTTCTAACAGACCAAAATATACCCTAAATCTCTAGTGTATGGCTTTGTTCTAGTCTCTTGCCTGATCACATTCTCTCCCTTTTTTTTTATTTCTCTTTTTTCCTTTTTCAACCAACTTCTTATCTTATCAATTTCTTTTATAGAATCTTTTATAATATTCATTTTACAGTCATATTCTATCCCTTCATTGTATTTACCCTTATTTTTGTACATATATTTTTCTTTCTTTAAAATTTTGGGAGGCACTTTCTTCTAACAGACCAAAATATGCCCAAAATCTAGTGTGTGGCACTGATCTATGCATCAGTCTGATCATATTTGATCATATTCTTTTTTTTTTCTTTTTTCTTTCTTTCCCTTTCTTTTCCCCCAGTTTCAGGTCTCTTCTGATTTGTTTAGTGTATATTTTTCTGGGGTCATTTTTACCCTGTTAGCATTTTGTTCTCTCATTCATCTGTTCTCCTCTGGACAAAATGACAAGATGGAAAAACTCACCTCAAAAAGTAGAACAAGAGGCAGTACCGGCTGCCAGGGACCTAATCAATACGGACATTAGTAAGATGTTGGAACTAGAGTTCAGAATGACGATTATAAAGATATTAGCTGGGCTTGAAAAAAGCATGGAAGATACTAGAGAAACGCTCTCTGAAGAAATAAAAGAACTAAAATCTAACCAAGTCGAAATCAAAAAGGCTATTAATGAGGCTCTAACTGCTAGGATAAATGAGGCAGAAGAGAGAATTAGTGATATAGAGGACCAAATGATGGAAAATAAAGAAGCTGAGAAAAAGAGAGATAAACAACTACTGGATCATGAGGGCAGAATTCGAGAGATAAGTGATACCATAAGATGAAACAATATTAGAATAATTGGGATCCCAGAAGAAGAAGAAACAGAGAGAGGGGCAGAAGGTATATTGGAGCAAATTATAGCAGGGAACTTCCCTAATTTGGGAAAGGAAACAGGCATCAAAATCCAGGAGGCACAGAGAATCCCCCTCAAAATCAATAAAAATAGATCAATACCCCAACATCTAATAGTAAAACTTACAAGTCTCAGAGACAAAGAGAAAATCCTGAAAGTGGCTCAGGACAAGAGGTCTGTAACCTACAATGGTAGAAACATTAGATTGGCAACAGACTTATCCACAGAGACTGGCAGGCCAGAAGGACTGGCATGATATATTCAGAGCACTAAACGAGAAAAATATGCAGCCAAGAATACTATATCCGGCTAGGCTGTTATTGAAAATAGAAGGAGAGATAAAAAGCTTCCAGGACAAACAAAAACTAAAAGAATTTGCAAACACAAAACCAGCCCTACAAGAAATATTGAAAGGGGTCCTCTAAGCAAAGAGAGAGCCTAAAAGCAACATAGACCAGAAAGGAACACAGACAATATGCAGTAACAGTCACCTTATAGGCAATACAATGGCACTAAATTCCTATCTTTCAATAGTTATCCTGAATGTAAATGGGCTAAATGCCCCAATCAAAAGACACAGGGTATCAGACTGGATAAAAAAACAAGACCCATCAATATCTTGTCTGCAAGAGACTCATTTTAGACCCAAAGACACCCCCAGATTGAAAGTGAGGGGGTGGAAAACAATTTACCATGCTAATGGACACCAAAAGAAAGCTGGGGTGGCAACCCTTATACCAGACAAATTAGATTTTAAACCAAAGACTGTAATAAGAGATGAGGAAGGACACTATATCCTACTTAAAGGGTCTATCCAACAAGAAGATCTAACAATTGTAAATATCTATGCCCCTAATGTGGGAGCAGGCAATTATATAAGCCAATTAATAACAAAAGCAAAGAAGCACATCTATAACAATACAATAATAGTGGGGGACTTTAACAGCCCCCTCACTGAAATGGACAGATCATCTAAGCAAAAGATCAACAAGGTAATAAAGACTTTAAATGACACACTGGACCAAATGGACTTCACAGATATATTCAGAACATTCCATCCCAAAGCAACAGAATACACATTCTTCTCTAGTGCCCATGGAACATTCTCCAGAATCGATCACATCCTAGGTCACAAATCAGGTCTCAACCAGTACCAAAAGATTGGGATCATTCCCTGCATATTTTCAGACCACAATGCTTTGAAACTAGAACTTAATCACAAGAGGAAAGTCGGAAAGAACTCAAATACATGGAGACTAAAGAGCATCCTACTGAAGAATGAATGGGTCAACCAGGAAATTAAAGAAGAATTTAAAAAATTCATGGAAACAAATGAAAATGAAAACACAACTGTTCAAAAATCTTTGGGATGCAGCAGAGGCGGTCCTAAGAGGAAAGTATATAGCAATACAAGCCTTTCTCAAGAAACAAGAATGGTCTCAAATACACAACCTAACCCTACACCTAAAGGAGCTGGAGAAAGAACAGCAAATAAGGCCTAAACCCAGCAGGAGAAGAGAAATAATAAAGATCAGAGCAGAAATCAATGAAATAGAAACCAAAAGAACAGTAGAACAGATCAACGAAACTAGGAGCTGGTTCTTGGAAAGAATTAACAAGATTGATAAACCCCTGGCCAGACTTATCAAAAAGAAAAGAGAAATGACCCAAATAAATAAAATCATGAATGAAAGAAGAGAGATCACAACCAACACGAAAGAAATACAAACAAGTATAAGAAAATATTATGAGCCACTATATGCCAGCAAATTAGATAATCTGGAAGAAATGGATGCATTCCTAGAGATGTATCAACTACCAAAACTGAACCAGGAAGAAATAGAAAACCTGAACAGACCTATAACCACTAAGGAAATTGAAGCAGTCATCAAAAATCTCCCAACAAACAAAAGCCCAGGGCCAGATGGCTTCCCAGGGGAATTTTACCAAACATGTAAAGAATTAATATCTATTCTTCTGAAACTGTTCCAAAAAATAGAAATGGAAGGAAAACTTCCAAACTCATTTTATGAGGCCAGCATTACCCTAATCCCAAAATCAGACGATGACCCCATCAAAAAGGAGAATTACAGACCAATATCCCTGATGAACATGGATGCAAAAATTCTCACCAAAATACTAGCCAATAGGATCCAACAGTACATTAAAAGGATTATTCACCATGACCAAGTGGGATTTATTCCTGGGCTGCAAGGTTGGTTCAACATCCACAAATCAATCAATGGATACAATACATCAATAAAAGAAAGAACAAGAACCATATGATCCTCTCAATAGATGCAGAAAAAGCATTTGACAAAGTACAGCATCCTTTCTTGATCAAAACTCTTCAGAGTATAGGCATAGAGGGTACATACCTCAATATCATAAAAGCCATCTATGAAAAACCCACAGTGAATATCATTCTCAATGGAGAAAAACTGAAAGCTTTCCCCCTAAGGTCAGGAACACGGCAGGGATGTCCACTATCACCACTGCTATTCAACATAGTATTAGAAGTCCTAGCCACAGCAATCAGACAACAGAAAGAAATAAAAGGCATCCGAATTGGCAAAGAAGAAGTCAAACTCTCACTCTTTGCAGATGACATGATACTCCATGTGGAAAACCCAAAAGACTCTACCCTAAAACTGCTAGAACTCATACAAGAATTCAGTAAAGTGGCAGGGTATAAAATCAATGCACAAAAATCAGTTGCATTCATATACACCAACAACAAGACAGAAGAAAGAGAAATTAAGGAGTCGATCCCATTTATAATTGCACCCAAAACCATAAGATATCTAGGACTAAATCTAACCAAAGAGGCAAAGAATCTGTACTCAGAAAACTGTAAAATACTCATGAAAGAAATGGGGGAAGACACAAAGAAGAACAAATATTGTGAAGATGTCAATGCTACCTAGAGCAATCTACACATTTAATGCAATCCCTATCAAAATACCATCAACTTTTTTCAAAGAAATGGAACAAATAATCCTAAAATTTGTATGGAACCAGAAAAGACCCCGCATAGCCAGAGGAATGTTGAAAAAGAAAAGCAAAGCTGGTGGCATCACAATTCCGGACTTCAAGCTCTATTACAAAGCTGGAATCATCAAGACAGTATGGTACTGGCACAAAAACAGACACATAGATCAATGGAACAGAATAGAAAGCCCAGAAATGGACCCTCAACTCTATGGTCAACTAATCTTCAACAAAGCAGGAAAGAATGTCCAATGGAAAAAGACAGTCTCTTCAACAAATGGTGTTGGGAAAATTGGACAGTCACATGCAGAAGAATGAAACTGGACCATTTCTTTACACCACATACAAAAATAAACTTAAAATGGATGAAAGACCTAAATGTGAGACAGGAGTCCATCAAAATCCTAGAGGAGAACACAGGCAGCAACCTCTTCGACCTCAGCCACAGCAACTTCTTCCTAGAAACATCGCCAAAGGCAAGGGAAGCAAGGCCAAAAATGAACTATTGGGACTTCATCAAGATAAAAAGCTTTTGCACAGCAAAGGAAACAGTCAACAAAACCAAAAGACATCTGACAGAATGGGAGAAAATATTTGCAAATGACATATCAGATAAAGGGCTAGTATCCAAAATCTATAAAGAACTTACCAAACTCAACACCCAAAGAACAAATAATCCAATCAAGAAATGGGCAGAAGACATGAACAGACATTTTTCCAAAGAAGACATCCAAATGGCCAACAGACACATGAGAAAGTGCTCAACATCACTCAGCATCCGGGAAATCCAAATCAAAACCTCAATGAGATAAACCTCACACCAGTCAGTATGGCTAAAATTAACAAGTCAGGAAACGACAGATGTTGGTGAGAATGCAGAGAAAGGGGAACCCTCCTACACTGTTGGTGGGAATGCAAGCTGGTGCAGCCACTCTGGAAAACAGTATGGCAGTTCCTCCAAAAGTTGAAAATAGAGCTACCCTATGACCCAGCAATTGCATTACTGGGTATTTACCCCAAAGATACAGATGTAGTGAAAAGAAGGGGCACGTGCACCCCAATGTTTATAGCAGCAATGTCCACAATAGCCAAACTATGGAAAGAGCCAAGATGTCCACCAACAGTGAATGGATAAAGAAGATGTGGTATATATATACAATGGAATATTATGCAGCCATCAAAAAAACTGAAATCTTGCCATTTGCAACAACGTGGATGGAACTAGAGGGTATTATGCTAAGCGAAATAAGTCAGAGAAAGACATGTATCATATGATCTCACTGATATGAGGAATTCTTAATCTCAGGAAACAAACTGAGGGTTGCTGGAGTGGTGGGGGGGAAGGCACGGGGTGGCTGGGTGATAGACATTGGGGAGGGTATGTGCTATGGTGAGTGCTGTGAATTGTGTAAGACTGATGAATCACAGACCTCTACCTCTGAAACAAATAATACATTATATGTTAAAAAAAAAAAAAGATAGTAGGAAGGGAATGAAGGGGGGGGAATCAGAAGGGGAGACGAATCATGAGAGACTATGGACTCTGAGAAACAAACTGAGGGTTCTAGAGGGGAGGGGGGTGGGGAGATGGGTTAGCCCGGTGATGGGTATTAAGGAGGGCATGTATTGAATGGAGCACTGGGTGTTATATGCAAACAATGAATCATGGAACACTACATCAAAAACTAATGATGTAATGTATGGTGATTAACATAACATAATAAAATAAAATTTAAAAAAAACTCTCCACAGTGTAGGGATAGAGGGAACATACCTCAGTATCATAAAAGTGATCTATGAAAGGCCCACAGTGAATATCATTCTCAATGGGGAAAAGCTCTCAGTTCCTAAGGTCAGGAACATGACAGGAATGCCCACTCTCACTACTGTTGTTCAATATAGTACTAGAAGTTCTAGCCTCAGTAATCAGACAACAAAAAGAAATAAAAGGCAACCAAATTGGCAAGGAAGAAGTCAAACTCTTCCTCTTCACAGATGATATGATACTCCATGTGGAAAACCCAAAAGACTCCACCTCAAAATTGCTAGAACTCATATAGGAATTCAGCAACGTGTCAGGTTATAAAATCAATGCACAGAAACCAGTTGCATTTCTATACACTAACATTGAGACAGAAGAAAGAGAAATTAGGGAATTGATCTCATTTACAATTACAGCAAAAACCATAAGATACTTAGGAATAAACCTAACCAAAGAGGTAATGATCTATACTCTAAAAACTACAGAAACTTATGAAAGAAATTGAGGAAGACACAAAGAAATGGAAAAATAATCCATGGTCATGGATTGGAAAAACAAACATTGTTAAAATGTCTATGCTGCCTAGAGGAATCTACACATTCAGTGCAATCCCTATCAAAATACCATCAACATTTTTCACAGAGCTGATACAAATAATCCTAAAATTTGTACGGAACCAGAAAAGACCTGGAATAGTCAGAGGAATGTTGAAAAAGAAAACCAAAGCTGGTGGCAACACAATGCTGGACTTCAAGTATATTACAATGCTGTAATCATCAAGACAATACAGTACTGGCACAAGGACCTATACTCCAAAAACTACAGAACACTGATGAAGTAATTGAGGAAGACACAAAGAGATGGAAAAACATTCCATGGTCATGAATTGGAAAAATAAACATTGTTAAAATGTCTATGCTGCCCAGAGGAATCTACAAATTCAATGCAATCCCTATCAAAATACCATTGACATTTTTCACAGAGCTGGAACAAACAATCCTAAAATTTGTATGGAACAAAAAAAGACCCTGAATCACCAGGGGAATGTTGAAAAAGAAAACCAAACCTGGTGGCATCACATTGCCTGACTTCAAGCTATATCACAAAGCCATGATCATCAAGATAGCATGGTACTGGCACAAAAACTGACACTTAGGTCAATGGAACAGAATAGAGAGCCCAGAGATGGACCTTCAACTCTATGGTCAACTAATCTTTGACAAAGCAGGAAAGAATATCCAAGGGAAAAAAGACAGTCTCTTCAGCAAATGGTGTTGGGAAAATTGGACAGCCACATGCAGAGGCATGGACCATTCTCTTACACCCTACACAAAAATAAACTTAAAATGGATGAAAGACCTAAATGTGAGACAGGAATCCATTGAAATCCCAGAGAAGAACACAGGCAGCAACCTCTTAAACCTCAGCTGCAAGAACTTCTTGCTAGACACATCTCCAAAGACAAGGGAAACAAAAGCAAAAATGAACTATTGGGACTTCATCAAGATAAAAATCTGCACAGCAAAGGAAAGAAAACTAAAAGGCAGCCTACATATGGGAGAAGATATTTGCAACTGTCTTATCAGAAAAAGGGGTAGTATTCAAGATCTATAAAGAACTTCTCAAACTCAACACCCAAAAAACAAATAATCCAGTCAGGAAATGGGCAGAAGACATGAACAGACATTTCTCCAAAGACATAAAAATGACCAACAGAAACATGATGAAAAAATGCTCCACATCACTTGCCATCAGGAAAATACAAATCAAAACCACAGTGAGATACCACTTCACACCGTCAGAATGGCTAACATTGACAAGTCAGGAACAAAAAATGTGGGCAAGGGGGCACCTGGGTGGCTTGGTCAGTTGGGCTTCTGTCTTCGGTTCCGGTCACGGTCCCAGGGTCCTGGGATCGAGTCCTGCGTCAGGCTCCCTGCTCAACCAGGAACCTGCTTCTCCCTCTGCCTGCCACTCCTCCTGCTTATACTCTCTCTCTCTGCTTCTCCCTCTCCTCCCAGCTCAGTGCTCTCTCTACTATCTTTCTTTCTCTCTCTCTCTCAAATAAATAATTTTTAAAAATGAGGGCAAGGATGTGGAGAAAGGGGAACCTCTTAACTGCTGGTGGGAATGCAAGCTGGTATAGCCACTCTGGAAAACAGTATGGAGGTTCCTCAAAATGTTAAAACTAGATCTACACTATGACCCAGCAATTTCACTACCAGGTATTTACTCCAAAAATACAAATGTAGGGATCCAAAGGGGCACCTGCATCCCAGTGTTTATAGCAGCAATGTCCACAATAGCCAAACTGTGGAAAGGACAAGATTTCCATTGACAGATGAATGGATAAAGAAGATATGGTATATATATATGCAATGGAATATTTCTCAGCCATCACAAAGGATGAATACCTACCATTAGCATCGACATGGATGGAACTAGAGGGTAATATGCTAAGTGAAATAAGTCAATCAGAGAAACACAATTATTATATGGTTTCACTCATATGTGGAACATAAGGAATAGTGCAGAGGACAATAGGTGTGTGGGGGGGATTGAATGGGAAGAAATCAGAGAGAGAGAGACAAACCATATGAGACTCTTGACTCCGGGAAACAAACTGAGGGTTGCAGAAAGGAAAGTGGGTGGGGGGGATGGGGTAATTGGGTGACAGGAATTTAAGAGGCACGTGATACGATGAATACTTGGTGATCTACTCAACTAATGAATAATTGAACACTATATCAAAAAGTAATGATGTACTATACTATACTTTGGCTAATTGAATTTAATTTAAAAAAGCTAAAAAAACACACAAAGAAACAAGCAAAACAAAACAGAACAAAATCAACAACAACAACAAAAAAGAAAACAGAAGAAAATACTAGATCCTGGGTGTGTTTTGGTCTGCTTGTTAAAAGAAACTAGATCCCCAAATCAGAAATAAAAACTTATATATATATATATAAGAATTTTGGGGGCGCCTGGGTGGCTCAGTCGGTTAAGTGTCTGCCTTCAGCTCAGGTCATGATCCCAGGGTCCTGGGATCGAGCCCCACATCGGGCTCCCTGCTCAGCCGTGAGTCTGCTTCTCCCTCTCCCTCTGCCCTTCCCCCTGCTCATGCTCTCTCTCTCTCTCTCTCTCTCGCCCTCTCTATAAAATAAATAAATAAAATTCTCAAAACAAAAAAAAAGAATTTTTAAAAATTGAGAAAATAAGAAAATAGTTGAAAGAAATAATACTGAAAGACTAAAGAATAAAAAGACAATGAATGCAATATATTGTTTTCCCCAAGAGCTGAACTCTGCTGTCCTCTATGATCAGTAAACTTGATGGTAACCAGTTGTTTGCATTGGTCTCCTGGGGGAGGGGCCCCCCTCCCCCCCTCCCCTGATTCGCAGGTGTACTTGCTCTTTTGCAAATGTGCCTCCCTTCCGCAGAGGCAGGGCTCAGTGTAAGTAGCTCCTGATTCCACTAAGTGGCACTGTTTTGCTTCCTGAAGGCTTTTAGTGCGGATGGGTGGGATGAATATGGTGGCCCTCTGCTCTCCGGAGCTGAAAGTTAGCTCCCCGCAACTCTTCAGTGAGCCCTTACAGAAAAGCAGTCAATCACTCTTGTCTCCATGGTTTCAGAACTCTGCGTTCACCTGGACTGTGACCGAGCATTTTTATTTCAGGCCCAGAGCTGAGTTTCAAAACTCCAAATTTTACACATTCCCGAGTCTGGGACCTGTGCTGTTCCTCCCAGGGGAGGGACGGTGGTCCCTTATGCTTTGGCTTTTGCTGGACCCCTCCCAGGAAAGTGGTCACACAACTGAGCAGCAGTTCACAGTTTATGGCAACATAGAGCAGTTAGCTGGCACCTAGACTTACTGTTTTTTTTTAATTTAATTTAATTTTATTTTATTATGTTATGTTAGTCACCGATACACTACATCATTAGTTTTTTTTTTTTTAAAGATTTTATTTATTTATTTGACAGAGACCTAGAGAGCGAGCACAGATAGGCAGAGCGGCAGGCAGAGGGAGAGGGAGAAGCAGGCTTCCCACCGAGCAGGGACCCCACTGCGGGGCTCGATCCCAGGACCCTGGGATCATGACCCGAGCCGAAGGCAGACACCCAACTGACTGAGCCACCCAGGCGCCCCTACATCATTAGTTTTTGATGTAGTGATCCATGATTCATTGTTTTCGTATAACACCCAGTGCTCCATGCAGTAAGTGCCCTCCTTAATACCCATCACCAGGCTAACCCATCCCCCCACCCCCCTCCCCTCTAGAACCCTCAGTTTGTTTCTCAGAGTCCATAGTCTCTCATGGTTCATCTCCCCCTCCGATTTCCCCCCCTTCATTTTTCCCTTCCTTCTCCTAATGTCCTCCATGCTGTTCCTTATGTTCCACAAATAAGTGAAACCACATGATAATTGACTTTCTCTCCTTGACTTATTTCACTTAGCATAATCCCCTCCAGTTCTCAGCTGATTTCCCTGCTTCACCTATGCCTGGGAATTCTGTCATACTCAGACACCATCCATTCTTCTTGCAACCCCGAGGATCTGACCATGCTGTCATTCCAGGGATTCTACCCCACTTCGCCACCTGAGCACCTTTAAGCTAGGGACATATCCCACTGTAGCAGGCTTCTAAAAGTTCTGATTTTGTGCTCCACTGCCTATAATATTTTGCAGTCGCCTCCTTAAGCAAGCTCCTTCCCCTGTGCTATAGCCTCAGATATGTCACCCCGGATGTGCACCTCCTACCTGGTGTGTCTGTTCCTGATGAAGTCTGCTTTGAGAACTCTTTCAAAAAGTGGTCACTTTTCTACTTGTAGAATTGCATTTCTTTTCTCAGATCTCCAGTTGATTTCTCAGGTGTTCAGAATGATTTGAGAACTAGCTGGATTTGAGGGCCCAGACAAACGTAGGGTCCCCTACTCCTCCGCCATCTGCCATCTAAACTCCTCCTCCAGTAATTATTTCTTAATTTTTCTTAGGTATAAAGCAGATGTGCTCTGGATTCTGGGGCAGCTGCAACCAAGCTTGGATCTTGTGATTGTCATCAGCACTTATACCATTTGCTAAATTATCTCAGGACTGCTGTTTTGATCCAGGAGGTTAATTCCTAAGAATATTTATCTCCTACCCACTATTTCATTTTGCCTAAGTGACTTTTTAAGGAAAAAAAAAAATCTTTCATTTTTGTGCCTAAGTTTTGCTAGCCTCTAGTCTCTAACCCCTGCTATTCCTGGTTAGTGTCAGTTGCTGAGAGTCCCGTGGGAGCCGGAGGGCCGGCGCCTGCTCAGTGCGGCTCCTAGCCACTTGCAGCCTTGCTGACTCAGCTCTGGGATAAGAGGCAAAGCCACGAAGAGGCTGAGTCCTGGAAGTACCTCTGCTGATAGGAGTGCCATCTAAACTTAGTTTATTAAACAGAATAAATGTTTCAAGCAAAGATGTAGTTCTTCTACTCCCTTGTATTCCCTACTATGGTGTGTCTGTTCCTGAGGGTGATGAGTTGATTACAGAGACACTAATGAAAAGTTTTTTATTTTAATAGTTTTATATTAATTTTAATATGCATTAAAATGTAACTAGCAAAATATTACTATTATTTAAGATGCAACCAAGTAAGGAGTGCCTGGGTGGCTCAGTTGGTTAAGTGGCTGACTTGATTTCTGCTCAGGTCATGATCTCAGGGTCATGGGATTGAGCCCTGTGTCGGGCTCTGTGCTGGACATGGAGTCTGCTTGAGATTCTTTCTCTCCCTCTCTCTTTGTCCCTCCCCCCACCCATTCTCTCTCTCTCTTTCTCTAAAATAAATAAATAAATCGTTAAAGAACAGATGCAACCAAGTAAAAAGAATGATTAGATTTAAAGTCAATTCTGAGAAAATTATTAAGAAAAACAGAATAAAAAATAGCTAGCCATGACAAATATCATGAAGTTGTACACCAGTGACCGATGCTGGGAAGTGTGGCTGGGTGGAGGGAGGTCCTTTGCAACATTTGCACAGGCCAGTAGATTGGACAACACACAATGAACAGGTGCACCTCTGCTTCTACCCCTCTCTAGCTTTCTACACTTTATCTCCTGATTTGTTTAATGTTTATCATTAGAAGAGTCAGCCTGCAGTTATCTCTCTCTGACCAGGAAGAGGCTGTTTGCATGAGGTAATTTGCATGCATATTTTTCCATTTGCTTTACTTCGTTCAGTATTATATCAGAAGCATTTTCCATGTTGCATATCATTTTCATTTTTAAGGGTTGGTTGTTTCCATTTTTAAAAAAATGAATACCTTTGGATACATAGGTCTTGTCTTCTATTAACTTTTAGTTATTTGAATTTATTCTCCAATAAATTCATATGAGTGGGATAAATGGGTCAAAGCATATAAATTTTCATCACTTCTTATCTGTGCACAGCCACTAAGCTTGAGGCCTTTTAGCCCATAAAAAAATAATGGTTGCCTTTTTTCTTAATATGCAAAGAACTTTTTCAGAGCAATGGATGAAAAACCCAGTGGCAAAATGACAAAGGATATGAATGTTATCTCAGAGAAAAACACACGTGGCCATAAGCATGTGATAAATGTTCAACCTCAGTGACAATTAAAAATTTATAAATTCAAGCAAAAAAAGATACCTATCTTATAAGCAAAGTCTGAAAAGTTTGATAACACTCCCCAGAGGTAAGGTTGAGGGGAAAAGCCACTTTCATTTTATCTTTGCAGACACATCGATTGACAAGGTTTTAGGAGAGGATAATTTGGCAATCCCTGCCAAATTTTAAATGTATATGCCTGCTGCCCCAGCCATGCTCCTTCTAAGACTAGATCTTGCAGACTTACTTACACAGTATACAAGATAAATTGTATTCACATCCATGAAGTTTTTAATAGTGAGAACTGGAAAGATTTTAAGTCTCCGCCCACGAGAGACCTGGTAGAACAGATGATGATACATTTATGTTGGAGTACTACTGCTGACGGGGGCTGGGGGGGGAGGAAGTCTGCTGACTCCGGCACCCGGGGTGAGCAGCTGGCTCATAATGTGAGCATGGTTGAATCCATTTGTGTCAACACTGGGACACAGCTATGATCGTTCACTTAATATCCTTTATACTATCTGAATTTTGTACAAAAAAACATGTTTCTTTTGGAATATAAAACATTAACACATATATTTTTAAAGTGTATTCAGAAAAAGCCACTCAGAAAATTACTGATGAAGGGGCCACAGTATTTTCTTTCTCATCAAAACTTGCCAGTGAGCATGTTCTTTTTCTCCCAGTGAGTTCTCTAGTGATCAAAATGTTGGTTTAGGTATTAGAAAATTATCATTTTGCTGCTTTCAGTGAATAAGTCACTTGGCTTCTCCATGTTGTGCTCGGAGTTGGGTGGGAAATAAAAAATCTTATCATTTATGCATGAGAAAAATGGAAGCACAAAGAGTACAAATGGCTGCCAGAGGGCGCAGTGGATGAAGTCAGGAGAATGCAGGCCATTGCTGGGCCCAGGGCTCCTCCACCCTTTTCTCTCTGCTGCAGGAAAACAGGACTCATGCTCTAAGCCCAACTCGACCTGCACACTAGCCACATAGCTCTGGCCACTGTCTATAGAGATTAGATGCAAGTCCACAAAGGTTAGCTGCAAACATGGCTGTGCCTCGGGTCCTGGGACCCACTGCTACACCTATGACCTCCAGAGCAGCACTGGCTGGCCAGTAGCACTTCCTGCCATGGTGGAACTGGGAAGGTTCTGGATCTGTGTTTAACAGGCTGCCACAAACCATGGGTGCTTATTGAGCATTTGAAATGTGACTGGTGCAACAGAGGGACTGGATTTTTAATTTTACCGACTTTTAATAAACACAACTTCAAATAGCCACACATAATTAATGGCTACTATATTGGACAGGTGAAGCTCTAGAAGTAGAAAACTTAGTGCAGTCTGCTTTGAGAACTCTGACAAATCTGAGCATACCATGTAGGATTGCGGCTTGCTGGACCAAGTTAATTACTTCTCGGGGAACTTTGTGTGCAATACAAGAAGGAAGAACAGAAAACAAAGAAATAGGGGTGCCTGGGTGGCTCAGCCGCTAAGCGTCTGCCTTCGGCTCAGGTCATGTTCCCAGGGTCCTGGGATCGAGCCCCACATCGGGCTCCCTGCTCGGCGGGAAGCCTGCTTCTCCCTCTCCCACTCCCCCTGCTTGTGTTCCTGCTCTCGCTAACTCTCTCTCTGTCAAATAAATAAATAAAATCTTTAAAAAAAAAAAGAAAAGAAAACAAAGAAATAGGAGAAACAGGAAAGAGGAATGAGAAGGTGCCTGTTTTTGAAGTATGGCAAAATGATAGGGCCTCCAGGGTTTGCGGCTGTATCTGAATGGTCATGGTCAGTGCCCAAGGCCTGCAGGAAGTCAGGCTGTGCAGTCACCAGAAAGGATCTTTGTTGCCTCTCAGCATGACCATCAGTACCTGTAAGAACTGGAGTGCATTTCTCTTCTTTGCAACGGATCAGCCTATCCAACACTCTCTGGCACTTAGATATGCAACTGAAAACGTTATTGGATAGTTTGGTAAAAAGGGTCATCACCTGCTGAATGATGGCTTATAAATCTGGATGTGCATGGAATGAATTTTTACAAAATGGAGCATGAGTTAATTTCTCCATGATCCAGTCTATTGTCAAGTTGGGATGTTTGTAATAACAATGATCGGGGTGGTAGAGGAATGACCCACGCTGCCAGTCAGCTCTTCTCTCTGGGGTTCCTGTCCCATCTGTGGAATGCCTCAGTAGTGCCCCAAATGAGCAATGAATGGGACCCTTTTCAAGGCAAGTACTCTTGCAAACACCTGAGAATTCATCTACGGACCCCATTTGAGATTAACCTTTTCCAATTTATTGGAGAGTTAAAATTGTAAGCCAATTTCGGTTTGCATACTTTTTTAACCTTTAAAAAAATCATCCATTCTTTTTTCATTTGTTTCATTTGGCCACATGTGTAACTTACAAATATAGTCATAAAACAGATATTGAGATAGGCATTTT
This sequence comes from Halichoerus grypus, assembly GCF_964656455.1. Taxonomy (NCBI): domain Eukaryota; kingdom Metazoa; phylum Chordata; class Mammalia; order Carnivora; family Phocidae; genus Halichoerus; species Halichoerus grypus. The sequence goes on from NC_135715.1 coordinate 80,229,398, forward strand.
CTATCTCATGGGTATATCATATTCTTCTATATTTTCTAATGTACCTTCATAGTTTTTAAATGTTCAGTGTTTTAATCCCTGTGAAATTTATATTTGTTAATGGTGGAAAAAAGAGCTGCCAAATTATTTTTTATGCATTTGTAATAAGTTCTCTACACAGCTCTCTATTCCTCTTTTTCCCACCCATTTAAGACATTTCCTTCAACATTTACCATATGAGCCGTACATGGGCTGTACATGGGCTTTTTCTGGATCTAAGGTTTTTTGTCCATTGTTCCGTCTATCTCTGCCATTTTAATTGCTATAGTTCTCAATTCTCTTTTTAGCTCTCTCTTTAGCTTTCAATTCTTTTTAGCTATCATTGTACTTTTCCTCTCCTAGATGAATAGAATCAGTTTGTCAAGTTTAATTTTAAACTTGGTTATGTAGTATTTTTTAAGCCTACAAAAAAAAAAAAAACCCCATTATAGTAGGAAGTTAGAAGTTACCCTTTATGAATCTTTCCTCCTGTCTGCCCATACCAACCACCATTTCCACGTGGCCTCCCTCTGAGGGTAACACATCACAAGTCACTGGCAGAGAAAACACTCCTCACAGAGCACATTCTGTCTGCTCATTCCAGGAGCCTTCCTCCCTCTCATCTCGAGTTTTCTTCATAGAACTTATTCACACCAAATAATATGTGGACACTATTTATGTATATTTTTTGATTTATTATTATCTGTCTCCTCTTGCTGTAATGAAAACTTAGTTAAAAAGAGCAGAGACTTCATTTTTGTTATTCTCTGCTCCATCCCCAAGGCACCTCAATATTTGTAGAATGAATGAATGAATTTGAAGTGATGGTGTCTGGGATGTGAAATTCGCCGCCACATTTGAATGCCATTCTTGGTAGTTAGGGCTGACCTCCTCCATGTGGGAGACCCTCAGAAGGTGTTCTCTATTGTGGAGCAACAACTTTCTCCACATGGAGAAAGACCTTTCTTGGTCAGCAACACATCATTTCATTTCATTTGATCTCACCAATTCTAGAAGGAAGACAAAGCAGATTCAAATGCTGGTGGGAATGCAAATTGGTACAACCTTTTGGGAAAGCAGTTTTGTACAACATGTAGTCTTAATCATGTTCCTCCAGAGATCACCAGGACACATTCATTTCACTCAGTAAGAGAGTATTAAAAAGAACTTAAGATAGGATTAGGACTTATGTTGGATGACTTATGTTGGAGGAAGGGCCCAAGGCCTTGCTCTGGATGCTGTCAGGAATTGGGGACATTGTGATCGGACATCTTTATCCAGAAGGCAGGAGGAAAGAATTAAGGCTAAAGCTGTGACTGGCAAAGCCGCAGGCGTTGCTCAGAGTAGCCAGTACAGGGCTGTTTGGTCTTTGTAACCTGGACAACGTGTGTGCTCGGTCTGTGCCCAGTCACGAACTTGGAGGGGACTTGTTCTTGTCTTGCTCAATCCTGGTCCCAGAGTAGCCTTGCCTGAAAGTTATTTTCTGTGACATTGCTACTGTCCCACAGGAGGACAGAAGGGCCTGGCTGTGATGCCAGGCCAGCTCCTGCACATCCTGGCTGCTGTGGTCTTTCTTGCTGCCTTTTAACCTAAGGAGCACTTTCGGGGATCAATCATAGGCAAAGACACACATGCAAGTGAAAATATATGTACATCTCAGCATTATTATTAACAGAGAAAATACCCCCTAAACACAGGCATGGTAAAGAAGTTCTATAAAGCAAATCCATGCACGAGCCATGCTGAGCAGGGCAGAGTGCAGATAAGGATTGTAGTGCTCAGCTATGAGTGGCCACCATCAGATGAAGCGTGATGCTGCCCTCATAGTGATGTCTACAAAGACTTCAATGGCCTGGGGACATTTCAAAGATAATGTCAAATAGAGAAACAAGGCACAAAACTTTAAGTATAAATATATAAATATATATAGCATATCAATGATGTAAAAGGAAATTATTTATTCATTTAATAAATACTTTTTGAGTACTGACTCGCTAGGGGAGGAACCCACTCCTGCTCCCTATTTTTTCTGTGACTCATGGTCATGTTAAAGGAAGATGGCATACACTGCCCTTAGAGAGAGCTTGGCTAAGCTCCTGGACCAGGCTTCACAAGGTTACCACCAGCTGCCCAGGTACAGAAACTGGATTTTTTCCCCCAGATACTCAAAATTGATCAGGCTTCTAAGGACCAAATAATGACAATAAACTCATAAGTCAATAATTACCAAGATGGCTTGTGTACTTTATAATCCCACTTTCTTTAATGCCAGTGGGAGCAGATTTTTCCAGTGAGAAGAGACCTTAGTGATACCTCAGGAACTTTCTGGTCCCAAAACACCTAATGCAGCCTTGAAAGAGACCTGGCTGAACCTGGAGCTGGAGTCCGGTCAGGAGTGTCTTAGAGGAGAGCTACCCAGGCCTCAGTGGGAGAAAGACCAAGGCCCCTGGATGAGCTCCCAATTGATCCACTTTGGGGGGGCCCAAACAGGCATGTCATTTCAGGTAAAGCATTTTGTATTTCATTTCTACTGTATAAAAAAATTATCCCCAAACTTAAAAGCTTAGACAATAACACTTCTTACTTCAATTTCCCCGGGTCGAGAATCTAGGTATAGTTTTGCTGGGTTCTCCAGGGCAAAGTGGCTCAGGGTGGCTCAGGTTGCAGCACAACCCTGGGTCTGTGTCCATGCATCATCTACAATGAATAGTTTATATTTTGCATGCTTATTTCCAGGAGGACCTAGACACATAAGCACAGGAGTTTCACAGCTAGTTTTTAAAGTCTGGGTATTCAAATAACTCCTGACCGGGCCACCCAACTTAATCTGATCTGGCCATACAGATGGCAGGTTAGTGCCCTAGCCACAATCTGTCCAGTGGGGTCAGTGGGAGTGGGCTGAAGTGTGGCCTCCACTCCAGTGCCCTGCTCAGTGTCCCGCTCCTCCCACACCTCCCTGGGACACTAGAGCACCTTGCTCCTGGAGTGTGCCTAGTGCTTGATACCTTATATCTTTTAATGCCAACAACCCTGTTTTACAGACCAGAGACTAGACTGGGGGCAGCAGCTGAGCACGGTGCCCGACTCTTGCAGTTCCAAGGGGCTGATGGCCCCTCATCGCCATGCACCATCCCCTGGTGCCTCTTGCTCTTCCTTTCATGCATTTGAAGCATCGCCCCTGTGGGTGTGAGTATGGGAATGAGGCCTAGGGTAGCCAAAGGCCCTGAAGCATACTCTCTGGAATCAGAAACAAGGCTGGTGGCTCTAACACTCAAAGCCTCCCTGCCCCTGCTTTGCTCTCCCTATGGCTCTGGCTCCCTCAGCTAGGGCCCGGGTGCAACCCGACTGAGGATTTGGCAAGAGGCCACACAAGATGTGCACTTACCTTCTTCTCATGGGCACTTACATTTTTCCTGGTCGTCCTCAGAACTCACAGGAATTGCAGGGTATGAATAAGACATAAGGGATCAGCCGGTCCTGCTAGAGTCCGAGGTCCACTTTGCAATGCCTCCGACTTTTGCTACCCTGAGGAACAAAGATACTCTGCAACGAATACATTCCATTTGCATAGTGTCAGCTGCCAAGGACTCAACTCTTTAACCTGTTGCCAACAAGCGATCGTTCCTGAGCAAGTCATCCATGTCTTTTTTCACGTCTGCATTTGCACCTCCATTTCTCTTGCCTTCATCCTCATTCACATCCACATATGCCTGGCTCCTAAATGTCACCTCTCTCTGCCTCCTTCTCACCCTTTCCCCTCTTCCAAAGATATGGTGCTTTCTAGTTCCAACAGGCCATGATTTTTTTCTCTGTCCCTCACCCAAACCCCGCATCCTCCATTCCACATTAGAACTAAAAATACCTACTCATCTTAGAACCACAGAACTCAATTGCTTAATGAGGGTCTCTTTGAAAAACTGAAAGTGTCAAGAAACAGGATTTGGAAAAACGCAGAAATAGCTGATGTTGGAAAAATTGTGTGTGCGTGTGTATGCGTGTATGGGAACATGGGAGGAAAGGAGCCAAAAACCTGTAAGGAATGGCTATGAAGCGTATTTTCTCTTCTAACAAACAGTAAAGCCTCTAGAAATCTATTCGTTATTCTCCAAGAGGACACTTAGTCCTAGGGAATCTAAATTTCTTTGTAATGCACCCTCAAATTAAGCACTTTTCAGACATGAAATTCCCTAGACATTTAACTTGTCTTCCCAAGGCAAGAAAGACAAATATAATTCAATGATAATCTTGTATGGGAAGACAGATGCTAATGAGAGCTATGCACTTGGTGTTAATTCTAAATTTCAGGAAGTGTTTATATTAGTGCAGTCAAAATCACCCTCAACTCAAAATGCTCTTGGTCAGGTCCCCACCAATCATCAATCATCAAACCATCTGAGAAGCAGGAAAATTCAGAGTCACTTAGAGACTTAGGTATTTTATTCTGTGCCTAATGTGTTCATGAGTATGTAAGGCACATTGATTTGATGGAATGAGTGTGCTTATGTGATTAAGACCACATTTGCAAAACACACACACACACACAAAGGCCTCTGAACAAATAGTAGCCAGAGGCTTACTTTTCTCACCCAAGCTTCTCTGTCACTGCACACTCAGCACCACAGTCTGCATTTCGATATTGCAAGGACGGAGTGGGCTGTGCTCAGCCTCGGTGAGAAAGCTACCAGATACGTGTCCCGGGGTCAGGGAGGAGCACATGAGATGCCCTCGTTTTCCAAATGTCAGCCCTGGGGCTGCTGCATGTACAGTGGGCACATTTTTGGGGAAGTCATGTGTCCCAGGAAACAGCTTCACGGCTTCTGAATGGAAAAGCAGATAGTGTACATAAATAAGGGAATATAACCATGTTTCAAACGACCCTTTCCTTGTCCTTCTTGCCTGCCCACTTGGTGCCCTTTCATGTTCACAACTTTGCCCACTAACGTAGGGCACAGTCATAGAAGAACCCTAGGCAGGAGCCCCTCCTTACATTTTACCTTCTCCTCTGAAATATGAGAGGAAAAGGGGGGCATGGAGAGATGGTTAATTAAGTGTACACATTTAATTCTCCTCCACTATGCCACCAAATTGCACAGAACACATCTGCCTTTTCATGATTCTTCTGGGGAGTGTTTTATTCAGCTGCATTTAACAATCACACAGCACTGTCCCAGAGGGTGACAGCCCTTCATTCTCAGACTACTTCCCAGCTCCAGAGAAAACCACTTTTTAAATTAAATTAAATACATTAATTAATACATTAATTAAATTACATATATTAAACATTTTATTTCATTTTAATATTTTATTTATGTCAAGTATAATTTCAACATATAATCAATATAAAACATTTTTTATTATTATGTTAAATTAGCCAACCATTTTTAAACATTTTTTTTTTTTAAAGATTTTATTTATTTATTTATTTTACAGAGAGAGACACAGCGAGAGAGGGAACACAAGCAGGGGGAGCAGGAGAGAGAGAAGCAGGCTTCCCACGGAGCAGGGAGCCTGATGCGGGGCTCGATCCCAGCACTCTGGGATCATGACCCGAGCGTAAGGCAGACGCTTAACGACTGAGCCACCCAGGCGCCCCTAGCCAACCATTTTTAAAGTGAAATCTGAGAATATATCCAGAGAGTAGATTCCTAGTGAACTGGTTTGTTAAAAGGTAGACATTGCCAAATAATTCTTCAAAACAGTTACCTCAATATATTTTCCCACTGCCAACATAGGAAGGCACCAATTCACATGTTATGGGGTCTCTGTGGTTCCCTATCAATGACCTGACCAGGAGTATACATAAAAATTAAGTTAACTTTCACTAGCAGTTAAATTAGCCCACGAGTAACTGAACTCAGTAAATACAGCTCAGCCAGGTGTCATTTCCTCTCGAAGGCCCTTCCTGACCCATCGCTCTCCTTCCTCACTTCTTGCTGGACTAAGAGACACCCACCCATGCTTCCCTGCACTGTTTATTGTACTTTTCATACCAGCTGGACAAAGTGTTTCCTTGTCTTTTGTCTCCTCTCCTCCCTCTGTCCCACGGACACTATACAGGTTTCCCCAGCATATCCCCCATGTTGGTTTCCCTTTTCTTAAATACATTTGTCATATTTCAGGAAAGCAGAAATATGGCTAAGTCTTCTCCTCTAAGCTGGGATGTCCTGATCATGGACATTCCCCCACTCTCCAGAACAAACCCAAAGTGAGAAATGAGCCCACTAAAATATTCAAAGTAATTATTTCTGGCATTTCCCCCCCCCCCCCCCCCACCAAGCAATTCTCCAATTCCCACAAATTTAACTCAATTCTGATGTCTACCTAGAGATAGACTGACCGCACTTCAGAGGCCAACTGCAAGTCCAGGTTGTTACCTGTGCTACTGACTGACTGGCTATAAATTGGAGGTTCCCACAATCCCCTCCTTGTGTTTGATTAATTTTCTAGAACTCAGGAATAACAACTTACTTACTAGATTATTGATTTATTACAAAGGATATTAAAGTACATGATTGAAAAGCCAAATGAAGAGATACATAGAGTGAGGTCAGGAATAATCCTAAACACAGGTACTTATGTCCCTGTGGAGTTTAGGGTGTGTCACCCTCCCAGAATGTGGATGCATGCTGGTTCACCAACCTGGAAGCTGTCCAAACTGGTAGTCAGGGATTTTTATGGAGGCTTCATTATGTAGGCATGGTTGATTAAATCACTGGCCATTGGTGATTGAATTTAATCTCCAGGTACCACCCCCCTCACGCAGGTCACGGGTGGGGCTGTGTTCCAACCCTTTAATCATATGGTTGGTTTCCCTGGCAAACAGCTTCTAACCTTAGTTATTTAGAGGCTTTTCAAAAGTCACTTCATTAACATAAACTCAAGTATGGTAGAAAGGGCCTTATTATGAATAACATTACACCCATTTCACCTTTATGGCTCTGAAACAATTTCTGGAATAGAGGACAAAAGGCCTGATATTATTACAAAGGATGCTCTCAATGCTTAGGAAATTCCAAAGGTTTTAGGAGCTGGAAGCTAGGAACTGGTAGATGAAGGCCAAAACATATATTTATTATAAATCACAGTATCACACTATTGATATTTTTTATGTTGATTTAAAAGCATCCACTGTATACATGACTGTAAATTTGAAACATTTCCTGGTAGCTGTAGAACTTCTGATCTCACGTTCTCATGGAGACACTGACCTATTTAAGGAAGGTCAGGGTGGAGAAAGTTCAACTTTAGGCTTTTAGGCATGACTACACTTTTTTTGGTGTGGGGGACCAGAATTTCTAGATTAGAAATATATCTCTGCTATTTTCTAACTGTGTAACCTTGGATTGCTTAACGTCTCCATCTAAGTTTTTTATATCTATGAAATAGGGATACAAATAGTACTAATCTCTTTGGGAGTATTAAATGAATTAATACATTTAACACACTTTGAATAGTACCTACCACATAAGAAGCATAATAAACACTAGCTACTCTTTGTGGGTAAAAGTCCTGATATCTTTTTACGTGGGTTGGACAGAGCTGGATGTGGATCCCCAGGGCACCATAGCAGTACTGGCAGGGACCTCAGTGTGCACAAGAGTCAGAGATGGTCACCTGAGGCTCTGGGGAGCCAGGACCACCAACACAAATGCCTGAGCATGGAAGATTTGAGGAGCTGAAAAGAAGGCGGGGTGGCTGCAGCACGGTGCATGCGGCTGCAGGACAGCACCCCGCACATTCAGGCCTTTGCCAAATTTCTTGTGATTTTTTCTAATAGTGTTTATGTGTATATAAGGAAAAACATATTTATATATGTTCATATAAAATATTTTCTTTTTATAAGGTAAGTTAATATACTTTTTTTTTTCATTTTACAATGTGATTTAGAAATTTGTTCACACCAGTGCGCAGAGGCGGTCTCATTCCCCTTTTTTACACTGCAGAGTATTCCATCATAGCATTTGTTTAACCAGAACCCCACCGAGAACATTTATTTCCAGTCTTTTGCTACTACAGACAGTGTTACAGTGAATAACTCAGTGTAACAGTCATTTTAGAGTTCTGTGAGTACCCACAGAAGATAAATGCCTACAAATGAAATTTCTGCCTCAAAGAGTATGTGCATTTTTAAATAGATGTTGTTAAAGTGCTTTCCATAGAGGTTGTATGCATTTAAACACCCACTGGCTCTATATGAGAACGTTTTCTTATATCTTAGACAACATACTGTGTTATTAAACTTTTTGATCTTTGCTAACATAAGTGGAATCAGCTATCTCAGTATAAAATTTTGATTTTCATGGTTTTTATTACATGTAAGATAGGGCATCTTTGCACATTTTTATTTTGAGTTTTTGGCCTTTACTTATACTTAAGAGTTTTTTATATCTCAGAAAATTAGCTTTCTGTTTGATCTCAGTTGTAAATTTTTTTCAAGTTTGTCATTAATTCTCTGACTGTGCTTACGGTGATTTTTGTGAGGTTGAAATATATTTATGCATTAAAATTTATCTATATTTCTTTTGGGCTTCTGATGCCTTTCCATATTTAGCAAGCACTGTTGCAGTCCAAGAATATAAAGAAAATTTCCCATAATTTCTTCTAATGCTTCTATGGTTTATTATTTTATATTTAAATCTCTGATACATTTAGGATTTGTCCTGCTGTAGGGTATGGTGTATGGCTCAAACTTCTTTTTTCCTAAATGACTACTTAATTATCTCAATACCATATGTTGAATAAACCACTTTTTTTTTTTTTTTTTTGCCCACTGACTTAAAATGTAACTGTTAACCAAGACTAGAACTATGTAAATCGTTTTATTCTGGAAATAATCCCTGAAAAAATAAGAAATCTTCTTTTCTATGTGTGTTGTAAAAATCCAGATTCACTCTTGCTCTGAACAATCATTCATGTGGTAGCCCTATGATAAAAGTAACTTTATTGTCCTCAATTTATAGACTAGGAAACTAACCGAACCCGAGAGAAACTGAAAACTTGCTCAAGATCACACCACTAGTAAGTGACTGAGTCCAAGCTATTAATCACTATGATACAGGCCTACTTAGTTTAAAGAAATATTAAATGATGCTGTGTTCATTGCAGTTATTCCTGGCATCTGTAAAGTGGGGTAACAAACTTTCCTCTATGTGTGGGTTGCTCTGAAGATTAATCATTCAGTCCATGTGCATACCAAGGACCTAGTCAGTGCTAGCTCTTTATATTCATTCAATGATTTAGGGTTTCTTTTGCTCAGAGCCATATATTTCTGTAACACTAAACACTGAGACCTAAATCTGGGTGTGAATCTCAAACTAACAACTATCTCTCTGAGTCTCCTTTGCATCTACAAAATGGGCTCAGTAGCAATAGTTACTTACAAATATTGCTTTCCAGATTAAATGAGATAAAATATGTGAAGAGCCCAGTCCAGCATTCTTCTGAATGCTCTACCTTGCAAGCCTACAGGTTTTTCTATGGTGCTGGGCATCTACCTGCTCAGATAGTCACAAGGGTGCTGTTCTTCTCACTTTCAGCAGAACAACTCTTCAGTCTGGAATGGGCAGCTAAGAATTGCAAACAGTTCAGCCTTAGACCTAACTGTTAAAAAATCTTACCTAAATGGGTCTATGGTACCCCACAGTTACGGTTTCTGGTAGGAAGTTGGGCTGAGTGGGTGCTGGCTTCAGGACAGACCCCAGAGACCAATGCTCTAATTGACCTTGGTTTCCCTCCCCTGAGGAGGGAAATATGCTTCTTCCTTCTGCCATGGGATGCCTCTCCTCCAAGATACTACTGCTTTTCCCTTTCTGGTCTCTGGAGCCAAATGAACTTAATATTTCTGGCTATGAGATCAGTTTACACTCTAAATGACACCTTGACTCTCCTCTGTTACCAGCAGCCTTGGAGCCTTCCTGCCTTCCTGCCTCTTTCCACCAAGGTCAGCTCTCACTTTTGCCTAAGAGTTTGGACTCCAGGTAATGCTGGCCTCCTGTTCCCCATTAAGCTGGAGAATCCCTAGGTTTCTCTGCAATTCCAGGTTTTGGCTGGTTGAACTGCTTCTTGTGCAGACCTAACAGCACTTGACAAATTAAGTCCAATGCCAGCAAGCACTGTTTCATCAAGGAAGGCAGGTTTTACCTTCCTTTTACAAACACTCAAAGAGCAAATGACTTGTATCAGACCTGATTATGGTCTAACAATTATCAAGCATAAGCTCCTGAACTAAATCTTATATTCTCTTTCACTGAATTCTCACAGTAACTGTATGAGGGATGTGGGCCTGGCTGGGCAGGTGGCAGGTGAAAGCCTCATTGGTCCATGCTCATCACACAGGACAGCTTTCTGTGTTATGGATGGGAACCTGAATGAACTAGACATTGTCAGGAGATCACATCAGGAGAGAAGATCACAGAGCAGGATCAGGGTTTTGGAGCATCAAGTGTAAATCTACTCTTGTATTACTGTCCACTTGGGGTTGTCTGGTTTGAAGATCCATCTTGATGGAGGACTGTTTGTTTTCTGGCTGGGTGGTCCATTTTTCTGCCTGTCTAGTTGGGGATCTGTCTGGCTGCAGTCCTTCTGGCTGGGGGTCTGCACATCTGTCTAGCCAGAGGTCTTTCTGAGGGTCTTACCAAGCTGGCATTCAGTCTGTCTGGAGTTCACTTTTCCAGCTATCTACTTGGAGATTTATCAGCCCGTGTGGCTACAGACCGATCTGTCAGTCTGAGGTCAGTCCATCTGTCTGTGAGGCTAGATGTCTGTCTTACCAGCTGCAGATCTATCTGCCAAACTAGCAATCTGTGTGCATCTGCTGTCAGCTCAGACTGAAGGTTTGTCTGGCCAGGGGTCTATGTGAACAGCTCAGTTAGTCTGGTTGGGGGTCTTCCTGTCAGATTTGGGTCTATCTAGTTGGGGATCTGTCTAAATAGGGTCTGACCTGTTGGGGGTCCATTCATCTCTCCAGATGGGGGTCCACCTGTTCATCTGGTTTGGGTTCTGTCTGTCCAGCTCAGAATCTAGTTGGCCAGTTGGCTTGGAGTTCTTTTATCTCTGAGCATAGTGCCTCACTGTCTGGCTGGGATCATCTGTCATGTGTCTGACTAGGGGTTCATCCTCCGAGGCCCTATCTGAGAGATTGGAGGGTCGATCTGGTGAGCAGGGATCTAGCCTGTTTGAAGGATCTGCTGATTTGCAAGGTATGCCAAGCTGGTAGATGGTTTGGACAGTGGGAGATCTGTCTGGCTTAGGATGCTTATCTACCTGAGGGTTTATCTTCTTATCTGGCCTGCTGACTTCCTGGGGATCCACCTGGCAGTCTTCCCAGCAGGTGGTGCATCAATTTGTCCGCTAAAACGTGGGCCTTTGGAATTGGTGAGTTGGTGGGGACTACCCACCTATCTGCCTTGCTGGGAAGGTGTCTGTACAATCAAGGGTCTTTCTGTCTGGCTGGGAGTCCATCTGGCTAGTTAGGTAGGAGTCTGACTAGGTCTGTCAGTCTGTCTGCCCACTTGGGGCTGGGTCTGTCTAGCTGAGAGGATGTCTGTATCTGTTCAGCTAGGGATTTGTTTATGTCTGTCTGGGAGTCCGTCCACCTTGGGGTCCATCTGGCTGGTGTCTGGCTGGCTGCCTAGCTGGGAGAGGGGTCTTTTTGATGGTCTTTCTTGCGGGGGGTGGTCTGTCAGGCTGTTAGTTGATTTATCTGATGGGAGGTTCCCATCCATCCAGCTGTGGACCGTCTCTCTGAAGGTCTGGCTATCTAGGTGTATGGCTATCTACTTGTCCTGGTTGGGGGCCCATCTGTCTGTGTACCCATGTGGGGATCTTTTTTACCTGTTTGAAATCAGTTTGCTGGGTTGTTATACCTGGCTTGAATCTGTCTGAATGATGGTTGGGGGGTGGGGGAGTGTCTATCAGTCTTTTTCAGGGCCTACCCATTTCTGTGTCCAGCTGAGTGTCTAAGTGAGGGAGGCTCAGATATTGAGATGAACTAGTCCATTATGTGGTGATGGCGGCAGTCTCCAGAAGCCCATCTGCCCATCCTCTTCTTCACACCTGGGAGAACCTGCCTAGTCCCCTGGGGTTGGGCCCATTCCTGATGTTTATTCTTGTATTTGTTCACTGTAGTCTCACCAGCCATGATCTCTCAACTACCTCCCCCAGCTTCAAGCCTTGAATACTATAATCACTGGGGCAAAACCCCTACATTTCCACCCTGAGAAACTTTTATTTTGATCCAGGACCAGCATTCCCATTTCCAACACTTCACATAGCAGAGAATGGCCGTCAGCCGTCCAGGTGCCCATGTGAGGCAACAGGCAGGCAGGGTGCAGCATTCACACGTGGGTCCACTCAGCAGGGGGGTCCCGGGGCCCTTTAGGCCTTCCAATGCGCAGGTTGAAGCCTGGAAGAAGGGCACCATGTGTTTCGTGGAGAAACTGAGGCGCGGAGATGTGTGGAAGGTCATCCTCAAGCCTCCAGGCCCTGGTTGTTTACTGCAGCCACATCCGCAGGACTCGGAGAGTGTGAGCCCCATGCCACCATCCCTAAACCCCCAAATCCTGGTCAAAGCTGCGGAGGCCCAGCAACCCAGGCTTTGACTCACCTAGCCCACCATTCTGAGCTCCATCCACCACATCCTCATAGGCGTCAGGCCCAGCAGGGCTTTGGTCAGCAGGAACTGCGGGCAGAAAACCACCCCCTAAGGATTGACTCAGGCAGCCCCACGGAGCTCCGGAACCCACCCGGGGCAGAACTGCATCCTCCAGGCTCCCGGGGCCTGAGCTGGCAGGCTGCGGGCCAGGGTGGTGAGGGCAGCGGGAGGGGGCGTAGCGGAAATGGACGCGTCCGCCTGGACTAGCTAGCGTCGCCAGAGAAACGGACCCAGCCTTGGGCTCAAGGCTAGGCCTGGCACCCTTTTCTGGCCGTGACCGTAGTTGGGCAACAGTCCCAGAGGCGTGGCCGGGAGAGCACGTACGGACGTCAGCTTAGGCCCTGACCAGGCCGGACTTGGGGGCGGAGTTGTGGGGGGGGGGCGGGGGGGTTCCTTGAGGCCTCCAGGGCCTTCCGGACCCCAGCAAGACTGGGTCTGGAGAAGGCTCAGGTGGGTGCCGGCCCTCCCGCTTCGCGCCCAGGCCCGCCCCGGCCCGGCCCGGCCCGGACTCACCGCGGCCGGGCAGCAACCCACGCGCGTCCTCCGCGTGCGCCTGCGGCCGCTGGGCGCGCGGCATCACTTGGCTGTAGAGCGGTGCCTCCTCCGCGCAGCGCCCCCGCGCCCCTGCCCCGGTGCCCGCGGGCGCCCCGCGCTTCTGCACCACCGCGTACGTGTCGGCCATGGTGAGGGCCGGGGGCCCAGGCACCGAGATGCTTCTGCGGGTGGGGCGGGCGGGGAGGAAGTGAAGCGACGGAGCCAAGGGAGGGAGGGGGTGGGGAGTGCGCTTAGCTCGTCAACCGCCGGCTTCCTTCCCGCCAGAGGCTGCTCGCCGGTCGCCGGTCGGAGAAAGCGGGCGGGCAGGTCTCAGGGGAGAGAGGGAGGGGTCTCTGGATCTCGGTTCTGTGTCTCGAGTGCCTGGCAAGTTAGGTGGGTGAAGGGAAGGGGACAGCCTGGCAGGTGAATGGGGCAGGATATTGGTACTGAGGGGTGGTCATTTCTGTGTACATGTCCGAATAAAAGAATGAGGAAGTGGCATCTAAAGGAGAGGGAGGGATAGCCTCAAAATGGAGAGCTAGTCTAAAGGCCGTGGGGGTGAAATCTGGTGCAAACGAAGGTTGACTCTGTGTCCCCAGCACCTGACATGAGGCCTGACAAGTGGGCGGCCTCAAGAAATATTTGCTAAATTAATGTCTAGGGAAGCAAAGAAAGGCCTAACATAGGGGCTAGCCTTAGAGGCAGAGGCAATGGGATCTCTGGGATCAAAGTGTCATCTTGGGGCAGGTTCCCCGACTCAGTTCAAAGAGCCAGTGAATATTTGGTAAACTGAACAGCAAGGAAGGGCTGGTGTTTCAAGGGCGAGGAAAGGGTTAGCCTCTGAGCATGAGAAATTGGAAAGGGAAGAATGAGGAGATGGAGCTGGGTACCTGAGGACCTCGCCAGGTGGGCGCGGTGTGGTGGGAAGGGTCTGGGAAGTCTGGAAGGAGAGGGCATCGTTGTAGATTGGGGCACAATCCTGGGGAAAGACAGGAGGGAAAGGGTATGAGACTTGGAGGAAACTGGCCAGACTCCTGACAGAGGTGACCATGGACTCTGCCAGGGCTGGGGTGGGGAAGCTTAAGAGGAACAGTCTGATAAGGTAGCAAGGAGGACAAAAGTGGATATCATAGTCAGTCTCTGCTCCCAGAAGGAGTCCATGGGCTAGATGCTGCAGTGATGGTGGCCAAAGACTTCTGCTCTGGGTCCTGGTCTCTAAGGGTGTTGATGGTGGGCAGGAAGAGAGTAGGAAGGGGGCCTTGGTACCTCCTTGAAATTCTGGTAAACGGGGCTGGTGTTTTGGAGTGCTGAGAAGAACATCTGAGCCACTGTGTGGTATAGGAACCTGTACTGCTCCTGGTGGGGGAAGAGGAATCCTCAGAAAGGGAAAACAAGAGGAGGAGGGATGTGTCCTTGGATTGAGGAGACTGAGGCTCTCACCTCTGTCTGCACAGCTGCAGGCCGCTGCTTTCTTATCTCCAGGACCACGTTGAAGAGGCTGAAGTTAGGTGGGATCGTCTGGGGCAGAGAGGGCATATGAGCAGGACCTGGTGGGCATGGGACCTGCACTGCACATAAGCACACATATGCCCTATTCATACCTGGGTCAGGAGCAACTGTCTCACATAATCCACAGTGCACAGGACACCTGTTCGCCCACAACCTGCGCTGACAAGCAAGAATAAGCATAAGCTTAGTCAGGACCTGCCCACAACCCCTTTTATGTGGGGCGTTTGGGTTTGAGAGTGAAGGTCCTAATGGAGGATCCCCTGCAGCACCTTTTGATTCTCAGAATCCCCAGATTACAGTTAGAAGAAAAAACTTTTTAATTGCTTACATTCGTTGAGCATCAACTCTGTGTTTACTACTCTCCAGCAGGCAGTCTGCACTCAATAAATGCTAAATTTCAGTTGATACAGCATGAGCTAGTGTGGCTTCAGGCTTTTCAAAAGAGGCACTCAAACTGTGACACTGGCTTCAAGGCCTGCACTGGCCTCCCTGCCTTCTGCACTCCCCCACCAGTCATCTCTGTCTTACCAGACCCCCATAAAACCCATTTCTTAAACCTGCAGTGGACACAGAGGGGGCTGGGGCCAGATCCCTGGAGGCGACGGGCTTCCTCCACCATGGTGAGCACATGTTCAGGATTGCTAGGGACTCCTCTGTCTGGCCAGGACATATATTGCAGCTGGTACACAGAACGACATTCCTGAAACACAGGAAAAGAGCGGCAAATAATAAAAAAGCATTTATTGAGCACTTACTGCTTGTCAGGCCCAGTTCTAAACATCTTCCATTTAAATCCAACAGATAATAACTGAGGAGATAGGTACTATTGCTAATGCACATTTTACAAATGAGAAAACAGAGACAGAAAATAGCTCTCCCCATATGGGAGCCTCCTCCTCCCTTTAAGTACCTTCTGAAAAGTAACCTGGAGGGTCCTGAGCATGATGTCTGCATTCAGCCATGTCTCCCTTGTCTGAGGATGTGGGGCAGGTGGGAAGAGAGAGGAGAGCAAAGACCACAGGTGCCAAAAGATATTTGCAGAAAACAAAGCATTTCTGATTAAAAATCAAAGTCAACATATTTTTAAAAATTCATTCAGCTCAAACATCCCCCATGGCTTTCCTGAAGGAAACATTTGATAGAGGGGAGAAAGAACTATGATTAAAAACCCCAACAAGCTCATTTATAGTGAAAAAAGAAAAAATATTTCTTTCGTTCTACAAGAGTTTTATTGTACTTATTATGTTCCAACTATATTTGACTTGAGGTAAGAGATTTTCCTGAGTTATGAAATGGTAAGGGAAATAGGGATTTTAAGAACCTAACCAGGCACATTTATATAACAGAGATAACCATGATCATAGTTAAAATGCAACAGCAATGTATATGTTGAGTTCTGGCTATTGCACGCTAATACTAGAGGGTTCCCTGCAGTGTGAGGGGACTGTGAGAAAACTATTCATCCTTTCAGGCCCAGCCCGAAAGCTTCCCTGAGAATCTTCTATGAAACCTCCCACAACATCCAAGACTTCATAAAACACAATTCCCACCTCTGCCCCAGCTCACCAGGGTGATGCAGAAAAGTCCAATCTGTAGTGGTTCCTGTTCTTGGGCCCAGTAACACTCACACTTTTTCTGCAAAAGGCAAGGGAGAAAGGGCAGGGAGTGAAGAGCAGTAGTCTGCTTTAGAGTTCCAGCTCAATACATCCACACCCCCACAGGATACCTCAGGCATTGCTGGTGGAAGCACAGATAGCTGTAGCTATCATGCAGGCCAGCTGTCAGAGCCTTATCAGATTAAACACACAGACACAGTGGAGACTTGTGCTTCTGATCATGCAGGAGGAAGACAGGCCAGAATATTCTCATACTGTAAGCAATTAAAAAATTGGACAGAACATATGAGCCACTATTTTCAGACATTGGACCACAGGTATTGCAGGATTGTGATCACTGAACAAAGGGAAACACATGGATCAAATCTTATGACTGCCCCAGCTTACTGCAGGACATGGAGAGTCCAATGATCCCACTGAGTTGAGGAGCCAGAGATCATGGCTCAGGGAGGCCAAAGCAGCTAGAATTTGAAGGGCAGAGTCTTGGAAAGAATAGAGCTATGCAAACAGTTAAAAATTTCAGAAGTCTGCAAATGGTCCCCTTGAGTATTATTAGCTGGAGTCCTGGAAAGAACAGAGCTATGCAAACAAGAGTTAAAGATTTCAGAAGTCTGCATATGGTTCCTTTGAGTATTATTAGCTGAATAATAATCTGAGGATCATGAAACTCTGTGAAGCCAGGCAAGAATAACTTCCTACGAAAGAATAATAGCTAAGGACCTATAAGATGAATATTTCCTATAATGTTCATAATGGGATAGAAATAATTTACATTCCTCCAGCCAGAGTGGAGGGACCCAACTGACTATAAGGGCATTCAATAGGGAACCAAGAAGGACCACATGTTAGAAGTGAATGAAATTAGTTCTAGAATAAAGGCTACTCTAGACCTGCCCTACAAAAGCTTTAAAACAAACCTTAAAATGATCAAACATCCAAAAATAACTTAACTGCCTTCCAGAAAAAGTCCCTCACTCTTTAAAGGAAGACAATAAAATCTAACAGTTACCTGCAAAATTAAAAATGTCAAGCATCCAATAAAAATTTACTAGACATACAAAGAAACAAGAAAACATGACCCATAACCAGGAGAAAAATAAGTGAATAGAAGATCCAATAAGGATGAAGAAAGAAGTAGACCTTAAACAGCTTTTTAAAAATATTTTAAATATACTTGAAGATGAAAAGGAAAACATGAATATAATGAAAGTGAAACAAAAGATAGAGAAAATACTGAAATGGAACTTCTAGAGAGGAAAAATAAAATACGTGAAATTTAAAAAGTCACTGTCTAATAGCAGATTAGACACAGAAGAAAAGATCAGTGAACATGAAGACATAGCAATAGAATCTATTTTAAATGAAAAAAAAAACCAAAAATTACTGGGAAAAAATGAACCAAGAATCCGTTATCTGTAGAAATATACCAAGTGGTCTAATGTATGTGTATCTGGAGTCCAGAAGAAGGAGAGGAGAGAGGGGAGAACAGAAACTATATTTGAAAAAATAATCGCTGGAAAATTTTCCAAATTTGATAAAACCGCAAACCCACAAGTCCAAGAAAGTCAACTATAAGGAGAGTAAACATAAAGAAAGCCAAACCAAGGCAGATCATGATCAAATTGCCAGAGAGAGAGAGAGAGAGGGAGAGAGAGAGGAAACTTAAAAACATCACACACAAAAAGACACATTACATATTAAGGAACAAAGATAAGAATGACAGAATTTTGTCAGAAACCCTGCAAGTCAGAGGTCAAAGTTGTGACATTCTAAAAAGGCTGAAATTTAAAAAAACACTTTCAGAAAAATAAAAGCTGGGAGAATTTATCACAAACCCGTACTGTGAGAAATATTAAAGTAAGCTGTTCATACAAAAGGAACATGATACTAGATGAAATATGGATCTACACAAAAGAATGAAGAGTAAAGAAAAAGCCAATATGTGGCTAAATATAAAAAATATTTCTCATTTTTAACATTTAAAAAAGACAGTCTAGTGAATTTTATCAAACAAACAAGGAAGAATTAATAGCAATCCTTCACAATTTTTTTTTTTAAATTGAAGGACCATTTCCCAACATACTGTATGAAGCCAATATTAATCTGATACCAAAACTAGACATATATATCACAAGAAAAGAACACTACTAACCAATGTTTCATTAATACAGACATTAAAATCCTCAACAAAATACCAGCAAAGGGTTATACACCATGACCAAGTTGGATTAATCTCAGGAATGCAAGATTGGTTGTATATATAAAAAAAAATCAATGTCATATACCACATTAATAGAAAATAAAACAAAAACACATGATAATCTGAATAGATGCAGAAAAAAATTTTTGGATAAAATCCAACACCCTTTCATGATAAAAATACAAAGGAAACTAGAAATGGAAGGAAACTCCTTAGCCTGATTAAAACAACAACAACAACACACACACACACACACATCTACAAAAAAAACCCCACAACCAATCCTTAGACTTATGGTGAAAGACTGAATGTTTTGCCCTTAAAATCAGGTTGCACTTGCCACTTCTGTTCAACTTTGTACAGAAAGGTCTAGTCAGTGCAGTTAGGAAAAAAGAAATGGAAGAAAGGAGGGAGGGAGGAAGGGAGAAAGGAAAATAGGGAGGGACAGAAGGAGGAATATTGGATTAGAAAAGAAGCAGCAAAATTATCTCAATTTGCAGATGACATCATATTATATATGGAAAACCCTAAGTTTTCCACATAACCACACACACCCCCACACTATTAAAGCTAATAAATGAGTTCAGCAAGGTTGCAGGACATAATATCAAACAAAAATCAATTGTATTTCTATATAGTGAAAACTATTTGGTTTGCAATAAGGAAACTGAAAATGAAATTAAGAAAATCACTCCATTTACAATAGCATCAAAAAGTATAAACTAGGAATAAATTTAACAAAAGTGCAAGACTTCTAAATTAAACACTATAAAACATTGCTAAGAGAAATTAAAGAAGACCTAGATAAATGGAAAAACATCCATGTTCATGGAATGGAAGACAATATGGTTAAGATGGAAATAGCTCCCAAATTGATAGATTCAGTGCATTCCTTATCAAAATCCCAGAAGGCTTTTTGAAGATATTGGCAAGGTGATCTTAACATTAATATGTTAATATTAATGAGTGTGTCATAGATACCCAAGACTACCCTCAGGTTTGATGATTCACTAGGAGGACTCACAGGACTCAGCATACAGTTGTACTCATGGCTATGATTTATTACAATGAAATGATACAGAAAAAAATCAGCAAAGGGAAAAGATGCACAGGGCAAAATGAAGGAAACAAGATTCCTGCTTCCAAGGGTCTTCTCCAAGTGAAGTCGCACACAATGTGCTTAATTTCCCCAGCAATGATTTGAGACATGTGTGAAATGTCCACAGTGAAGCTCATTAGGCAGTCAGTGCCCAAGGAATTCACTGGGGCACTCCATGTGTTATGCAGGCACCCTCTGACTAGTATGTACCACAACTTCAGACTCCCAGAAGGAAGGCAGGTGTTCAAATAAACCATACTGTTTATATAAACAGTTCAAGCATAGTGAGCCACTTTTATTAGAAATCCAATTTCCAGGCAAGATCCAACCTAGTAGGAAGGTCTTTTTTTTTAATCATAAGCCTGCTATATTACTCTTTTCTGCACAGCAAGTGACCCAGAAAAGTCAAAACAATCTTGAAAAAAAGAAGAAATTTGGTGGACTCACATTTCCTGATTTCAAAACTTACTATAAAGTTACAATAATAAAAAATGTATAGTACTGGTACAAAGATAGACCTACCAATCAATGGAATAGAATTGAGAGTCCAGAAATAAACCCTTACATTTATAGTCAATTGATTTTCAACAAGGATAACAAGACTATTCAATGGGGAAAAGACAGACAAATAACAAGTGCTGAAAAAAAAACAAGTGTTGAAAAAAAAGACAACAACAAGTGTTGGTGAGGATGTGAAGGATTCAAATCCTCATACATTGCTGATTGGAAGGTAAAATGATGTAGCTGTGGAAAAGTTTGACAGTTCCTCAAAATACTAAGAATGGAGTTATCATATGATGTAGCAATTCCACTTCTAGGTATGTACCCAAGAGAATTGAAAACATACTTCTACACAAAAACTTGCACACAAATGTTCATAGCAGCATTATTCATAATAGCCAAAAAGTGGAAGCAACTCACATTCTATAAACTGATAAATGAATAAATAAAATGCGGTAGATCCATTCAATGGAATACTGTTCAACAATAAAAAGGAGTTAAGTACTGACACATGCGATAATATGCATGAATTTTAAAAACATGCTAAGTGAAAGGACCCAGTCACAAAGACAACATATCATATGATTCAGTTTACATGAAAAGTCCAGAGTAGTCAAACCTATGGAGACCAAAAATAGAGTAGGGATTACCTAGGATGGAGAAATGGGGAGTGACTGCCAATGGATACAGGATTTCTTTGTGGGGTAATGAAAATGTTGTAAAATTTATTGCAGGGATGGTTGCATAACTAAATATACTAAATATATACTAAATTTTGGAATATACTAAAAATAATTGAATTGCACACTTTAAATGGATAAATTGCATCTTGATAAAGCTGTTTTTTAAAAGAGATTGTTTATTTTGATTCTGTCCCAATAGTT
The DNA here is from genome assembly GCF_964656455.1 of Halichoerus grypus. Lineage (NCBI taxonomy): Eukaryota > Metazoa > Chordata > Mammalia > Carnivora > Phocidae > Halichoerus > Halichoerus grypus. Next base: position 80,250,411 of record NC_135715.1, read on the forward strand.
TATTTTTGCTTTTGTTTCCTTTGCCTCAGGAAACATATCGAGAAGGATGCTGCTATGACCAATGCCAGAGAAATTACTGCCTGTACTCTCTTCTAGGATTTTTATGGTTTTGGGTCTCACATTTAGGTCTTCAATGCATTATGAGTTTATTTTTGTGTGTGGTGTAAGAAAGTGGTCCAGTTTCTTTTCTTTCTTTCTTTCTTTCTTTTTTTTTTTTTGCATGTAGATATCCAGTTTTCTGGGCACTATTTATTGAAGTGACTCTTTTTCCCATGGCATATTTTTGCCTCTTTTGTTAAAGATTAATAGATTAACTGACCATATAATAATGGGTTTATTTCTGGGCTTTCTATCCTATTCCATTGATCTATGTGTCTATTTTTGTGCCAGTATCATACTGTGCCAGCTTTGTAGTATAACTTAAAATCTGGAATTGTGATATCTCCAGCTTTATATTTCTTTTTCAAGAATGTTTTGGCTATTCAGGATCTTTTGTGGTTCCATACAAATTTTAGGATTGTTTGTCCTAGTTCTGTGAAAAATGCTGTTGGTATTTTAGGAATTGCATTAAATCTGTAGATTGCTTTGGATAGTATGGACATTTTAACAATATTTCTTCTTCCAATCCATGAGCATGGAATAGCTTTCCATTTATTTGTGTCATCTTCAATTTTTTTCATCAGTGTTTTATAGTTTTCAGTGTATAGGTTTTTCACTTCCTTGGTTAAGTTTATTCCTAGGTATTTTATTATCTTTGGTGCAATTGTAAATTGGATTGTTTCCTTAAATTCTCTTTCTGCTGCTTCATTATTAGTGTATAGAAATGCAACAGATTTCTGTACATTGATTTTGTATACTGCGACCTTATTCAATTCATTTATCAGTTTTAATAATTTTTGGGGGTAGTCTTTAGGGTTTTCTATATATACCATCATGTCATCTGCAAATAGTGAAAGTTTTACTTCTTGCTTACCAATTTCCTTTTCTTATCTGATTGCTGTGGAAAAAAAAATACCACTGGATGGTATTTTCTTTTCTTATCTGATTGCTGTGGCAAAATACAAAGCTTTTGCATACAAAGGAAACAAACAATAAAACTAAAAAAAAAACCGACCTACTGAATGGGAGATGTTTGCAAATGACATATCTGATAAAGGGTTAGTATACAAAATATATAAAGAACTGATTCAACTCAACAGCCAAACACCAAATAATCCAATTAAAAAATGGACAAAAGAGGGCGCCTGGGTGGCTCAGCTGTTAAGCGTCTGCCTTCGGCTCAGGTCATGATCCCAGGGTCCTAGGATCGAGTCCCACAACGGGCTCCCTGCTCAGCGGGAAGCCTGCTTCTCCCTCTCCCACTCCCCCTGCTTGTGTTCCCTCTCTCACTGTGTCTCTCTCTGTCAAATAAATAAATAAAATCTTAAAAAAAAAAAAAGGACAAAAGACATGAACAGACATTTCTCCAAAGAAGACATCCAAATGGCCAACAGACACATGAAAGGATACTCACTCAACATCACTCATCATCAGGGAAATGCAAATCAAAACACAATGAGATATCACCTCACACCTGTCAGAATGGCTAAAATCAAAAATACAAGAAACATCAAGGGTTGGCAAGGTTGTGGAGAAAAAAGAACCATTGTGCACTGTTGGTGGGAATGCAAACTGGTGCAGCCACTCTGGAAAACAGTATGGAGATTCCTCAAAAAATTAAAAATGGAACTACCCTATGATCCAGTAATTGCACTACTTGGTATTTATCCAAAGAATACTCAAACACTAATTCAGAAGGATATATGCACCCCTCTGTTTATTGCTGAATTATTTACAATAGCCAAATTATAGAAGCAGCCCAAGTGTCCATCAATAGATGAATGGATAAAGAAGATGTGGTATATATATATACAATGGAATATAGAATGAAATCTTGCCATTTGCAACAACATGGATGGATCTAGAGGGTATAATACTAAGTGAAATAAATCAGTCAGATAAAGACAAGTACCATATGATTTCACTCATATGTGGAACTTAAGAAACAAGACAAACAAATGAAGAAAAAAAAGAGAGAGAAACCAAAAAACAGTCTATTAACTATAGAGAATAAACAGGTGGTTACCAGAGGGAAGGTGGGGGTGGGGAATGGGTGAAATAGGTGAAGGGGATTAAGAGTACACTTATCATGATGGTCAATGAGTAATATTTAGAATTGTTGAATTACTATATTGTACACTGAAACTAATATAACACTATATGTTAACTATACTGGACTTAAAAAATTAAAAAAATAAGAAAAAGACAATCTAAAGCAAAAATATTATAGCAGTGCATTGTGGAGTATATTTCATATTTAGAATTAAAACCTATGACAACAATAACATAAAGCATGGAATGGGAAATTAGAAATATGCTAGTATAAAGTTCTTATGTTTTAAATGAAATGGTATAATATTATTTGAGTGTAGACTGTGATAAATTAAAGATATAACTGATAAACCCTAAAGCCACACTAAGCACATAATACAAAGAGGTATAACTAATAAGTAAATAATGACTATGAAATGGATTCATAAAAATCTCAATCTGGGGGCGCCTGGGTGGCTCAGTCAGTTAAGCATCTGCCTTTGGCTCAGGTCATGGTCTTGGGGTCCCGGGATCAAGTCCCACATCAGGCCCCTGCTCAGTGGGGAGTCTGCTTCTCCCTTTCCCTCTGCCTCTCTCCCCCACTCGTGCTCTCTCTCTCCCTCAAATAAATAAATAAATAAATAAATAAATAAATAAATAAATAATTCTCAATCTGGAAGAAGACAGAAAAGAATAAAGGGGCAAAGAACAGATGGAACAAACAGAAAACAAAGATGGTAGATTTACTCCAATTAAAGGCAGAGATTGTCAGACTAAATTAAAAAGTAAGCCCCTACAATATGCCACCTACAAGACACTTTAAAAATAAAGATGAACATAGATAAAAAGTAAAAGAATGGAAAAAGATATGTACACTCTAGCACAATTTAAATGGCTATATTAATATCACAGTTCACTTCAGAGAAGGAATATTACCAGAGATAGAAAGGAACCTTACATATTGGAAAGGGGATTGATTAATCAGGAAGACATAATCCTAACTGTATATGCACTCAATTACAGAGTTTCAAAATAGCTGAAGCAGAAACTGACAGAACTGAAAAGACAGATAATTTTAAAATTAGAGATTTCAACATTATCTCAGCAAATAATAGGGCAAGTAGACCCCCTAAAAAGTCATACGAACAATAAGATTTGAATAATATTTGTCCTAATTGGCAGTTATAGAGTACTTGGAGATTTCATCACTCCTCTCTCAGCAATTGATAGAACATTTAGTGAAAATAAATTAGTAAAGATTTATAAAATACAGTAAAGATACAAAAATATTAAAGTGTCTTTCAAAAAAGACACAATTTGACTGAATTGATATTTATAGAACACTCTACTCAACAAAAGCAGAATACACATTCTTTTCAAGTGTACATAGACTATTCACCAAGATAGGCCATATTCATAGCCATAAAACAAGTCTCAGTATATGTAAAAGGATTAAAATCATATAAAGTTGTTCTTTGACCATAGTGGAATTAACTAAAAATTAATAACAGGAAGATATATGGGAGAGTCCTCAAATATTTGGAAACTAAGTACAACCATGGTCAAATACTATGAGTCAAAGAAGAAATCACAAGGGAAATTAGAAAATATTTTGAACTAATTGAAAAAGAAGATACAATTTATCAAGTTTGTGAGATGTAGCTAAAGCAGTGCTTAGAGAAAAATGAATAACATTAAATGCTTATATATGAAAAAAGAAAAATCTCAAATCAATGATCTAAGTTTCAGAAACTAGAAAAATAGGAGTGTTAAACCTAAATAACATTAGGAAGGAAATGAAAAAGATGAAAAGTTATTAATGAAATAAGAAATGAAAAAAATAGAGAAATATAAGAGAAAAAAATAGAGAAAAATAAAACCCAAAGCTGGTTCTTTAAAAAACAACAACAACAGCAACAGCAACAACAACAATTGACAAACCTCTAGCCCAGAGATGGCTAACATTTTCTATAAAATAGGGCCAGATAATAAGTATTTTACACTTTGTGAGCCATTCAATCCACCCAACTTGCAACTACTGAATTCTGCCATTGTAGCATGAAAGTGGGTATATACAATATCTAAACATATGAGTGTGGCTGTATTTTAATACATTTTATTTACAAGAAAAGGCAGCAAGACAGACCTAGTGACAATAGGTAAAGTTTGCTCATCTTTACTCTAGCCAGACTGACATGGGAGAGATAGACCACAAATTACCAAAATCAGGAATGAAAAAGGGGCATCACTACAGGTTGTACAGATTCCATGATCAGCCATTCATCCCTGGGCAGTACTTACCCCACTTCCCAACCCTGTCTATTGAATAGGCCAGAATGTAGAAACCATGTGCCTTCAAAGCTGACATGCATTTATTGAGTAACTAATTTATGCTAACAGGCAAAACAAAGATCCCTGCACTCCTGGACTTATCTTCTAATCAAGGAGATGGAGAATAAACAATGTGTAGATTACCTTGTATGCTAGAAATGGTAAGAACTGTGAAGGAAAATAGGACACAGGAAGGAGAGTGGGAGTGCTGGGAGTTTTAAATGGTGTAAGATCCAGGAAGGTCTCATGGAGAAAGTAGCGTTTGAACAAAGATCTGAAGGTGGTAGTAGAGCAAGCCAAGAATGTTCCAGGCAAAGGGAACAGCCAAGGCACAGGTCCTGAGACAGTGCCATCCCTGGCACATCTGAGGAACAGCAAAGGCCAAAATGGCTAGAGTGGAGTGAATAAAGGAGAGAGAGAAAAACACAGAGATCAGAGCTGTACCAGGGACAGCTCAGTGTAGGGCCTTATGGTCTATGATGCAGACTTGGGTTGGGAAGACCTGCAGTAAAGGGTTTGTGAACACTGCAGGGATGAGCACCACGAATGAAAGGAAAAAGATCAACAAAAAATTAAAGAGAGCAATAGTGGAGTCACTTCAAGAATTGGGCCTTTCAGACCTGGGATTAGGGAGGTGCTAGCAAGATTTCTCCTGCCTCCTTCCTGCTCAAGGAAATGTATTCTAGAGGGCTGAGGACACCTACCCGCCCATTCTCCATTTCTCGACATGCCATCAGGATCACCTAGACAAGAAGGGTAAGGGAAGAGGGGAGTGATTTGGGTTAGGGAATTGGAGAAACAAGGCCAAGGGAGGACTCAGAATGTTAGCCCCACCTCACCGTCCTCTAAGGCTGACCTTGACCCCAAACTCCCAGACCAGGCGCCAGAAGTCTAGCAAGGTGTGAGGCAGGGGTCCTTGTGTGGCGATGTAGGCCTGGCTTCCGTCTGTGCCCTGGTAAAGGCTAAGTTCATCACCAAGATCTTGCTGTCACCCCCTCCAAGTCCACCCCTTCCCTGACTCCCAGCCTGACCCGGATGAAGTTGCCATTGATGTAGTCGCCATGTCCCTCCTCCTGGAGCAGGGAGAGGATCACTCGTGTCTGATCATCTGCCAGTGGGAGAGGTGAGAAAAGTGCTTTGGGGTGATAGGAGCATCAAAGCCCTGACGGCCTCCTGGATGAAAGCCAGCAGGGTTACTGCACACCCAGCAGGGATCCCACCTGGGTGCACTTGTGAGCTGCTCAGGAGAAATGCAGCCATTGCAAGGATCTGAGAGGGAGTGCACTGGAAGCACAGTGGGGATGGACTGGACTGTCATGGGATGGAGGATGTGTGCAGAGCCTCACTGACTCCCTCTGGAAGCCCCCGACTTACAGGGCAGCACATCTTTGTAGCGGTTCTTCCTCACATTCCCTGGCAGACTGCCAGCCTCAGTGGAGCACACACGGTCAGTCTTCCATGCAGCTGAGCGGGCCTGGATGTCCTGGCGGAAGGCACCATTAGCAGACCCGGGAAAGGGAGGAGAGAGGAAGAGAGGAGCAAGGTCAGAGTTCTGGGGCACAGAGGCACTTGTAGGGATACAAGGTACATGGCCTGTGAGAGGTGAATGCAGACTCTTAGATAGCATGGTGCCTGGGTAATTGTAGTGATACAATAGTAATAGCAACTCAGAGCACCTTCTCTATGCCAGGCTCTGTGCTAATGACATTGAATCATTACAAGGTCACCCCGAAGTTAGTACTATTATTAATGTCCCCATGGTGTAGGTAAGAAAGCTGACGCACCACATGGTTGAGTGACTTGCCAAAAGCCCCACCCAGGAAGTGGAACAGTGAGGGTTGCACTCAAACCTCTCAGCATCTACCCCCTAAACGCTCAAACTGTGTTACATTGTATTGTAAACAATAATTGTAATGGAATATGTATTTAATATAACAAACATGATGATGTATGATATATGTGACAATATACAATGTATATGAATTATAATGTATAACATTACTTATGTAACAAAATATTACAGATACTTTGTTACTGTTAGATTATTATAATTCGTGAAGTGTATTACCATCATATCAGCTATTCAAAATCAGACGATAATAAGTAACACCTACCAATGCCTACGACGCTGCATTAGCATTCCTTACACATGGCTTGCGTCACAGCATTGTAATGTTTAGAATATTTATAACTAGTGACAAAGGATCCTACAAACTGAGCGCTCAAGATGTGCTAGGCGCTTTTTTACCCACACCAGTTCCTCAGGTCATTAGAGGTCGCGTTTTACCCAAGGAGAAACTGACGCCAGAGCACCCGGGTAAAGTACCCTAGGTCACAGCGCCTATTAGAGTCCGGCATCCACACCACCACCCCACTTCCCCCCCACCCGCAGTGGGGCTTCTTGGTTCCTCTTCCCCTAACCCCTTCTTCCACATGATCACAGAAGTGATCACCAGGGTGCCTGGAGAGGCCCGGGTGACCGGTGTCAAGCGCAAGTGCGCGCCTGCCTTCCCTTGCTGCGCCGGCTTCTCCAGCCCCACCCAGTAGCGGGACTGTTCCGGGAGCTGGATGAGGGCACAGGGACACAAGGGCGTGTGCGGCACCGCCCAACCCGGCCGTGGACTTCGCCCTCTGGGGTTCTGTGGGCAGAGGATGAGGACAGAGACAGGGGAGAGAGCGACAGAAGTGCCGGGGGAAGAAAAATAGACCTTGAAGCGAGGAGACACCCTTGGACGCATAGAGAAAGGGGGTGGGGGGCGCAAAGCGCGGCAGGGCGCACAGGACAGACATCGGACAGCCCAGGACCAGGAGACTGAGCGCGCGGTTTGGCCGTCCACTCTCGCCCACTCACGCTGAACTCGCCGGCAAGGATCGCCCTCTCCCGGCCGCCTCGCGCCTTCAACTGCTCCAAGAAGCTCCGCGCAACGTCCAAGTTATGGCTCATGACGCCCTGGGCCAGAGAGGTCCAGGCCAGCTGCTGCGCTCCGCTCAGCTAGTAGCAAGAAAGCTGGAGGCGGAGGCGGGCTACAGAGGCCCCGCCTCCTATCTTGCAACCCAATGGAAGCGCGCAACAGGCGGCAGGGCTCGCCCCTCGGCCAATGACATTCGGAGCTCGCCCCGGTACCGCCCACAGGCTCCGGGACCCAGGCAGCTTCGGGAGCCCTACGTCCTCTCCCGCTGGGCCTGGGAACTGAGTCCAGCGCAGGTGCTTCCCTTTTTATGCGCGCCGGGCATGTTGGCTGAGTCCGCACAATCCCCTGGACGCTTTCTCCTGCTTGTTCCCAGGATCCGCGCCCCTTCCTCCAAGGGCCCGCGTTGGTAGATGGCCTTGCATTCTCGCCTGGCCTCCCAGGTCCAGTCTCCCTGAGAGATAGACTGGGCTCCGAGCCAGAGAGGCCGCGCGGCAGCTGTGAGTGGAGATGGTCGCGGAGATCCAGCTGCAAGTCCTGCCTCGAGGAGCCTGGGTTGGGGGCGTCCCTCACTGTGAGCTCCGGCGGCGGGGCCCGAGGGAGGTCACGGGAGGTTGCTGAGGTTGCCGCGGGGGGGGGGGGGGGGAGCTGACACCCGGGAACCCCCGTTGTGAGAAAGACCGAATGGAAGCGTCTCTTTCTGTATCTCTGTATTTCCTGAGGTTCCTTTTTCTGGGTCGGGCTAGGAGGAGCTGGGGGCGCCAGGATCCTTTCTGAATTTAAGGATCTCAACCCGCATAAACCTGCAGGGAAAGAAAACTGAGGCCGTCAAAGTGGGTTCCAGGGGGAAAGATGTTCTCAAGGGTTTCAAAGAGCTTCTCTTTTTGCTGTCTCCACACCCTCAACTTCAGAAAATGCGCAGGAAAAGGCCAAGAGAACCACTTGGTGACCCAGTTCCCCGGGTCACCAAGGGGAGGCTGGAGAAAGCGGAGAGGAGCCTAGGGGTCCTGCCTGGGTAGATGGGCCAGCCCACCCCTCACCCAGCAGGGCTCCAGGAGTCATGGGAGGAATTTCTGGGGGTGTCACTGGAGGGGGTGTCTGTGGAGTCCAGTTTGAGGTCGTTGAGGTGTAAAAGGTTAACCAATGGGGTGAGGTGTACTTTAAGTGATTGAGGGGTCAAAAAGGTCATTGGTTCAGGTTGTGGATTTAATTAATTATGGATTATTAGAGTGTTGTTTGAGTTAGGGATGGGCACACTTTTTTTTTTTTTTTTCAAAGGACTTTGGTTTTTGGCTTTGCTGTCTCTGGTGTCTGTCCCAGCTACTCAACTCCACCATGGCAGTGTGAAAGCAGCCACAGGCCACATGTAAAGAAATGAGTGTGGCTATATTCCAATAAAACTATTTGTGGACATTGAAATTTTAATTTCATGTAATTTTTATGTGTCACAAAACATTTGTGTGTGTGTGGCCTGAGGCTGTGTAACCTGGTTTACTGACCCAGGTTTAAGTGACAGAAGTCAAAGTGGATGATCACTGGTTTTGTTTACTGAGGGGTTGGGTGGGGTCACCGTGGCCTCAGTGTTTATTAGTTTCATCTCTAAGAGTTCAAAGATGGTCAGTAGTGATCACTGAGGACGGACATTTATAGTTAATTCATTGGAGGTCAGTGAGCGTTCTTTGGATGTTCATGGGCAACTGTCATCAGATGTTATTGGCAGCCATTGGAGGTCAGTGAGAGACTGTGAAAGTAGCTGAAGGGCTATTGGGATTTGGAGTGGTAGTTTAAGTAACTGAGGGATCAAAAGAAGGAAGGTCATTGAGGGCTCCTGCTCGGTGCACTATAGCATATGTCAATGAAATCACTGAGATTTTGTGGATGGTCATGGGTTTTTGGAGACTTGGGGAGGTGGGATACAGAAGTCTCAGGGAACTTTGAGAAGATATGGATGTTCAATGGAGGAGTCATGGACACTCTTTAGTCTGAGTACTCATGGATACTAATGGCAGTCACTAGGGACTAATGGATACCAGAGTAAATGAGGAAGAGTCACTGTGGGATCATGAAATGTCTTTGTGGACCCTGGTGTTAGTGGATGTCATTGGAGGTCAAAGGTCACTGGAAACTGGTGGTACCTGGGGAGCAGATGCAACATTGAAGGGTCATTGGGCCATCCATGTCATCTATGGTGGTGACTGGGAGGCAGGAAGGCTGACCCAGAAGCTGGGGTCTGGCTAGCTGGGGATCTTCTGACCAGTGACTGAGGGTCTGTTTGTCCAGTGGGGGGATGTACCTATCTGTCCACCTGGCTTTTCGGGGTGATGTTTATCTTGCTAAGGGCTTGGCTTTCTCATAGGCTGGGGTCTGTCTTACTGGCAGGAGCTAAGCCTGTCAAGCTGAGGTCTGCCTGGCTAATTGACTGGGTAGGTGGGGTATCTCTTTGCTGGGGTAATGTCTGTCTGTCCTTGAGGGATTTTGTCTTTTGGTTGCCTGGGATCACCTAATTGGCTGACGCCAGGAAGGTGTCCATGTGTCTGACCACAGGTCTTTCTGGATGTCTGGCTGGGTATCTTCCCATTTGTTCAACAATCTGTCCATTTATCTGGCTGTCTGTCCCTCTGGAGTCTTGTCTGTCTCCCTGGGGTTTTGTCCATCCAGAAGTCTGTCTAGCCAGGGGTCTGTGTGTCTGCCTATTTGGGGACCTTTCTATCTGGTTCAAAATCTTATGGCTTATGAACAGAATGGCTGAGGCTGTAGCCCACCTGTCATGCTTCCAGCTGGATTGGCTATATTTTTGGTTGCACGTTCACCCTAACTCCATGCCTGCCTCTCATTGTTTAATTTGTGTGCCCCGCTGACTATCCCTCTAGGTCTCTCCAGATATCCAAATGCTCCTGGCTTGCAATCTACTCAGCTCAGGCTGGTGTGGGGGATGGGGAGACCCATGGGAATTCCTCCAGTAGCCCAGCCTGTCCCACCTCTCCCTTCTCCCAGAGAATTGCATGCCATGTTCTTACAATGGGATTTGCTGCTGCTAGGGGCTCTTTTGTTCACCCTATTGGTGGCAATCCCATGAAGTGGGAGCAGAGGGCACTGCCCTTGAAGATCCTAAGTACCCCGATGCCCACATGCCACATGCCAATCTGCCTGATTGCCTGCTCATAGTGCTCACTCAACAGAGGCAAGTGAACTGGGTGCTGGAAGGTGCCTGGGTAAGCTTTCCTAATGCTGTGAGGAACCCAGGCTGAGCAGATGTTGCAAAGGGAAAAACTGTAACTTTATAATGGAGAAACATAGATACCACCTTAACCTAGGGAGCTTGTTGGGAGATACTTTGAGACTATCGATAGTATTACTGTGCAGTTCTTCTCTGGCTTCCTTTTTTGATAAGACCAAAAAGGGCAGAAGACATTTGAAAAAATTCTCCCACTGCTTCTGTTAAGAACCTGCAGGCAGGGTGGGCTGACCTGTGGGTCCATCCACAAATGTGGTGCTTAGCAAACAGGAAAAAGGACATTGACTCCAATAGGGGCAGCTTCTGCCCACCAGTGACTTCAGCTAACTACCTTTGGGAGGGCTTTTGTTATTCTCCCCTAACTCCTCAGGGGTTCTGGATTTCAGTGTTCTGAAATTGAGGATCCCTCCTGGTCCCTTTCTGGGAAAAAAAAGCAGCAGCTTAGAACTGGGGGAACACAGCCCAAGGAGAAAGCCACCCTACCTACCATTTCTCAGTCCTGCTGCCAACCCACATGACCTCTCTGTGGAGGCTGATTTCTAGTACTGGGAACTGCCCTGTTGTTCTGCTTCACAGAGGGAGGGGGAAAGCCCTCTTCCTCATCTTTAAAAAATTACATCTTTAAAATGTTCATACCAACCAGCCCCACTCTTCCAGGGCAGAGCCTGGGTATCTTCATCACCCAGAGTGAGCCCCAGATGCTAGTACATGCCTTTGGAGGAAATAAACTCAGCCCTGGGCTCTGTGCCAACAGCTCCAACTGCTGTAAGCTTTAGGCAAACAAATGCTCTGACAGTGATGCTGGTAGCATCCTGGGGCCTCTGGTCAGGTCACCCTGCATCCTTGGCTTGCAGCTTCCACACCCAACTTTAGCTCAGCCAGCACTTTATTTGGAAAAGACCAACTAGTCACGTTCTTTTAAGCTTAGTCTGGCTGGAGTTCTGCATAGCTAAGGGCTCTTCTGTGGGTGCTGAATGCAGAGCCCATGGCGTCACAACCAAAGGGAGGTATGGATCTTCTCCATCGCTTTCTGCCCCTCAATTATAAAACCAGAGAGAAGTTAAGTGCACATCTATGTCTGGGCAAGTATGCACATCTCTGGAAGGATTCCTGTAATGAGACCAAGAGCAAGGGCAGGGGGCATCTTACGCTGCTGCCGCTGCTCAGTGTTCTGAAGTCCTAGCCAATGCACTGTGGCAAGGAGAAAGCAAGAGTGGGGGGTCTGTCAAAAGTACTGTGGAACTGGCACATGGCATGCATAATCAGGCTAGAGAGTTCTAAAACCAAAAAGGCTTATAAGAAAATTTAATAAGGTATCCAGTTGAAATATAATACACACACACACATCACACATATACATACAGAAATCACTTTCCGATATACCAGCAAAAATGAATTTGAAACTGTAATGAAAAAAAAAATCTCCTATTAATTTCTTGAAAAATAGGCACCAAGTTCCAAACCCCTATTGAATTAATAGAGCTAAACAATGATATTAATGTCTGCTACCATCACAAAAAAGACACCCCACACATTATCATCCTCCTAGTAAAAGAACACAACACTCCACCAAGTATTCCCAACAACAAAATTTAAACCTGTACCTGATTGAGCCTTTAGATCTAAATGTTAATTCAGAAGAAATAGAAGGGCACAGAAAAATGTTAAATGACACAACAGGGACAAGATCAGAGACATCCAGACTGTGGAAACTCTGTAACAAATAAACCAGCTTCCTAATTGAATAAATTACAAAGAAAAAATAAAAAAAGAGAGAGAATCCTATAGGTTAAAAGAGACTTAGGATGTATACACAAATACTTACAGCAGCATTATTCATAATAGCCCCAATGTAGAAACAACCCAAGTTTCATAAAGTGATAAACAGATAGATAAAATATGGTATATCCATACAATGGACTATTACTCAGCAGTAAAAAGAAATGAAGTACTGATGCATGCTACCACAGGGATAAATTTTAAAAATGCACTGCTAAGTAAAAGAAGGCAGTTAAAAAACACCACATATTGTATGATTCCATTTGTATGAAATGTCCAGAATAGGCAACTCTATGGACCAAAAGTAGATTAGTGGTTACAAGGGCCTGAGGGTTGGAGGGATGGTTGGAGGGGAATGGGAAGTGACTAATGGGTACGGGGTTCCTTTTAGAAGGGACAAAAATGTTCTAAAATTAGATTGTAGCGATGGTTGCACAATTCTGTGACAATGATAAAAAAGTTTAATTGTATACCTTAAATGGGTGAACTGTGTGATATGTGAATTGTATCTCAATAAAGCTATTTAAAAAGAATGACAAGTGACTTTTCAATCATTTGCAATGAATGGACCTCATTTGGATCCTAGTTCAAACTAACATACTGTAATCCGGGAAAACTCAACACTAACGATATTTGAAATAATATATTTGGAATATATAAAATATCTATTTGGAATAATTGGTTCTTTAGGTGTGATAATGGTATTGTTATTCTTGTTGAGTCCTTATCTTTTGGAGATACATACAGAAATAGTCATGAATGAAATGACATGATGTCAAGGATTTGCTTCAAAATAAACAAGTGAGTGGATATAGGGAGTAGTAGGTGGGGCTATGAAGGAAACCAGACTGGTCAACATTGAGGTGGGCTCATGGACTCACTGTATGGTCCTCTCTGCTGTTGTATGTTTGAAATTTTGCACAATTAAAATATTTAAATCAATCAATATAGAGGTGAACAATCATTTCTATAGAGAAAGAGAGCAAACAGGTCAGAGAACACACACACATACAAATGGCCAATAGTATTTGAAAAGATGCACAACCTCCATCATAATTAAAGAAATACAAATTCAGCTGGGGAACCATTTTGCACCTAGAGCTTGGCCAAGATGAAAAGTCTGATAGTACCCAGTGCCAGCAAGGACACAGAAACAGGCACTCAGATCTACTGACAGTGGCCAGGACAGCCTCTCGGAGGACAATTCAGCAGCATCTATGATCATTTTAAAGACAACATTCCGCTCAGAGGAATTTATTCATCAGATATACTCGCATAAGTATACACAAAGGTATGTTCAATGATGTTCTTGAAGCAAGGTTTCTGGTAGTAAAAATAGAAAACAACTTGAATGTGCAGGTATTAAATAGGAGGTGGATCCACGTGTACTGGATACCCTTGATAACCTAGAGGCAGCTGAAAGAGATCATTGAAGGGAAAGAAAGGAAGTTCCAGAATGGTGTATACAGCATGATTTTTAGGTTAAAAAATACCACGAAGAGAAAACATCTGGCCATATATATATTTTTTTAAGTCAATAGTCCATAGCTTTTGGAGAGTACAGTGGAATTGTTGGGGGCACAGGAAGGAGGAAGGTGGTTTATTTTTCACTGTGCATTTCTGTTGTTTTTTTTTTTAACTTAAGGGTGTGTTACTTTTGTAATTTGAAGAAGTATCAGTATTAGAGAAGTATTTACAACATCTTCAAACTCTTGAAGCCAATCAGACAAAATCAAAGTGTCTTCCCTGCACTCCAAAGAAAACTGGGCAGAGAACCCAGATGGGAGCTCATGCAAGTGGTCAACAAGTAAATGAAATGTCTACCCACGGTAGCACTAAATTCTCCCTCCTCCCTGGATCCTCGGCACCATTCCCTCCTGCGAGGCACCAGTTGAATGTTTACCCTCCTGGAGATAATGCAGTTCATACACCAGCACAAGGCCCTCCCCCTTCCTTCTGCACACTGGTAGCATATCATATATGGCGTGTCACCATGCTTTTTATTCAACACTTTATCTTGAGGTGCTCAGTGGCTGCAGTGTTCCACTCTGTGGATACATCCTAATTTATGTAACTTCAGTGCTACTGATGGACATCCAGGCTGTTTCCCTGCTTTTGCTGCTACAGACAACGGTACAGATCCTTGCACAGTGACCACTGTGTACATGGTGTGCAGGTTGGGCACATTCCTAGGTCTGGCTATGGGATCAAAGTAGAAATTATAAAATTTCCCCACAGTTTTACATCTATTATACAAAACTCCCTACACCTTTATGAACCATATTGAACCTTCCTCATCTTTGCCAATCTGATAAAAACGGTCTCCTGCTATAAACTTTCTGGTAGTAAGTATCAAAAGGTTTACACTTGTGCATCTCCTTGGATCAGAAATTCCACTTCTAGGAGTGTACCCTAGGGAAAGAATAAGGGATAGTGGGCAAGATGTTCACTGCAACCAGTTTGGTGGACCAATGCCTAAAATGTACCTTATATTGTGCTTGAATTTTCACTTCTTTTTTGTACCATAAACACATTCTCTTTCCTCTTTTTTTACCACCACTCTTTGGCTCTAACTCTCAATGGCTTTCAACCACCATTAATGGTTGGCACGTCTCCTTTGTCAACGTTAAAAATAAAACCGGCAGTTGTTTTACCAGCAAAAAATGGGTTTATTTGGGAATAGCAGAGAATTGCAATCCAAGACAAGCCTGGTAAGGCAAAACCATAGGCAAGTCCAGAGAACAGAAGAGAGGAATGCTCTTTTACAGAGGAAAGTGAGAAGTAGGGAGGGGTGTTATAAACAAAAAGTCCCTTAGAGTAAACTGGGAGTTCAAAGTATAGTGGCTTTTCATTGGCTGAGTTGTGACAGTCTCTCATTGGCGGGGCTGTTGCCGGAGGAGTAGAAAACCTTTCTTTCTCCTGCTGGGATACCAAAGTAGTAGCTAAAGTAGCAGGGACTTACAAGGTTTCTCTTCCATTTGGGTCTGCAATTAAGGAGTTTAGGAGTGGTAGGGCGTGAGATCGCTCCCTGCTGGCTTTCCAATTTTATTGTAAAGGAGGTTCCCTTTTATTTTCACACCTCAACCTTTTTATTGAAGATTTTTAACAACTTAAAAATATGAAAAATGCTTTAATAACAACAGCAGGCATTTGTAATTATTTTCCTTTTAATCCTTTACTGTAAAAAACTTAAAACATATATCAAAGTAGAAAGAATATTGTAACAAACCCCCGTCTGCATCACCTAAATGTGACAATTAGTATTTTGCTTCAGTTTTTCCCCCTCCGCTGAAGCATTTTCAAACAAGTATCAGGCTGATATTTCACCCCTAAATACTTCACTATATATAAAAACTAAGAACATTTTCTAAAGGAACTCCAATGTTATATTGTTACCCAATAGATTAGCAGTAATTCTTTTAAAACTTCTGTAACTTTTCTTTTGAAATGTCATGTTTATATAAAAGTTGCAAAAACAGGGCACAGATCTCTCATGCCCTTAACTTGGATTCCCCACATGTTAATATTTCTGAATATTGAGAATACTAGAACACGAAAATCAGTTGCAGACATGACACAGGGCTTTTCCTGGTCACAAAGGCCCTCTACTCTCCCTGGGCCACTGCTCTCTGGCCAGAGGAGATGCTCCAAATGGTACACACCAAAGCCCACGCCCACTCCCGTCTCCTCCCTTGTCCTTCACATTTCAAAACCATAAAAGAACTGATTTCTTCCAAAAAAAGTCAAATAAAAGATGCATAAATATCCCTTTAAGCACTGTACCAAGCCTCAAATCCAAGGCTCCCTGTGAGTCCTCAGGATATTATCCGTGCGATACATAAGGCACTACAGTGGACATTTCCCACAACTTATTTCGTGCTTTCATTACTGTTATTTTATTGACTCACTCTACAAATTCCCCTGCTCAAACATCCAGGCAAAGCTGTGCCTAAGCTGTCCCCAGCAGCATCACAGTGACCACTTCTGACCCTAGGATGGTGACTCAAGAAGTAGAACATTTTAAATGCTAAGAAACTCTACCAAACTGCCATCTGAAAATCCTTTACCTACAGGTTCTTCCACCAGCACAGTATGAGGGGTCCTGTTTCCCCCAGTATCATTTGACAGTACATACCATTCACATCCAATGGCTAAACACAGCTGATGAGCAAAACGTGGACCCGTCTTTCATAAAGCCCCCCACTACTGATGAGGCCAAGTGTGTTGACTTCTCTGAGGAACTTGAAAGAATTATACTCAAAGACTTCTTTAGCAGTGGAAGCCACAATAAAATGAATAATAAATAGTTTGCACAAAGGCCTGCTCTGAGACTTCTGTGCTGTTATTAAAAAATAAAACACCAGTGACTAAGGGCCTGCTCTAGGCTTGTGAAATAGTGAATGCAGCCCCAGGCCTCATGGTGCTCACCATGAGGATGCTCAGAGTAAGCAGGGGAGCATCATCCTCATGCCTGTGATGTCTGCAAGAGGTACAGGGGGATACAGTAAACAGGAAGGGCAGGAGCCCCACAGCTACTGAAAGTGAGGAATGAGGATGTGTAGTCAGACGAATGGTGGCCCCAAAAGATATGTCCACAGCCTAATTCCTGGAGCCCGTGATCTTATTCGGGAAAAAAAAAAAGTCTTTGCAGATGTGATTAAGCTCAGAATCTTTAAATGAAGAAGTCATCCTTGATTTTCTGATGCGCTATAAATCTAAGGACAAGTGTCCTTATAAGAGACACACAGAGGAAACTTGACAGTAGAGAAAGACCACGTGAAGACAAAGACAGAAACCACAACAATGCAACTACAAGCCAAAGAATATTAAGGATTGTCAGTAGCCACCAGAAGCTGGAAGAGGCAAGTAATGGAGGAGGGGTTGGGAGTGGAGCCAACACCTTAATCTGACTTCTGGCCTCCAGAATTGCAAGAGAATAAATCTGTTGTTTTAAGCCACCCAGTTTGTGGCAGTTTGTTTTGGCAGTCCCAGAAAACTAATATAAACATCATACTACTTCTACTTTGTATGTATTTTGGAATTTCCATAACTTGCATAAAAGTTTTAGTGGCATATCCTTCATTTGTGAGCTGAGGTTATGTCAAGGTGAGAGAGGCTCCGGAAGGCCCTAGATTCACATGAGTGGGGCCAGAAGTCACAGACATCCCTGTGAAGTCCTATTGCCTGTTCTCCATCAAGACTCCTCTCACTAGGCCACTGTTGCTCCTGGAACCCTTATGAGCACGTCCACCTCAGGGTCTTTGCATGGGTCATCCAGGTGGTCCCTGCTGCTTCATGCCATCCTGTAGCTTTCAGGGCATCTGCAGAGGTCTCCCCCACTCTCCATCCCCCTGCCTGAGTTTTTTTTTCATAGGCCTGCCCCAAGTGCTGTGATCGCTTTCTTACTTAATGTTATACCCCCCTCCACGTCAACTTGGAGGCATGCTGTAGGGTCCTGACACATGTTCTGTGTAAAACCAAGGTCTTTGGGTACATACCAGTCCCAGTCTGAGATGGGCTCTCACAGGGCCCCTGACTCCCAAGTGACAGCAACACCAAATCTCCCAAACCTTGGCTATGGCTAAGGGGCAAGCCAGCAGGTTGGGCCTGCCTTGTCCTAGGCACAGTATCAACAGCACACCTGCAAATGTCTCTGAGCTGTCAGCTCCCCACCTAAGAAGATCCAGTGGAAACTGTCCCTCACACTCAGCCTGACAGTGGGCTTGTCCTGACCACACAGAGGCAAAGGGGTGGTGTGGCACACAGACTTTATTCTGACCGCTCCCCGAGTCCTGGGTCCAGGCCCACGTCCTGACCAGCGAGCGGGTTCACTCAGCACTCAGAAAGACCCTCTTGCGTGCCGTGTTGGTGTATGGGTGCCAGCGCCACTCCACATCGGCTGTGGCCTCCTGCTCCAGCGTGCCCAGGCGGATTGTGTACACTGGGGGGCGGAGATGGACACATTGCCACCTACGCCGCCAGCACCCCCCCACCACCAGAAGGGCAGGGAAGCCCCAAACTCACACTTCAGTTCAAAGCGAGGTCCGACCTCGGTCAGCTCCACACTGCGGTGGCTGGTCTTCCTATATACATGGTGCCTGAGGCAAGGGGAGGCAGGGCATGGGTAACGGAAGACAGGGAGCAGATGTGGGTCAGTAACAAACAGCAGTGGGACACAAAGGTCAGGACACTATTCTGAGGCCAGCCCATGGACCTACCGGAAGGAGATATAGTCATCTTGGTTCGCGAAGGTGATGACCCGGTGGCTGTCATCTTTGGGCACAGGGAACAGGTAACGGAGTATGTCGGAGACCTGGGTCAGAGGGAAGGAGAGTGGCAAATGCCCAGCCGGCAACTCCGTGCCCCCAGCCCTCATCACCCCGTGGACCCAGACTCACCCGCTTGCCTAGTCGGGAGGAGAAGCCATGTATGATGAGGTGAGGCTTGGCCTCGGACACGGTGCCCAGGTCAGGGATGTCGTGCCGCATGACCACATTGCACAGTGTGAAGTAAGCAGTAGGGCCGAAGGGCAGGTGGCTGACAATGAGCCCCACTGGTGGGGCCAGGCGGGCCGTCAGAAACCTTATCTGCTCTCAGACAACCACCCCAGCAGACACCCTGTTCCCACCCACAGTCTTACCAGGTGTGCCTCGATGCTCATGGACAACCAGCAGGTCGGTGACACCATTGGCTTTGCAGGCTCGCACCAGTGCCCCTACCTCATGCCGGCCACGGTTCATGCGTTGGGCACCTGGGAACACCAACTTCAGCTCCTGTACATGAACTCGAGTTAGGACTGGGGCCACTAGTGCCTTAGCACCTCCCACTCACTTCCCACTACCGGTACCTTTGCAAACATCTTGAGGCGGGAACTGGGGTCTCGGGAGGTCGTGATCATGACCTTAGGGTCCTCGACCCCTGCCCATCGATATTCATCATCCATGTGGTTGGTCACACCTGTCAGAGCATGAGGGGCAACAACGAGACACTGTCTTGGGAAATAAAATGCTAACTTGAGGGTGGCTGAATCTGTCTAGAGCAGCACTGTCTGACAACACCTTCGATGATGAACATAAAATGCTCTACATCTGCACAGAGCAAGAGGGTGGCTCCCCAGCCACATTGGCTATAAACACAAGTATGACTGACAAACTAAATTTTTAAATTTGATTTAGTTTTAGTTCATTTTTTTATCACAGAGGGCTAATGGCTACCACCTAAGCGCAAGTCTAGATTCTGTTAAGGCCAAAGGTAACAGACTCCTTTCCCTCATAACAAAAATTCATAAAGTCTGTGATACCTTTAATATTTGTTGAATAATGCAATGAATGAAACATTTGGGTGTTAATGAAGTGCTGGGACCTGGGGACATGGCAGTGAACAAAACGGACACGGTCTTGCCTCAGCAGAGTTCACATTCTAGTAAGGGGGGCAATTAACAGACAAAACAGAGTAAGTGGGATAATACTGTATGTTATATAAACAAAACTGGGAGCACTAAGAAAGAGCTTTCCTGAGGTGCCATCTGTGCAGAGTCATGAGGGCATCTGGGAGACAGTTTTGCAAGGAGGAGCTCCACAGCCTTTCCTTCAAGGTGTCTGCGGAATGAGATGGAAGCCAGCAGGCTCAAGTGCAGGGGGAGAAGCTGGCCCAGTGTCAGGAAAGTTTACCTTCACCGCCGGCGTCATCGAACTCCAGGGAACCCTGTAAGGCCAGAGCCTCCCTGCGTAACTCGGTGGGAATCAGGCGATTCTCTGCAGGGGGAACACAGAGGGGCTGAGTAAGACACATGCATGGAGCCCTCAGTTTATATAACACTGTGGCTTACAAAAACTGTAGACTTTACTATAAAGTACCCTTTTCACTCCTTTCTGTGCAGAAAGGTGATACACGACTTTTTTGGCAGGGGGAAGACAGAGACAAAACTATTTTTGTCTACATGCCAACCTGTTAACAATGGTTACAGGAGGGGCGCCTGGGTGGCTCAGTCGTTAAGCGTCTGCCTTCAGCTCAGGTCATGATCCCAGGGTCCTGGGATCGAGCCCCGCATCAGGCTCCCTGCTCCGCGGGAAGCCTGCTTCTCCCTCTGCCACTCCCCCTGCTTGTGTTCCCTCTCTCGCTCTCTCTCTCTGTGTCAAATAAATAAATAAAATCTTAAAAAAAAAAAAACAATGGTTACAGGAGATTTCATTTTTTATGGTTCCTGAGTCTCATGGTTTTAGGGCTTTCTAAAATATTTAGTTGCAAGTATATACTGTTTTTGTAATTAGAAAAAAACTAACAAACTAATTTTTAAAAGAACAAATACAGAGTGCTCTTTCTGTATGAAGGTGGACCAGAAACCCTGAAACCCTCTGACAACAAAACTGCTAAACCTGATGCTTTGGGTCAGAGGTTTCCTCTGTGAACTAAAGCTAGACTTGGTTAAAAAAGGGCTGGGCTGTGGGCATGCCCACTTTGGAGTACAGAGCTCAATATGAACATGCCCTTGGAACCAGCAGGTCTTTCCAATATGCCCTGGAGAAATTCTTGCACATGGAAGAGAAGGTTCATAGCACCAATGCTGTTCCTAACTGCCCCAGACTAAAAAATGAGGTCAACACCAAGCACAGGGAAATGGGAGCCCCCACTACACTCAATAGATCTTAGAAACAATGCTGAATGAAAACATAAAGCTGGGAAAGAATACATACAACCTAATAACTACGTTTAAAACTGAAAACCAACCCCGTATGATTTAGGGATACAAACAAGTACGATACAAAGCACAAAGAAAAGCAAGGAAATGGCTTATTTTTAAACAGTATCCTGTATTGTGGTTATCTGAGTTGGGGAAAATATTCTTGAATTTCAATATATTGAGCATTTTTTATTAATAATGTGGGCAGATAGGTCACAGGTATTTAACATAACGCTTAAGGTAAACATATACTCACATACCACATGCACTTTATGTGTTTAAAACACAGAAAACCAAAGTGAATTTAAAATAATCAGAGGTAGTAAGCTGATGTACCATCCAGATAGGAAACAAAGTTCTACACAAGAACCCACACAAGAACCAAGAAAATAGGGATAAATATAACATTTCCATTCAGGCATGCTACCACTCTTCATTAGTATGACAAATAAAAAGTGGAGAAAATATTGCAAAGTTAGATCCTAATTCACAGGTCGAATAAAATTAAATTCTCAACGGTTTAATGCTTTTAAAATACAACGGAATCATAATAACGCTAAAAAGACAGTAAGATATTCTTGCTATTTTGTACTGAAGAAGGTAGCAAAAAAAAAAAAAAAAAACAATGGGGGTAGGTGCGGTAGGGAGAACATCTATAGGACAACGTAAAAATTTAAAATTTGGGAAGAACTAAACACACTATAAACAAAACTAATAGGCAAACTGTAAAATCTGGATACCGCAGCATATACGACAAGATATGAAATTTATAGCATCACGGAAGGGACATTTGCAAAGCCAAAAGACAAGGAAAAAGGCCAGTAAATACTTGAAAGGTTGCTCAGCCACACAAACACTAAGAAATGCTAATATAAACGCGTTTTATACCATTTGGTCTTTTACTCCATTAGATTTTAAAATGCAAACAGATGGTCTTTTTTTTTTTTTTTTAAATTTATTTATTTGACGGGGACAGCGAGAGAGGGAACACAAGCAGGGGGAGTGGGAGAGGGAGAAGCAGGCTTCCCGCGGAGCAGGGAGCCCGATGCGGGGCTCAACCCCAGGATCCCGGGATCATGACCTGAGCCGAAGGCAGACGCTTAACGACTGAGCCACCCAGGCGCCCGCAAACCAATACTCTTTTATAACTACAGGTCTAGAGCCCCCCCCACCCCCCCGCGCTGGGGGGGCTGAGACGTGCCTACCTTCCAGGGCGCGCCGAACCTTCTCCTTCCTCTCCTGGGCGGTTCGCAGCGACTCCTCGCGGGCCTTGCGGTACAGGTACTCCCGGCGAAGGCGGGCCTCACGACGCAGCTAGGGAACAGAGGGTCGGATCAGCCTCTTTCTCGCCACGCACAGCCGGGCCCCGGGGGCCACCAGCCTTACCAACCCCAAGCCTAGGAATCATCCCCAGCCCTGCGCGAGTCCCCAACATCAAAAACAGGAGCTCAAACATCCCTCCTACCATCCTGACCGCGACTTCCACGTGGGTCCAGGAGAATGCCGGGGCAGCGTAAGCAACGCCACCCTCGATTCTGCCCTCAACCAAGATGGTCGCTGGAGGCTTCGCTACACTCTGCTACTGTCGGGAGTGCCCAATGTTAAGATGACGGAGGGTGGGTTGGGAGTCGCAAGGCGATTGGCCAATCTGGAGGCGCATGCTTATTGGAACAGCCAATAGGCTGGCGTCAAAACTTTGTCACGTCGCTAAGGATCGCCCTTACTAAAGATGTCGGTGCATGGCTTCATTACTTATGACTGCTGTGCAGGATGCCCAATTTTAAGATGATGAACCGCTAGAGTAATCATAACTGGCGGTTCGAAATGATCCAGCAACTGTAAAAGCACAGCGGTTGACTGGAGGCTCGCCTACCGGCTCCTGGAATTAAAGCATCTTCTCCCTTAAAATGGCTGCCATACAGCTATACCTCTTCCATCACCACAGCTATCGCCCTACTATTAAAATGCGGCCTCTTATCGCTTCTCGGCCTTTTGGCCAAGTTCAAGTGTAAAATGCGGCCTCTTCCAAAAGCGACTCGGAACCACCCACAGCTCTAGCCAGCTCTAGCCGACTGTTCCGTTGCCTTACACTCTTCGGAGAACACAGCTAGTCAATTCTGGGTCGCTGCTCCCCAAAGCGCTTGCCTTTGGAAACGTTGGGCAACTCGGCCCACGGCTGGGAACGCCCCTTGAAGGTGAGCCTATTGGTTGTCATGGCGGTATGGCGAGCGGCGATTGGGCAACCTGTGAGGAGGCTGGTACCAGACCTCAGTACCGTGGGCCCATGGCTGCGCCGGACGTAAGGGCGCAGGTGGACTCGCTCCTTCTGCAACTGCTCCGGGACCTGGAAGAACTGGAGGCGAAGCGGGCGGCATTGAACGCTCGGGTGGAAGAGGTGGGATCTTGGGGAGGGAGGGATGGGCGGGCATGCGGAGGTAAACTGAGTTTCATCGCTCTCCTCGTATCCCAGGGCTGGCTCTCGCTCTCTAAAGCTCGCTATGCCATGGGTGCCAAGTCTGTAGGTCCTCTGCAGTATGCCTCCCGCATGGAGCCTCAGGTCTGCGTCTACACCAGGTGAGGAGCCGTGCATGTTGGAACGGGTGGGCGGGCAGGGTCCAGGCTGGGGCCTCCAAATGTCGATCCTACCTTCTCGTTCTTCAGCGAGGCCCAGGACGGACTCCAGAAGTTCTGGGTGGTGAGAGCCAGCGCCCAGACTCCAGAAGAGGTGGGGCCCCGTGAAGCAGGTGAGTCCCCCTTTTTTTCCCGTCAGGGCGTCCTCCCGATGTCAAAAACAAAATATACAGGATAATTGAGGAGATGATTTTATTAAGAGTGTTGCGATGGAGAGAGCGGCCCAGATTGGAGGATCACAGTGTCTCAGCAGGCTGTGTTTTTGTTTTGTTTTTGTTTTTGTTTTTGCTTTAGACTTCTGTAGGGAGAAATAGACAAGTTATAGGTGATGTCCTTTACAGTTGGGATAGTTTTGCAATTGGGGGAAACTTCAGTCAGTTGAACAGAAAATGTTTATATGTCTGGTTTCAGAGGGACAAACTTCTAATCTCAATCATTTATGAGACGAACGGGAAGTTGGAGGGTCTGTCTGGCCTTTCAGCATGTTCAGGCAAAATGGGAAAAGTCAGTGTGTGGCTCCTTGTTTACCTCGTGGTAAACAAGGGGGTCATCTGCTGATCTTGTGAGAGTCATGAGGAGTGGTCTGGGCATCTCATCTGAATCACAAAGGGAAGGGTTGTTCTTTGTGGTAAGCTGTTTTCTGGAACATAAATGGTTGGAGGGATTTTCCAGCCTTCAGTGTTTGTCAGGATCATGAGCTCAGATCAAATTCAACATTGTCACAGAGAAGACAAGCGACAGGTAATGAGACCCTCAACCTCCAGTCTGTCTTTCTCCAGCTTTGCGCAGGCGCAAGGGTCTCACCAGAACCCCAGAGCTGGAGTCCTCCCCAGCCCCCCGGGACCCTCTGAACTGGTTTGGAATCCTCGTTCCTCACAGTCTGCGTCATGCCCAAGCCAGCTTCCGGGAGGGTGAGTAGACTTCTAAATGCAGGAAGAACTTGAGTACTAAAGCCATGCCTGGCTGGGGTTAATCTGCAAAGGGTTTCTCCATAGCAGGCTTTTGTTGCACACCTGCTGTTTTTTCCAAAAAGCATTTACTGGCTGTTGGCAGTGTTCCAGGCTCATGTTAGGTGCTGGAGATACAGCAGGAAACAAAAGAGATAAACACCCCTCATGGAATGTTTATTCTATTGAGGGGAGAATGAAAACATGCAAATAAATAAGTAGGCCCATATATAATACCAGGTAGTGAGAATTGTTACGGAAAAATAAGATAGGGTATGGTGGATGGAGTGGGACAGGAGTGGGTGAGGGTAGCTATTTTACGAAGGGTGGCCTGGAAAGTCCTCTCTGAAAAGATGGAGAGAACTTTGTGGTTGATCTGGGGGATCAGTGCTGTAGGCAGAGGGACCAGCCAGGGCAAAAGCTTTGAGGTGAGATCATGTTTAGGATGGCAGAGAGGAGGCCAAATGGGTTGGAGTGGAGTTTATGTAGCAGGGAGTGCCAGGAGCTCAGGTCAGAGGTGGCTGGGCTCAGGTGATTTGAGGTACAGGCCCTGATGAGGACTTTGGGAGTCATGGGTGGCTCTGAAGAGAGGGGGGCACAGTTGGACCCACAGAGTGATAGGAAGACTGTGGTGCTGGGTGGGAACAGACAAGAGCAGAGGGAGGAAGCAGGTGACGGGGAGCAGCCAGGCTTGAGATGCAGATGGAGGCAGTGAAGGAGAGGGTAAGTGATGGGAACCTGCATGTTTTGAGAATAGAAGCCACAAGATTTACTGACAGATCAATTTGAGAGTAAGGGAAGGAGAGGAATGAAGCCTGAGCCCACAGATTCCAGCAGGAACACCTGAGGGAATGAAGTTGCCCTCACCTGGTGTGAGAGAGCTGCAGCCAAGGGTAAGTCAGGAGTTGGGTGAGAGTATGTTCCTAGTGCTGTGTGGTGGAGACTGTGCTCGGGTGTCTGGGCACATGCATCTGAGTTTGGAAGAGACCTGGGCTGAAAAGAGAGATTTGGGAGCCCACTGCATAACACTCGTGTTTAAATTCCCAAGTTGCTGACACATACACAGCATTTAAGCTGAGATCAGCAGAGGGCCTCAAAATGTGGACAGAAGGTGGGAGGAGGAAGGGGAGAAACCACTCGAGGAGACTGAGAAGTAGTGGTGAGGCAGGAGCAACAACCAGAGGGTGAGAGATCCCAGAAGCCAAGAGGAGAAAGTGCTTCCTGGAGGGAGGTGAGCAGATGTGTGGCCAGCTCTGCTGTCAGGCAGGTAGGCTGAAGACTGAACTGGTGAGTGGACTGGGCATGGAGGGCCCAGAAGACTGTTAAGCAGAAGCATCAGGCAAAAGCCACCTAGATGTGGATCCAGAATGTGGAACACTCCTGGGGGCAGAGAAAACAGAAGGAGAGAGGGCGAGAACAGTGAAGGACTATTATAATGAAGGAAAGAAGGAAGGAAATGAGGGCATGCAACAGTGTTTTTTAGTCCCTGGTGGGTAATATAAGGGAGTAAAGAAAGTCTGTTTAAGAGGTGACATTTTAGTAAAGATCTGAAGGAGGTGAGGGTGTGGGTCTAGTGAGGTTCTGAAGCAGCCAATGCAAGGCTCTTCTTGAAATATTTTAGGAATAGTGTGGAGGCCAGAAAGTTCTGGAGCCTTTCCAGTACCTGGAGATATTCAGAGCCCCCTGAGTCATGTGTCACATCGAGGATACCATGGCAACAATCTTCTCTCTTCCTCTAGGCCTGCAGCTGGCTGCAGAGATGGCCAGCCTTCAGATCCGGATCGACTGGGGTCGAAGCCAACTCCGGGGGCTCCAGGAGAAACTCAAGCAGCTGGAGCCTGAGTCTGCCTGACTTGTGACCAGAGGCGGGCAGTGAGCACAGCTGTTCTTTGGTGTGGCTGCCTTATCTCAGGCCTTCTTCCCTCACAGAGTGCCCCTGCCCCTATTCCCACCCCAACTAATCCCTGCTCCTTAAAATTTCTCTGGTTTGCATGTTTCTAGCTTTGTTAGGTGTGAAAGTTTGAAGAGGCAAACTGAATAATGTTGAAAGTCACTACTGTGAAACCACTTCTAAGCTTGTATTCTCCTAGGACACATTCATGTGGGGCAGGGGCAAAGCTGTTAGGTTAGTTCATAAATAACTAGAACAGCCTCATGGATATATCAGCTGTGGCTTCTTTACAGGATGAAATACTGCACAGTTAGTGGCAGGGAAGGACAACAAATAGGTGCTTCAGTTTCACTAGATTCTCAAAACTAATTTTGATGTAGGAAAAAAAGCAAACATGGCTAACAAATCAGGACAGTTTGATTCCATATCAATAAAAAACATGAACACCTAAGTAGATAGGTAGTCCTTGGCAGGTTTTAAGCCAGAAAGTAAAAAAGATCTGACTTAGATTTTCAAGGGAACTCTAGGAACTCTTCCTTTATCTTTATAGGAGACTGAGCTGCTTTTAATTTTTGAAGGGCCAAATGTGTTTCATGTGCTGGGATCTGTGTCCTTGCTTCATTTTCCTACTGGGTTGTTGGTATTTTTAGTAGTTTCTAGGAGGTAATCTTTATGCTGCGGGAAAATTAATCCTTTGTTCATAATATGGAATGTAAATATTTTTCCCAATTTCTCTTGTAACTTTGCTTATGGTGTTTTTTTTTAAACCTTTACTGTAAAATAAAACACATTAAACTGCACAAAATAATTGAATAGTTTAATGAATAAGGTGAAAGCTATAGTAACCACCACCCAGCTCTCATATTTTTTAAATTAATTTTATTGATTTAAGAGTTGACTTTATCAATCAGCTGTTTTATCATTTCTGGATTTGGGGTTGTAAATGATATGATAAAGGAATTCTCCAGTATTTTCCTTAAGAACTTTTGTGGTTTCAGTGAGGTATGGGGTGAATCCTGCATCCAGCTTGTTTTTTCTACCATAGGTCTACATACTGTATGTTGAACCATTGATTTGAGATGTCACCTTTTTTTCTTTCACATAAACCTGCACCGTATTTTGGAGCTTCCATTGTTTCATTGATTTTACTGTCAGTTAATACACAGGTACCACACTGTTTTAATCCTTGAGTCTTTAACATTTACTTTAATCACAGTAGGTCGTTATTTGTGGTTGGATTGGGAGGAATTGTTTATTTTGTTTTTGCCACATTGAGCTTGAGTTGTCAGTGAAAAGCCTATGGAAGCACTCAAAAGGAAACTAGAGAAAAAAAGTACATCCCTTCTCACACAGGTTGAATTTCAGAACAAAATCCTGCTAGGAAGTGTCAACCCAGTGAGATTTTGAAGTCAAAATAAGTAAAAACACAATACGTTTTTGTTTTTCACAGAAAAGATATTCATGAGGAACTCCGTCCCGGATGGGGTCCTTTATTTTAGATGTAAGTTGATGTCGAAGGTCAAGCAATAGCCTTCATTTTACTGTTTGAATGCCCAGCATGGTAGGCAAATAGGGACTGAGAAAATCACAAACGCTCTGCAATCTGCCCTGGCTCCAGTCCTTTGGGAAATCTCCGGGAGCAGGAGTTCCCGCCCCCTAGAGAGGCCCGGATGTTCCAGCCCGGGGGGGCGGGGCGCCAGTTTGGGGGAAGGGGGGTCCTTGAAGCTGGGGCTCGCGCAGCCGCAGTCAGAATTTCCGGGGGCGGAGCGAGCCTAACGGGTAAGAAGCCGTTGTGTGAAGGGGCAGACGGCAAGCTGAGGTAAGTGATGTCTACAGAAACGAGAGAGGTGTGTTCAGCACTTCCCATATGGTCTAGCGGTTAGGATTCCTGGTTTTCACCCAGGCGGCCCGGGTTCGACTCCCGGTATGGGAAGAGGATAAACTTTTTCGTTTCTACTGGCCAGGCCAGAATTTTGTATTTTCGCCACTAGAATGCCTCAGGTCGAATTCGGCGTTTCTTTCCAATTAAGCCTGGAGAAACTGGGGCCCGGGGAGCTCTGGGACCTATCATTCTGTGTTTTGAACGAAGTATTAATTTTCATCACATCATTAAACTATTTTCTCGATCAGTAATTTATTAATTATATAAGATACCATATACATTATAGATTTGAATACCATTATATTTAAATATTGAATAATATTTAAAATACTCAAAATTTATTGTCAATCTCTGGGTGGGGGCACCCTCCGGGAGGGAGGAAGGGATGGGTGAAGTCAAGACACTTGCAGCTTCTGCTCCAGAGCCAGTCCAGAGGCTGGGCTGCAACAAGTGGAGCTGAGTCTCTGGAGGAGCATAGGATGAAGTGTATGAATGGACTGGAGAGGGCCAGTTGGAAGAAGTCTCTGGCAATTTAATTTTCTCTGGTCTTCCGGCCGCTTTGTTTGCCTTCTAGTCCAGTGGTTAGAGTTCTTAAGCAATCCAGTTTGCCCCCAACCCTTTATGGAAATACTTAAAACTTAAGAATCCCTCTTGACCCCCAACACTTGCACACTTCCAGTCAAAAGGAGAGCCAAACATACAAACATGAGATACTAAGTGCCTTTGTCAATTTTCCACCCCCTTTGTCTGGTTCACTTAGTCAACCCAGGGAGGTTATGTGCAGGGCTAAGGTCCTGCCTTCAGAAGTGGACCACTACACTCATTTATTCACTCATACATTTGGTGGGGGGGGGGGAGGGGGAGAAATTATTTCTGTAATCATATTAATTTAAAGTGTATAGGTTAAAATAGGATACAGTGGAGCTGGGAAGTCATCACTGTGTCCTCACAAGAAAAAAAAGCTGAATAAACTAAAATTTAACAACTCTTCTTAGATCCATGAGAAAATTGAAGTCACGGCTGAATTGCTGCCTTGAAAATTGGGGGGAAGACTGACTACAGAGAGTCATAGTATACCAGGCTCAGAAGCTGCTGCTGGAGCCAGTAACTGGTAGGAAAACTTAAAGGCTAATTGACCCTGTTGAGAGAAAAACTCTCTAAAGGCCTAATCTATAAAGGAAGTTTATTTTATTTTATTTTATTTTACTTTATTTTATTTTATTTTGACATGTTTAATATTTATTGTTCTTTTGCAGAACAAGAATCCTAGGTAGTTGCTACCATGGTGGCTTAATTTAGACAAAAATAGCTAAGAGGCATCAATTTATTACCATAGCAATTTTAACAGCGACTCACTAAATTATTAACAGAACCATTTTCTAGAAAGTACTGATCTAGTTACATGAATATGACATAGGTGAAATATGAGAACAGTATAAACATTTTGTACAATGCACTTTTAGTTCTCCACAGTTTGCTATAAAGCAAATATAACTTGGCTCTGATGTAGACAATTATTGATATAATTTTCAAGTTTTTCAATGTGAGAAAGTCACTGTGACTGTGGCCCTCCTTAACATGGAGCCCATAACACTCCCTGGGCAGGTTCAGACCCAACTCACACATCTACAAACTGACTAGAAATAGCCAGTCAGGTAAATGTCGGTTTTCCTCAAATGAAAACTGAAAACAAACAAACAAAAGATTTTGCCAGTTAGAACAGTTTCCAACTCCATTTGGGATCTAGGCATGGATCCAATGGCCATCAGACTCAGAGTCAGAGCCCTCAGGAAAACTGGAAGAAATTCGTTAGAGATGGCAAAATCAAAGGTTTTCTACCTCAGCTGCAGGGTGATCAGCACAACCTCACCTCTCCTCCTGACTCCTCAGCCACGACAGAAAGAAACAGGCAGATTCACCAGAGGAACTGGGGCATTCTTATTTATAAACTAAGGAAATGAAGAGGCCCCAACCAGAGCATGTACAGATTTTGTGAAAGAATAAAGCCCTTGAGTATGACATTGGTCAAAGGCAAAAGAAGAGATTTCTGTCTGCAGTAACATCTTTAATTTTTCCCAAGGGGAAGCCATTTTAGATTTCTAAGTTAGCATGACTGTATAAACTTCATATAAACCAAAAGCCTGATTTATGGCCCGCCAAGCCATAAAGGAAAACCATCTTGTCCTTAAGGTATCAATGAATACTCCTACGCCTTGCATTTAACATTGCATTAATGTTAAATTAAAATTTATGATTCCTGCCTATATGTTAATCTGTAATCTTTTGACCTTTTACAAGACGGAAAAAAAAATCTATAACCTTGTACAAAGTAATCTGCCTATATGTTCATCTGTAATCTTTTGACCTTTTTACAAGACGTAAAAAAAATCTATAACCCTGTACAAAGCGTTCGTTCTCTGGAGCATTATCTTTCCTGTGAAGAGTGTGTTTCCCAGGCAGCTGTCCTAACTTGGGCTGGGATAAAACTTTCTTTCTTTTAGAGTTTCTTAAAGTTTTATTCATTTTGCATTGACAACCCTCACATTCTTGTGGGTTTTACCTCCAGGAACCCTACCAGGTTCTTAGGGTCAAGACTGGAGAAGAATCCCCTGGTGCTTCTGGCAAAAGGAGGGAAAAGTAACCACTTGGAAATATGCCAGCGCACCCAGTTCTCCTTAACAAAGGCCTATCCTCAGGGAAACTGTTTTACTAGAGCCCACCCAATCTGGGGGAAGAGAAATACCCAACCCTCTCTAGCCTTCCTATGTCACATAAAGGGAGAAAAAAGCTGGGAAGCACTTTTGAAGGTTATAGTCTTCGGGCGGAAGCTCAATAAAAGACTATAGGATTATACAGTACTTCCCCTCCTCCCACATATTATCACCACACCACATATATATATATGATATATATAATACAACTTAAAGAACTGTAGGGCTCAGAATCTATGTAAGAAATCTGCTGGGAAACCCAAACACAGAAGAGGAGACTAAAATAAGAACACTGGAGGAAATTTTAGCCTCTGATACCTACAGCCACAGCAAACAATAAACACAGAGTGATTCTTAGCCAGATAAATATAAAAGCTCACACTAATAGCCTATTTAACTTGGTTCCTTTTACCTGATACATCATATCTACCTTTTTTTTTTTTAAGATTTTATTTATTTGACAGAAAGAGAAAGCACAAGCAGGGGGAGCAGCAGAGGGAGATGGAGAAGCAGGTTTCCCACTGAGCAGGGAGCCCGATGTGGGGCTCAATCCCAGGACCCTGTCTGGGATCATGACCTGAGCCGAAGGCAGATGCTTAACCAACTGAGCCACCCGGGCACCCCTCATGTTTACCTTTCAATAAAACTTAAAAGTTGGGGGATAAAGCATGTCTATAGTTGAGAACCTCTGTCAGCCCATGTCCTACTTTAGGATTTTGGAAGTCCCACAGCCTCCCTTCATTTTCTTCCATCTCTGTTCCTTGGAGTTCAGGTTCCAGTAGTTTTCCTGGTATAACATTCTCAGAACCCTTGTCAGCTTCCTGTGCATTTCATGGGGTTTCAGTCCTCAGACAAGAGGGTCCTCCATAGATCTTTCCTGGATAACCCCATCTCTATTCTTGCTTCTGCTGAGATGGCCAGTTGGATCCATGAGTCACAAGCCCAATCTCTTCAGCAAAAGATTGTCCAGCCACACCCTTGGCCCCTTTTTTCAGAGCACACTTTCCCCCCCAACAGTGAATTTCTTAATATTTGAATCCTTTGTAATCTGGATAGCCTGAGAACCACCCAAATCATCAAGAGCTGGCTCCTTTTTGCTTAACTATCCTTTTCTTAATTTACTTCTTTCCTTCTGCTTTTTACTGTAAGCATCAAGGAGAAGCAGTCTGTGCCTACAACACTTTTCTTAGAAATCTCTTCAGCTAAATATCTAAGTTCATTGCTTCTAAGTTCTACTTTCTGTCAAACAGTAGAATACAATTCAGCCAAGTTCTCTACCACTTTAAAACAAGAATTGCTTTTCTTCTAGTGTCCAATAACATGTTTCTCATTTCCTTCTAAGTTCTTGCCCAGAAGCACCTTTAACTTTCATATTTCTACTAAAATTCTGTTCATGTCAATATATGTATTCTCTAAAGAGGATAGAAGTGTTCTCTACAGTGCTCCTTGCTTATCTTTTAGCTCTAACCAGAATAACCTTTAATGTCCATAGGTATTTCCACTAACCCTCTCTTCAAGGCATTCTAGGCTTTTTCTATCTTGTGCCTCAAAATTCTTCTGGCTCTATCCCTTACCCAATTCCAAAGCCACATTCAACATTTTCAAGTATTTGTTACAGGAGCACCCTACTTCCTGGTATCAAAATCTGTATTAGTTTCCTAGGGCTGCCATTATAAGTGACTTGGTAATTTATTATCTCTCAGTTCTGAGGCCAGAAGTCTAAAATCAAGCTGTTTCTACGGCCACATGTCCTCTGAAGACTCTAGGGAAAACTCCTTTGCCTCCTCCTAGCTTCTGGTGGCTCCTGGAAATCCTTGGCATTCCTTAGGTTGCAGATGCATTGCTCAATTTCTGCCTCCATCTTCATATGGCCTTCTTCCCTCTATGTGTCTATCTGTGTCCTCTTCTTTTCCTATAAGGAAGATTAGTTATGGGCCCAATCCAACAGTGATTGGATATGGGCCCATTCTAATCCAGTATGACATCACCTTAACTTAATTGCATCTTCAAAGAACCTATTTCCAAATAAGATTATACACATACAGGTTGCAGGTGGACATGAATTTGGGGGAAGACACTCTTTACCCCACCACTGAGCACATGTTGGAACAAATTACAAGACCAGTGGATTCTTGTAATATAGTTCTTATAAATGCTATCTTGACTCAGTTTTGAAGCTCTGGCTGGAGGCTAGTCAATTCCCCTTCTTGAGTAGCTAATTAAATCCACACCCCAACCACTTTCTTTATCAGGCTCTCACACTATGGGCTGCTATATACCTATCCTAATCACTCCAGGGCCAGATACGAGACAGGGGAAGCCCCTATGCCCACGAGCCTGCTGAAATGATTCAAACTAGCCAATCCTAACCCTGGTTACCTTGCCTAATCCATTCATTCCCAAGGAAATCATCATAAAATCTTTTGTGTACACGTTCCTCTTCGCCCTTTCTGTCTCTTGACCTCACCATTGGTCATTTTTTGTCCCCCACTGCCACCCTCTTGCCCCCACATGATGTGTACTTCTTCTCTTGAGAACTTTGAGTAAAATAAACTATCTTTTCAGTGTCAGTTGTCTCCTGATCTATTGGCCTTACCATACCTAAATAATAATAATAAATAATCATGATAAATAAAACCTACCAAAACAATTGGCCCAGCAAAGCAGGATGGTTTGCTTCCAGACCAAATGACATGTCACTAGACTTTTCTGACTTACAGGTTCTTTCAGAGAGCAGTAGCTACCTGAGCAGGTGTGCCACCAGCTGGCGTGTTGGTGCTGTGGGCCATAGCTGCT
Organism: Halichoerus grypus; assembly: GCF_964656455.1. Classification (NCBI taxonomy): domain Eukaryota; kingdom Metazoa; phylum Chordata; class Mammalia; order Carnivora; family Phocidae; genus Halichoerus; species Halichoerus grypus. The sequence goes on from NC_135715.1 coordinate 80,284,333, forward strand.
TTTTGTTGCCTCTACCAGATGTTGCTGTGAATCTACTCCACAAATTGTGAAATTTATGAACAGCCCTCCCTTGTGTCCTCTCTGAGTCAAGGTGTTAAGTGTCCAGGACAGAGCACCTGGGGGCAGCTCAAATTAATTGGGTACTTCTGATTGTTAAAAGGTTCCTCTGAAGGGAGTAAGGTATGATCCCATCCAAGTGGCAGGGGATGGGTCTGATTAGCCTACTGGTCAGCAAGTGGTGGGGCCAATGAAGTCATTATATCCTATAACAGAATCATTTTATTTGGCCTGTTCCACACTATGTAGGAGACTACTCTCTTCTCAAGCCATTCATAGGGTCAATATGAGGTATCCTCGTGACCATGGCACCCACAGGTCCTGTGGTAAAGGAAATGGTTGTTATGCTGTTGCTTGTCTAACTGCATGACTCAGCGGGGTAGGAGAGGCCACATGGATGGAAGCCAATAGCACAAAGCTTAATGAAAAGGGAAAGTTTGGGGGACACTATCCCTACTCTATCTAAGACCCCTGAGATAGTCATGCCATTGTTTCAGGAATGTAAAACTCTGGGCAACACTCATGGGCCTTTCTGAGTAGTGCTGCTCACCAGCACACCAAGGGCCTTATGCTCAAAATCTGGATCCTCAAAGTACTGATAAGGCCACTGTTGCTCTCCTGGAAGTGGATGTGGACCCCTCCGAGGTCAAATTAGACATCATAGACAGGGCGGCCACCCCCTACAGATAGGACCATTTGGGACCACCAAGTCCTTTGGTAAATACTCAAAGGTCAAAATAGTTTGGGACAAACAGGAGACTAAAACAAAAACTAAAATTTTTACCTGCCTGGACATACAAGTCATTTTTAAAGATTTTACCAAAAAGACAATGAAAAAGAATTGGTACTTCAGACCAAGAGCTAACTGCACTATCCCAAGAAGAGGCTGTTATAGCTCTCTAAGTACAAACCCCCAATCTTTGGGAGGCGTATTTGGATGGCTTGGAAGGAGGAAGTGCCACCTATTAGGGGCTCCTCCCTCTCCCCTGCTTTTGCTGTAACCACTTAGAAGGTACATACATAGTGTTATTAGCCAGAGACAGAAACTAGAAATTGTGGATTCAGGCAACTAAAAGACTAAGACGAACAAATAAACTAACCAAAAAAAGGAAAAGAAAAAGGAAAAAAAAAAAAAAAAAAAAGCACCCAAAGAAATGTAGATGCAGGGTGGAAAATAAAAAGTAAATAAAGTATATATATTTAATTTGACTCAATTGTAAGTGGAAAATTTACTAAAAGACTTCATATGACAAAAAACAAAAGGGCTTTTGTGCCTCAACAATATAGGTTCTAAATTAACTTCAACATCTGCTAAAATGCACCAACTGACAAAGCTTCATGGTCTTAATCAATGCTTGGGCTCAAATTACAGTTATACCTGGGGTCCCACTAAGTATAAACATTGTACCCCCTATAATCTTAGGAAAGGCACAAAATATAAAATAGAGAAAAATAAGTATGTGTCACTTTAACCATAGCCTTGCCTAAATTTCCCATAACCATAGTACTTATTGCTCTAAAATATCCCAGGTTGGACATAGATCCTCTAACACAATGAGGAATCAATTAAAATTAAATTAAGTTTTTGACATTTACAAACTGGCAGGATAATAGTGAGACCTCCATAGACCTCCAGTTAATATGGCCCAATGTAGGTTAGAACAGGGCCTTTATGGAGTAAAACTATTGTAAAAGACCTAATTAATAGGGGCACCTGGGTGGCTCAGTTGGTTAAGCAGCTGCCTTTGGCTCAGATCATGATCCTGGGGTCCTGGGATTGAGCCCCACATCCGGCTCCCTGCTCAGCGAAGAGCCTGCTTCTCCCTCTCCCTCTGCCTGCCACTCTGCCTACTGGTGCTCTCTATCTGTCGAATAAATAAATAATATCTTAAAAAAAAAAAAGACCTAATTGATAAAAGAGTGACTATCCCCACTGATTCTTTAACAGCTCAATTTTGTCTGATTTTAAATAACAAAAAAAGCATGGGTGACTCAGGATTGATTACTGCAACCCTAATTTTGTGGTCTCATCCAGTAATTATTTTATACCTAGTGCCCAGTATTATTAAAATTACTGACTCCATCCAATCAACAACCGGTAAATATTTTACTATTACAGATTTATCTAATATATTCTGTTCAGTGCCAATTTTTCTCAGCTGCAGTTTGCCTCACCTCCAAAGGGACACAATATACTCTTTCCAGGCTGCCCATGGGGTTCCTCACAGCTTTACTATCACACATAATCCATAATCTTTACAGACAGGATCTTAACTACATTGCTTTTCTCCACAACGCCAGGATGACATTACAGTGATGACCGTCCTCCAAGGATACTCATTGGACACATTCATTAAGGAAAATTAAGGACATACAAATCTCTTTTGGGTTCTGGTGGCAACATACTCCTCATTTACAAATTTTTCTTAATCTCACTGGTGCTGCTACTTACAAATCAACCTATTTTAAGTGGGTTTCTCCAACAAATACTTTAGAATCTGTCCAAATTAAAATCAACAGTTACTTCCATTAGTGCCCTCAGAGACTCCTTCAGTGGAGAGGTTTGATTCCTTTTCTCATGCCCCTTGGGGTCTCTGGATCACATATAATGTTATAAGTTGCCCCAAAGCCTCTGGTGCAAGAAGTTGGTCCTCTTGGGCCTGGAATAAAATCTATTAAGATGAAAACTGCTGCTGGGCGCCTGGGTGGCTCAGATGGTTAAACGTCTGCCTTCGGCTCAGGTCATGATCTCAGGGTCCTGGGATCGAGTCCCGCATCGGGCTCCCTGCTCCTTGGGAGCCTGCTTCTCCCTCTGCCTCTCTCTCTCTCTCTCATGAATAAATAAATAAAATCTTTAAAAAATAAAAAAAATAAAAAAAGATGAAAACTGCTGGCTACATACTGGGATGTCCTGGAAATAAGGGCTCTCACAGACCCTGAACCTGTGACCATCCATACCCAGCTGCCCATTATGCTTTGGATCATGGAAACAGTATATCACAAGCTCAACATGGCTATACAGGTCTCCTGAAGACAGGATGGAGGGAATCCTAGGCCCTCTGGCATATTCCACCTACAGGATGGGAAGGCCTTCCCTGTTCTTAGTCCATTGTCAGATGCCACAGTGCCAGGGGAGGTCACCTCTCCTCAAGATCACTTGGCTACCCAGTGAGTCCCTTGAAATAAATTGAGTGAGCAGAGATGGAAATATATAGACTCTATGGACAGCATTGCCACCGTCACAAATGGAGCTCAGTGGAATATTACTGCCTTTCATCCTGTAGCCAAGATATCTCTGATAATAGATGGACTAGGGATCAGTGCAGTCGGTCAAACTTAAGGCAGTCATCTTAGCACTAGATTGGATCCTCTGGCCATCAAATGGTCCCATCTGCACATTCATTACAAACTTTTGGATCATTGCTGAGAGTTGTCCCCTTCAGGGTAAAGAACTCTGGAATCTCCTGCCTCACATACACCAAAATATAAATAAAAATCTACCACAATAGGAAGCCTTGCCAGGATGTTCTTTATTCTCTTCAGAGTTACAGACATTTCCCAAGGTACAAATTTTACTTCTCAGAATACACAGTGCTGGGTTCTTAAAAAAAAGTATTTAGTAAAACTTTTATGTCCTTGATAGTTCCCAGATAGTTTAAATGAGAGACATATGGTCTCCTCAAACAACAACTTTTTCAGATTCCAGTCTGACTAATGAATCTCTTCTTGCCCCAAGCCTTAAGACCTAATTCACAACCATAATTATTAATTTTATGTGTCAACTTGGCTGGGCCATAGAGTGCCCAGATATTTGGTCAAACATTATTCTAGATGTTTCTGTAAGGGCATTTTTGGATGGGATTAACAATTAAATCAGTAGACTTTGAGTAAAGCTGATTGCCCTCTCTTGTGTGGGTGGGCCTCATCAAATCAGTTGAAGGTCTGAGTAGAACAAAGAGACTAGCCTCCCTTGAGCAAGAGAAAATTCTCCAGCAGACTGCTTTCCAATTTCATCTGTAATATCAGTCCTTCATGGTTATAGAGCACACTGCCTTTAGACTGTAACTGCAGCAATGATTCTCCTGGTTTGCATCCTACTAGCTCATCAGGCAGATTTTGGATTTCCTGGCTTGCATCTCTGAAAAATCCTGACTGATAAACCAACTTTAAAAAACTTTCCAATTGCAGCCATCAAAAGAACGAAAGAAAGAAAGAAAGAAAGAAAGAAAGAAAGAAAGAAAGAAAGAAAGAAAGAAAGAAAGAAAGAAAGAAAGAAAGAAAAAGAAAGAAAAGAAAGAAAGATCTTGCCATTTGCAACGACGTGGATGGAACTAGAGGGTATTATGCTAAGCAAAATAAGTGAATCAGAGAAAGACAATTATCGTATGATCTCACTGATATGTGGAATTTAAGAAACAAGGCAGAGGATCATAGGGGAAGAGAGGGAAAAATGAAACAAGATGAAACCAGAGAGGGAGACAAACCATAAGAGACTCAATCTTAGGAAACAAACTGAGGTTTGCTGGAGGGGAGAGGGGTGGGAGGATGAGGTGGCTGAGTGATGGACATTGGGGAGGGTATATGTTGTGGTGAGTGCTGTGTGTTCTGTAAGACTGATGAATCACAGACTTGTGGCCCTGAAACAAATAATACATTATATGTTAATTAAAAAATTAATTAAAAAACAAAACAAAAGCCCCCCCAAACTTTACCATTATTCTTTCTTATACTTTAAGGGGGTTATGTTTTACTTCCATGTATACAAAGACCCCTTTAATATGGCTCTCCCTATCTCTCTAAACTTTTAATTTCATCTTCATCCCGTAAGACCTGGAGTCCTGATTGAAGGTGCATACTCTCCTGGGACTCATTAACCATTGATTGCCCCATGGGCCAGGTAGTAGTCATCTAATATGGGACCCATTTGAGTCTAAACTTCTACCACTCAATAAACCCTAAATCCCCAAAACAACAACAAAGTCTTCTTTTTTTTTTATTTAAGATTTTATATATTTATTCATGAGAGACAGAAAGAGAGAGAGGCAGAGGCAGAGGGAGAAGCAGGCTCCCTGCAGAGCAGGGAGCCCGATGCAGGACTCGATCCCAGGACCCTGGGATCATGACCTGAGCCGAAGGCAGACGCTTAACCGACTGAGCCACCCAGGCGTCCCCAACAACAAAAAAGTCTTCCTGAATATTTAGTTATAAGAGGTACATAATTAAACTGGGCTCTCCTTCTGATCCCCTTTAGGAAATTAAAATTAGTTCTCCAGGGCCATTCCCATAGACAATGTGGAATACCAAAAAAGGTAGATAGAAAATTCCACTTATTAAATAAAAATCACAGAGATAATAATAAAATCAACACCATACCCCGTAATGATGATGTATTCCAGAGGAAAACCAGTATCAGACAACAAAAGCTTGTTGACTGCAGCTGCACACCATTCTTTTGACTGTTGTCTTATTATTATTAAGTGCTTTCCATTGGTCTGTAATAGGCCCAAACCCTCCAAATAAGCAATGTTTCTTTTTTTTTTTTTTTTTTTTTTTTTTAAAGATTTTATTTATTTATTTGACAGGGAGAAACACAGCGAGACAGGGAACACAAGCCAGGGGAGTGGGAGAGAGAGAAGCAGGCTTCCCGCTGAGCAGGGAGCCCGATGTGGGGCTCGATCCCAGGACCCTGGGATCATGACCTGAGCCGAAGGCAGACGCTTAACGACTGAGCCACCCAGGTGCCCCAGCAATGTTTCTTTTTTTTCTTTTTTTCTTTTTAAAGGTTTTATTTATTTATTTGACAGAGCGAGAGAGCACAAGTAGGGGGAGTAGGAGAGGAAGAGGGAGAAGTAGGCTTCCTGCTGAGTAGGGAGCCCAGTGTGGGGCTCGATCCCAGGACCCTGGGATCATGACCTGAGCAGAAGGCAGACACTTAACCAACTGAGTCACCCACGAGCCCCAAAGAAGCTATAGTTTTAATTAAACATGGCAAATGCTGAGGCCTGCATGCCATTTGTTTGGCTAATGTAAACCCTACAAGCCAAAGAAACATGCCCATCACCAACCAAGCCAACAACTGAGGCAAAGGGCTTATAGTAATTGGCCATTATTAGAGGGCCTGCCTACAGGTTAATGCTGGAGCTCCAACCTCAGCCACATATATTTAATAAGGACAACCTGATGCCCTTATTGACAACACCCAAATTCCCAGGCTGATACAGGCAGGCTGGGTCCAAGGACCTAGAGAGGGTGTCTTGCAGGACCAGCCAAGAAGTTCCTTGGCTACACACAGGATAGAAATCAAATGCAAGCCAGCAGGAGATGAGAGCAGAGTTTACTGAAGGTATATAGAGAGAGCAGGGACTGGCAGAGTATCTGGGAGACTTAGAAAGGAAAGGAGAGAGCCTTGTCTTTGCTCTGGGTCTGGGGTTTTTCCTGAGGATTGTAGTACAGTGTATATGTCCTCTCAGGCATCCAGGAACTGGTTAGAACATGGACAAGTTCCCAAGTGTCCTTCATAAGTCAATTATTCCTTCAAGCCAGGGAGTTTTGGGATAGAAATGTCTAGCACCAATGGTCTGGAATGTGTGTATGATGATTTCTTCTGGTCATTCTCACCTGGTCCTTCCTTAGATGTTGTCTATTTTGCTGGAAGACTCTAAAGAAATTATTAACTCTGTCCCTTACAAGGAAGACATACACTATTTGCCCTATGGGGCATGTATAAAGTGGGGGGTGCAGTTCCTAGCAAGAATAGAAGCAGGAAGGAGCAAAAAGATTTTTATGGAGTTCTTCAGTTTCCCTCTCTCAAGGCCACATGATTTAAAACTTATTTATAACAGAGTCCCTCTTATCAACCATCTGGGGCAAAGCCTTGGACTACTGGAACTTTAAGATTCAGTCACCCTAAATGGATTTTTTTTTTAGGCCACCCTTTCGTGCATAATATCAAAGTAGACTCGCATATTTTTTATTATAATGCCATTTCTTTTTTTTTTACTTTACAATGGTGCTTTTTTTTTTAAATTTAAATTCAATTAGCCAAAGTATGGTGCATCATTGGTTTTTGATATAATGTTCAATGATTATAACACCCAATGCTCATCACATCACATGCCCTCCTTAATGCCATTTCTAAAGGAAATACTTTTTCCCCTTTTTTGTTCGTTTTTTTCTTAAATTCCACATGAGTGAAATCATAAAGTGTTTGTCTTTCTCTGACTGACTTATATTGCTTAGCATAATACTCTCTGGCTTAAAGGAAATACTTTTTTTATATAAATAATATTTATATATAAAATACTTATTTTTATATAAAAATAATTTTTATAGTCCTGTTGCTTTATGTTCACAATTGGGAGAATTGGGGAAATTAGAGGGGGTGATAAAACCTACACAAGATTTATATTTTTATAGTTTATTAGATTTTATATGCTACATAAAAATAGAATTGAGATATTTGTACACTAACACTGTGATATATCTTTAGATGCTGATCTTATTATTTAAATTATGATTTTAATGAAGATACCTGGAAAGCTTACTGTGAAAAACAAAAGAGGTTACGAATGGACTTGAAGTTATACCAGTTACCTCTACTACAAATAAAATTACAGTAATTAAGTAACTATTCCAGAATACCCCAGCCTTTTCTACAGTCTCAAACTTACTCCCCAGATAAATAACTTTTTCACCATTAAGGTGGTTAAATGTATAAGATAGTTTAAAATTTTCATTCTCTTTACCATGTTTGTTTTTTCCCTACCTTCCCTTTCAGTTTCATATTAATGATTATCCGATGTTCTTAGTTTCAAGTCATAGACTAGTCACAGCTAGTCTGTCTTTATATGGCCTCTCAATGAAAAATTACGTGGTATCTTAATGGGGAAATATGTTATTTAACTTGGGCTGAAGACTGTACTATGGAAGTTATACCAGGTACAGAGATCCAAGATGGCAGATTCAATTTTTAAGGTGAATTTTAGTAAATTATCCTTGGTTGCTCTCATTTTTTGTTCTTGAGTCTGCTCCCATACCACTACTCAAAGGATGAGATTAAAGTGGAAATAGCTACCTTTTTCCCAAACCTTCAGCCTCCTTCCAAATTTGCTGATTGTTGTTTTTTATCTCCATTTTTGCAAGCATGTGAATTTATAGCCTATTATGCTAACAAATGCCAAGTAAAACTATTCTTGCTATATGTTGTGATTTTATTTTGCATTATAGCATATGTTTGTTGGACATAAAAGTTCATACCAAAAGCTAAGCTCTCATTTTAGATCATGGTATAATTTTTATCAGACTTGGAGACTTATTTTTCCCAATTTTCTTTTAAAAAATGGTAAGAAAGATGGCATACTGCTTATTATCTGTATGACAATAAAATTATTGGTGTAATGTATCATAGTTTAAGATGTCTCAAGCAGCTTAGGCATTTTTAAAAATTTTTTCATTATGTTCAGTTAGTCAACATACAGCCATCCTAAGTTTTTGTTGTAGTGTTCAACAATTCATTAGTTGCATATAACACCCAGTGCTCATCCCAATAGGTGCTCTCCTTATTACCCATCACCCAGTCACCCCATCCCCCCAACCTTTCCCTTCTGTAACCCTCAGTTTGTTTCCCAGAGTCCAGAGTCTCTCATGGTTTGTCTCCCTCTCTGATTCCTTCCCATTTAGTTTTCCCTCCCTTCCCCTGTTGTCCTCTGCTCTATTCCTTATGTTCCACATATGAGAGATACCACCTTACACCAGCTAGAATGGCCACAATTAACAAGACAGGAAACAAGTGTTGGCGAGGTTGTGGTTCTTGCACTGTTGGTGGGAATGCAAGCTGGTACAGAAACTCTGGAAAACAGTATGGAGGTTCCTCAAGACATAAAAAATAGAGCTACCCTACGACCCAGCGATTGCACTACTGGGTATTTATCCTGAAGCTTAGGCATTTTTGAGAGTCTCTAAGAAAGACTCAACAGAATAGGATAAAACTGATTTTTAAAATTAATAACTTAAAAGGATTAGGCTTAGGTAGTGACTTGCAGGTCGATATTCCCACTTGGGTATCAAGTCTGACTTCTGACTTCTCCATTCCATATGATCACAGACCCAATCCAAAGAATAATGTCGTATTTTCGTTCTTCTAGGATACACAGCAACCTACAAACTTTTTTCGAAACCTGATTGTGTACCTTTTCCTTTACCTTATTAATTCTTAGTTCTTAATTCTTGTTTTGAACAAGACTGGAATGAAGACTGGGAGTGACTTTTAGATCAAGTTATATACTCAGGGAACTTCTGCGGGCAGGCACTTTCCTGTGACCCTTTTGGGCCTGCAGCCCTGTCCCCCACAATACTGGCTTATGTAATACGTGTGCTATAGCCGCAGATGTAGCCGCTCTGCGGGACACAGTTCTGGGTAGAGAATTTAATTTTAATTTACATCCTACTTTGGGTAAGTATTTGGTTCTTGTTCTGCTGTAAATCTTTTGAAAGTGTGTAATGATGTCTATTCTGTTTTAAATAGTCATCAGGTTCTTTTCAGTGCTATCTTGTTTAAGGATTGAATATATCGTTACACTTGTTTACAATGAACAGGTAGAAAAGTTGTCTTGATGATAAAATAGTTCGTTTGCAGTGGTCCTTTTTATTTTTTCTAACAGAAATGAAAACAAGGTGCCTTTGTAAACTGCCCGGTTCTGTATACTTTGTCTTTTTGCAGTAGACCTCTGAAACTAAAGAATAAAAAGACACTCCTAGGTGCTGGTCTCTTATTGAAAGTGGTCACTGTGGGGCGCGTGGGTGGCTCAGTCCATTAAGCGTCTGCTTTCGGCTCAGATCATGATCGCAGGGTCCTGGAATCGAGTCCTACAACGGGTTTTCTGCTCCCCAGGGGTCTGCTTCTCCCTCTGTGTTCTCGCTCTCTCTCAAATAACTTAATAAAATCTTCTAAAAAAAAAAAGTGGTCACCGTGAATGAGTTTTTTTATATACATACTGTCTACCAAAATTATTTTGATGTTTCTTTTGGTTATATGAGAGGAGGTCATTGTTCCATTCTGATTTGTTTGGTTCTGAATGAGTAAAGATTTGAATATGATGGGTATAGTTTAATGGTTTTTCTTGCCTTGATAATGTGCATTAAATATTATTAACCTGTTAGAAATGCTGATGTAGAAATAGCGTATGTATTTTATTTTTTTAATTATTATTTTTTAAATATTTATTTGAGAGAGAGAGAGCGTGCACGAGTGGGGGGAGGGGCAGAGGGAGAGAATCTCAAGCAGATTTCCTGCTGAGCGGGGAGCCCAATGGGCTGCTCACCCTCATGACCCATGAGATCATGACCTGAGCTGAAGAAATCATGAGTATGAGGCTTATCCGACTGAGTCATCCTAGGGTGTGTATTTTAATCATGTGTGTGGCTCACACTTTTTATGTATATTGTGGTCTGTAGGACATATTTTATTGATGTTGCTCAATATCTTCAACTACTGGTTGTATGGGAATGTTTGGCATTTTTAGGCTGCAATTTGACATTAAATTTCAGACAAATTTCTATCACCTTAAATAAAGAAATATCCTTGTTCAAATTTCTGTAGGACTATTATTCTTTAAAAAAGCCTGAGTTGTCTTTTACTATCTATCCTGAAGCTCTGGAGAATACAAAAAAATATTATAATAATGTAATGTGTATCCCAAATATGCAGAGGTAAATTTCTTAGGCATTATTAGGTACAAAAATGTTTATTTTAGACAAAATGCTATAGAAATTGGAGAAATGAGTTGATGAGAAAGTACCCTGGGATTAGAAATAATATTGAAAGCTATATATAGTTCCTTTCTATTTCTGTATTTTTTTAAAGTCTAAAGATGCAGTATTAGAGAAGTATATGCCATTTTAATCAGAACCTTGTGGGTGTGGAGAACAGAAGAGAAATTATTATAGTTTAGGAAATGGCTTGGGCAAAGAAAGAAACTCAGCTTGAGTAGATAGTTGATGAGAGTATTATTTAAGAAATTAGCCTTCTTGGATGAGTTCTTTTTGGGAAGGAGTAGAAGAGAGGTGGCTTTGTAGGGTGTGGTTCAGTTCTAGAAAGACTAGAAACAAGGACAAGTTGGAGGAATTATTGCCTATTTATGAGCAAGAAAGTGCCTTATAAGTAATATAATTCTGGAAGTGATGTATAAGTAACAATTCTGGCAGCTGTGTAAGGTGTAGTTGGAAAAAGAAAGTCTAAGCTCAGGGTGCCTGGGTGGCTCAGTCGGTTAAGCAACTGCCTTCGTCTCAGGTCATGATCCTGGAGTTCCAGGATTGAGTCCCAGGATCAAGTTCCCTGCTCAGCCAGGAGTCTGCTTCTCCCTCTGACCCTCCCCCGTCTTGTGCTCTCTCTCTCTCTCTCTCTCTCAAATAAATAAATAAAAAATCTTAAACAACAGCAAAAAGAAAGTCTAAGCTCTTATTTACTAGTCCACTATTTGAATTACAATTATTAGGGTCGGTGAGACAGAAAGAAAAGCACTTCCCTAATTTTCCTGTTATGTCTGAGCACCTCTAATGTGCACAGCACTGTGCTAGATACTGTAGTAAGACAGGGTCTCTGTATTCAAGGAGCTCATGATCTGAGTGACGTGTATATATGAACCATGATATATTGTGAGAAATGTTATGTTAGTGGTATTATCAAAGTGCAGTAGGGAGTTCAGAGGATAGAGTGGGTTATCCTACGGTGCAGAGCGTCTAGAAGGATTCAAACATGATAACTGAAAGATGAGTAAGTTTTCATTAGTAGAAGAGAGGGGAATATAGAACGTTGTAGGCAGAGAGAGCAATATGAGCAAAACCAGATAGTGTGAAAGGAGAGTTGGGGTAGATGAGAGATATTATAGGAGAGAAGCCTGGAAATGGTAGATGTGGGCCTTGATGGGAAAGACCTTAATCTTAAACTAGCCTGCAGACATTTGTGTAGGCAATAGGAAGCCATTTGAAAGTTCTTGAGTGGGAGAATAGCCTGAGCAAATCTAGTTTTTAGGAAAAGAACTGACAAGTGTTCTTTAGAAGGGTAGACTTTAGGAGGAGGAGAAAAGGAAATCAGAGACCAGGTAAAGAGCTATTGCTGTACTGTAAGGATGAAATGAATGAGGAAACCATCTTAAACTAGTGAATGGAAAAAGGAACAGATTTAAGAATCATAATTTAAGTTCTTTTCATGTCTACAGCAAAGACACTTCTTTAAGTCCTTAATCAACTGAGAGACAAGCAACTTACCCCCCTCTTTAAATAACGTTTTTTCCTTTTTGTTAAGTAAATTTTCAAACATACTAACAAGTAGGTAAAGTAGTACCAATGAACCCCAATGTGTTTTTTATAATGCGTCATTGATTCTTAAATTTTGACATTCTTACAATCTTTTATATACTTCGATATAAATAAGATTTTTGTTGTTTTTTTTGGTTTTTGTTTTTAGTGAAATGAAAGGAGATAAAGTTTAATAGGTATAAAAAATAAAATCGCTTAATTGGGTGCAAAAACAATTGTGTAATTATTTAATTTGGAGTGAGGGGCAAAGAAAGAGTGACTTGTGGGAACAGATGACATATATGTGTAAGAAAAAATTGACTACAATCTTCTCTGAAAATACTTTTATGTCTGTACGTGCACACACATGCATAGATGATTTTGTTTTCCTCTGTGGATAAGTATAAGCTTTGTCACCATGCTTTGAAATTTCACAACTATGTGTCTTGGTCTATTATCACTTATTGTATCAAGCATTTATTTGTACCGTCTTACTCTGGAAGCGTATATCCTTCATTTCTGGGATATTTTCTTCTGTTATGTTTTTACTTTTTCTCTGCTTTCTAATGTCTTTTTAGATATTATAAATAATGTTATGAAGGCCAGCTGAAGGAAATTTCACAAACTAATTTAAGTTTTGGTACACTGGTAACATAATTTGGATAAATGTTTAGCTTCTCAAGGTTATAGGCTTCATTCAACTTTTGTATGGATATGTAAGACCTGACATGACTTTGTTTTTAGGAAATCTGTCATGGTGTCTTATAGTCATTTCTCAAAATATTAGATCATGTTAAAAAAAAAAGTAGTCCCATTCTGGTTAAACAAGTTTTGAGGCTGTGTAATCCTGTGTGCAACGTCTGAAGACAAACAAGTTGATGCTGGTTGATTAGGGGAGTTGCTAAAATGGCAAAGATTTTCAGAATTAATGAGTACTTTACAAAGAAATTAAGGAGAAAAGGAAAACTAAGTGAGGAAACAGAAATAATTTTTACATGTTTAAAAATGTACTGAGTCTTCCTGATGCCTTTCTTGCTTTTCCCCTTATTGTAAATAATCTTTCATCTGTGCTCTCTTCTTTCTCTTTTTTTCCCTCTCTTCAACTTCTCTTCTTCAACTCTTCTCCCTTTCCCCTTCCCAGCGTGTAATTGAGTGTTGACTATGCCAGGAAGCATTTCAGGCTTGAGTAGGGAGGGGAGGGGAGCATTATAGACCTAGACTTTGTGATCTTAGAGTTTTTCTCACTTAATGGGAAAAATAGTGATTAATTAGATAATTGGGCCAAAAATTATGTAGTTATAAACTCCATGTCCTATGAAAGACTTTGAATTTAAGCTGAGTCCCAAAGTCAATCAAGTAAAAATATATACTGAGCACTTATTGCATGCCAGGCACTGTTTTTAGGTATTTGGGATACAGATTTGAATAAAACCTAAATGCAGTGTAAATCCTTGTAGACCATGATAAATTTCGGTTTTATTCTGTTTGCATTGGGAAGCTATTGGAGAATTCTGAGCAAGGGAGAGACATGAGTTGATTTACACTTTTTAATAAGATTGCTTGCCTGTATATAGAGGATGGATTTTACAGAGGTAAGACTAAAACAGAAAATTTAGCAGAACAGTTGAGAAGTGGTAGTAGGTTTAACCTGGATTTTAGGGGTAGACATAATCAGTGATTGAACTCGGTATGTATCATAAAGGTAAAATTGACATAGGATGGTCATATCTATTGGCTAATTGCTAGGATTTCTTTTTTTTTTTTCCTTGAGCAACTCAGTAAATGATGGTGCTATTTACTTATGGGGAAGACTTGGAGAGGATCAGATCAGGGGATAGTGGGAAATCAGTAGCTTTGTTTTGGCCATGGTAAGATTGAGTTGTTTATTAGATATGTAAGACATCGGATATAAATTACTGGAGCTCAGGGGAACAGTTGAAACCATACTGTCAACTCTCAATATTCCTGACATCTGCAGAAAGAATATTGCATTTCTTTTTTTCTCTTTTTAATTTCATTAATTAATTAATTTTATTTTATTTTATTATTTTTTATTATGTTATGTTAGTCACCATACAGTACATCATTAGTTTTTGATGTAGTGTTCCATGATTCATTGTTTGCGTATAACACCCAGTGCTCCATGCAATACGTGCCCTCCTTAATACCCATCACTGGGCTAACCCATCCCACCACCCTGCATTTCTTTTTCTGTGTTCACATAGCATTTTTTCTCACACAGATACTTTTTTCGTAGCATTTATTGTATTGCTCTGATTGTTCATGTGTCTGGGCCCATGGTCTGAGATTTTGTTGTATTTCTCTTTCTAGTCTCAGCCTCTGGTAATAGATTTTTAGATAATAGATTATAGATATTTAATGTTTGATGGATGAACCATGTATATTTCCCTTGTCACCACATTCTGTCAGTTTACCTTTCAAGTGTCTGTCAAACCCATTTCTTTCTTTCTATCCTCATTTTCTTAGTGCTGATCCTCCGTCATCCCTCACTAGGATCTGGGCCTTTAAATGGATTTTTTCAAGGAGTGGAATTCTAAACTGTCAATGTTAAACACTAATTATATGAAGACACCTATTAGGGATTGGGTTCAGTAGTATTAATAAGAGATCTGACTTTAATGGTTCAAATATATTCTTTTTCTCACACAATGATTATGTGAGAGGTAGGTGGTTTCTGGAATTGAATCAATGTTTTGAATGTATCAGAGTCAAGGTATCTGAGATTTTCTTGGCCTTTGCCTCATGGGGAAAGAGAATGATGCTGAATTTAGACTGAACAGTGGAATTTAAGTAGGACATAAAATATGGTGTGATGTTATTCAAGTGTAGGGCAACTTAGTTTAAATTTAATAAATTAATGATAATTTAAGATAGGAAGGTGAGTATGAAGGCAAAAGAACATAAAGAAGAATTTCACCAGTATAAAGGAGTATGACTGGACCATACTTAAAAGAACTGCTAGGAGCAGAAAGGGTGGCTAAATCTGGGAGAAATTATGGAGTAAGTAGATAACTGGTTTGAAAGTGAGTATAAAGAGGGAAAAGAGGTTATTAAAGAGACAGATGACTCCTTCAAGCTTCTAGGTGTACTGAACTGGCAGGATGGTGATACTGTTGATGACGAGGAGGAAACAAATGGTATGGAAGTGCAGGAACAGGTTATTAATCTGAATCTGAATAGAAAATGGTCAGAATGGCTAAAATGGCCATTGGTGGTTTTCTTAGAATGACAGTAAACATAGAAGGGGAAAATTCTTCAAGGTCTTTGAACTCTGAAACCTGGAGCCATAACCAAGTATCTTGGACTTATTTGTGGAGATTTAAGGGAATTTATGAAAGGACTGAAGAGTTATAGCTTATTGGACTTTTAAGTGACATTAGTCTGAACTTTTTAATGGTTGGGAACATTTTGATCCCCAAATCCATCTTTGTGCCTTTCACCTAATGGTGTTCTAAAATAGGGTAATTTTATTAAATATTCTTCAAAAGCATTCTTCATATTTAATTTCAAATCTGATGTTACAAATTTATTTAACACCTTTAGTGTATTATCTATTAAATAAGCTATAATAACCCTTTTTTTTTAAGGTACAACAGGGAAGAACTGGAAATTCAGAGAAGGAAGCAGCACTTCCATCTACAAAAGCTGAGTTTACTTTTCCTCCTTCTTTGTTCCTCAAGACTGGAATCCCACCAAGCAGGTTAGACAATTATAACTCCACTTATTGAAGGCTTTGGTATCCTCATTTTGTATTAGTGCTATAAAGTATAAAAACACTAAATGTTCTTTTTTTTTTTTTTAGATTTTATTTGAGAGAGAAAGAATGAGAGACAGAGAGCATGAGAGGTAGGAGGGTCAGAGGGAGAAGCAGACTCCCCGCTGAGCAGGGAGCCCGATGCGGGACTCGATTCCGGGACTCCAGGATCATGACCTGAGCCGAAGGCAGTCACTTAACCAACTGAGCCACTCAGGTGCCCAAAACACTAAATGTTCTGCCAAAAAACTGGAACATTCCATGTTGTTTTAGTACAAAAATGAATTCTCTGTGAAAAACTCTTCTGGGTGCCTTTCCATTAAAAAAAAAGTCTAGGTAAGCAAATAAATGAAGCATGGTATATAGTTACATGTACATAAAAAAGACAATCTTACATTTAGGAGAGATGGTGATAACAATGGCCTTGTTGTTTTCTGTGCTTATTATTATTCTTACATAAAGAATTATTGGACTTTCTAAGTCTAGATCTATTGGCCTAAATGTGTTTTACTAATTATAGTAAAAGAGGTTGTAGAAATTTCAGCCTGGACAATCTTTCAGATTAAAACCATTATCTTTTCTTTCTTTGGTTTGTTTTGATAATACCTAACTGAGTTCCACAAGGTACCAATTGTAAGAGGCAGATGTGCTGGGAAGTGGCTAGCCTGTTATCAGGAAAATTGTAAAGGATAAGCTAAAACCAGGGATATTAGTAGTTTAATTTTGAGTTAGATAAAGATGACTTAAATCAATTATTTCTCTGGGCCTGAAATAAGTCAGTAACCCAACTGTTACTAGTTCTCAGCCAGATCATTTACCTTTTGTGTTACTTGATTAAATTTATTTTATACGGTTTCCTGGTTTTGTTATTCTGCAATTTTGAATTGTTATAAGAGATTATATTTCATAATATACAAATGCAGGAAGAGACCTTATAGGAACATGTGGTTTAGCCCTAAGATAAAGATTCTTTTTTTTTTAATTTTTTTTTTATTTTTTAAAGATTTTATTTATTTATTTGAGAGAGAGAATGAGAGACAGAGAGCATGAGAGGGAGGAGGGTCAGAGGGAGAAGCAGACTCCCTGCCGAGCAGGGAGCCCGATGCGGGACTGGATCCCGGGACTCCAGGATCATGACCTGAGCTGAAGGCAGTCGCTTAACCAACTGAGCCACCCAGGCGCCCCCTAAGATAAAGATTCTTGAAACTTTCAGCCAGAATTAAATACCCCAAAGCTATCTTGGATTTTGACTGTCTCTTCTCATCCTAACAATTACTAGTCATGGACATTTCCAAATATTTTTTTAAACTGAATGAAATTTCATAAAATGTTTGGCTAAGAAGTTATGAGAGCTGAGTAATACTGATCCTTTTAGTATGTAGTCTTCCTTTTTTTCATATTTTAAGAGGTCACTTTCATTCATTGAGTTTATCGTGTTCTGCAGTTTAGAATGCTGTGAAGAGCTTTGACTCTGAATCAGACTTCTGGGGTTTGAATTCTGGCTCTATCTCTACTAGCTGTGTGTCCTTGAGCACATCCCCTAATCTTGTTCTTTCATTTACTAATCTGTAAAATATAGTAATAATAATCCATTCCTCACAAGGTAGTTATGTATATTAAATGACTTAATTTATGTGAAGTGTTTTAGAACAGTAGCACATACATAGGTAATACTCTAAGATGTTTGCTAATTAAACTATTTAAAAATCAGTAGCAGGTTTTCTATTATTTTGCCTGCCTCCTCCTTTAAAAACACATACATACATACACACACACAAAAACCTTGGGCCAGATTATGCAGGGCATTGTACCATTATAAGGGCTTTGGCTTTTCTTGTAAGTGAAATAAATGGGGTGTCACTGTCAGAGTTTGTGCAGAGGGATAAAATAATCTACTGTAAATTTTTCAAGTTTTAATTGCTTTATTAAGATCAGATTACAGAGAGATTAGGGACAGAAACTGGGAGGCCAGTTAGGAGGTTTAACAGTTATTTAGGCAAGAAGAGATCACTTGGACCATAGTGGTTGTGGTGCAGATGGTGAGGATCTTTTACATCTGAGATGGAAGAGACTGCAGGAGGAGTGCTTTTTGGATGGAGAAGACCAAGAGTTCAGTTTAGGACATAATAAAATTGAGATGTCTATTAGACCTATAAGTGGAACATTTGCATAGGAAGTGGATATATGGATCTGGAGTAGAGGGGAAAGGTATGGGCTGGGGATGGAAATTTGGGAGAGATCAGTGTTTAAGTAGTATTTAAATGAAGTTGTGAAACTGAATTAGATTGTAAAAGAGTAAGTATTGATAGAAAAGTGGTAAGAGGGACAGAGCCTTCGGGTGCTTCCTTCCAGGTCAGAAAAATAAGGATGAAGAAGGAAGAGGAGATCCATATGACTACTGACATAGGAAGAACACCCAGTGTATGTCTTGAAAAAGATGTGTTTCAAAGTAGAGGAACAATTAACTACCAAATAATACTGATTGGCCAAGAAGGGGACTGAGAATGACTTTTGGAGTTTATTTATTTATTTTTAAGATTTCATTTAAGTAATCTCTACACCCAACATGGGACTTAAACTCACAACCCCAAGATCAAGAGTCATATGCTCCACCAACTGAGCCAGCCAGGTGCCCCAACTTTTGGATCTTAAAATGTAAATGTTGCTGGTGGTCCTGACCAGGATCATTTTTAGTGGTACAAGGTGAAGTTTGAAAAAAGACTTTTTGGAATGGATTCAAGAGAGAACGGGAGGAGAGGAATTAGAATGAGAAAATATGGACAACTTTTTTGAGGATTTTTTTCTTTTGAGGGGGCAGAGAAAAAGAACAATATCTGAAGGGAACTGTGGGGTCAGGAGAATTTTTTTTTTAAAGATTTTATTTATTTGACAGGAGAGACACAGTGAGAGGGAACACAAGCAGGGGGAGTGGGAGAGGGAGAAGCAGGCTTCCTGCTGAGCAGGGAGCCAGATGCAGGATTCAATCCCAGAACCCTGGGATCACGACCTGAGCCGAAGGCAGACACTTAATGACTGAGCCACCCAGGCGCCCCCAGAGAATGTTTTTTCTAAAATGATAGAAATTACAGCATGTTTGTATACTTAGGATAATGAGTTACTAGAGGGGATACTGATGATACAAGAAGCAAGAACGGACACTTGTGAGAGCAATGTCCTTAAGCAAGTCAGAGGGACAAGATATAATATGCAAGGGGATGGTTAGCCTTAAAGAGGAGATGCACAGTTCACTCATAGTAATAAGAAAGAAGGCAGGACACACAGTGAAGTGGGGTGGGTAAGATAATATTGATGGGAGCAACTGAAAGCTCTCTTCTGACGGCTTCATCCATTACAATTAACTCTTTTATCTCATTATTCTTTAATCTGAGACAGTTTCTCAGACATTCTTTGTATTTGTTGACTCTGAATTTTGATTAGTACAGTCCAGTTGTTTTGTAAACCATCCCTTAATCTGAGTTTGCCTAATGTTTCCTCTTTATTGGATTCAGGTTTTGCTTTTTCAGACAGGAGCCTGCATAAGTGATGTTGTGTCCTCAGTACATCAGCCTGGAGGTACACGATGTCATTTTGCCCCATTATTAGTGATGGTAACTTTAATCATTTAGTTGTGATGGTGTTCTTTGCAAAGTTACTATTTTTACTCCTTGTATTTAATAAATAATCCGTGAGGAAACTGTAAATATCCCAGTTCTTTTTAAACCTCCCAGGAATTCTAGTATCCATGGATGGTTTTTGCTTTCTCCTGTAACTACTGTAATGGCTGTAAAATAGTGATTATCTAACTCTGTTATTTTTCTTACATTAATTAGTTGGCATTCTCCTTTAAAAATGAGCTTTCCCACCTCCTCCACTTATTTATTATCAACTAGACTCATTAATTTTTATTCTATGTGTGAGAGAGTGTGTTTGTGGCTTATAAATATGGTTTATTTGTATATGTAGTATATAAACTGTATATATGACTTATATATACTGTAATTCATATTGATGCTCAAATTGTTCCAGACTTGCTCAAATTGTTCCTTTAGAGTGGCTCCTGTGACCTTTTGATTTTTCCCAATCATTTCTTTGAGGATTTTTACTTTATAGCTTTACCAGATGTTCCAGGCTTATCTTGTACTTTTTCTACCCCTCCCTGGGAGCAACCATTTCTTGAAAGCATCTTGATGCCTTTTAGTGAGAAATGATGATGAGAAACCAAGATCTTGGCACCAGTTAATGCTCATTGCTGATGGAGTATCATTGTTTCTAAGCTTTTTCAGCACCCAGAGCTGGGAGGAAACAAGCAATTTCAATATGAAGTTGCCTTATGTATAATTTTAATCATGCAGTCATCATGTTCCTTTTCCTTCACATTTGATACACAGGTTTCTACTTCCCTTTCCTTTTTCCATATTGCATCTCTGTTTTACCATATTAAGAACCTAGTTCCCAACAACTTCAGTATATGTACTCATTTGCTGAATCCTAAAATACACACAGAATAAAAATTAAGACTTCACCTACCATTACAAAAACCAAACATATTAAATAGAATCCAAGATTTCTTTGGAATTCTTTTTTTTCTTTTTCTTTTTCTTTTTTCTCAGGCCGATGGTATATAGTCAAAATATTCAGAAGTTTTCTTCAGAGTGGTTATATTAATCATTTAAAGTATAATTTGGGGGCACCTGGGTGGTTCAGTCGGTTAAGCATTTGCCTTTGGCTCAGGTCATGATCCCAGCGTCCCTGGGACTCGATCCCAGATCGAGCCCCTCATCGCTTCTCCCTCTCCCTCTGCCTGCCTGTCTGCCTACTTGTGATCTCTCTCTCTCTCTCTCTGTCAAATAAATAAATTAATAAATAAATCTTTAAAAAAAATAAAATATAATTTGATCCATTGTTTCTGTTTGTATTCAATATTAATTTTTCTTTTCCTCCATGTTTATTAACTTATTTTTTGCTCACCTTGCCTCTCATCTCTCCAGCTTTTTATACTACATTATAAATTGCATGGAACTGTGCTAGTGGGACCTCAATAAACGTTTTATTTTCCTCCTGCTGCAGGTTTCTTTTTTTCTCATATTGAACCCTATTAAATCCCTGGGTGTTTCTCACTATTTGTTGAATAAAATTTAGCCTTCTGAGCTAGTATTTAGAACCTATAAAATTGAACTGCCCTGAATCTTTCCAAACATTTTATCTAAACTACAGTACATAAAGTAGCCATTTCATTGAGTCTACCAGCTGTCTTAGGAAGTACTGTCCTCCCTTATTGTTACTATGCTTTTACTCCTGATCCCCCTCTGCAGAAATCTGGTTTTGTTCTAAATCTTACAGTTACAAAGCATGCAGACTTGGATGGGTACCATATACTCTCTGAGCCTGTAACATGGGAATAATAATTTCTACCCTAAGGGATGTAGTGAGAAGCAGATAGTTAGATATGACAGTGCATTACTGATAGTAATCAGTCTGAGCAATTAACAGGTTGCTTTACTTGGAAATATAGACTTAGATACCTCCCTAATTTACCATTTAAAGTTTTAAATGGTGATGATATGGGGTGGTATTTTGTTTGTATTTGTTGTTACAGCATTTTAAGCTTTCTTTCTGGGCAGGTTGATGCTATATTAAAGTGCTTTTAAATATTTTCATGTAAACTTTTAAATATGTAAATTATGATCAGGTATCTTTGATCATAACAACTAAAAGAAAAGCAAAGGGAGGAAACACTATCAAAATTTTATTTTCTTAGATTTCCTTTTCTTTGGGGTCTTCATTATACATTCTCCATGAATAGTAAGAATTTCTGGTCAGCTTGGCTTTGATAGCATCTCTTGTTAGGAGAGAGTAAGCTTAGTCATTCTCAGAAGTGGCTATTTGTCTCAAAGTCAAAAATATTTGGACTTTTTAAAAGAATATCCAAACTATAAGTATAGTAATTGATGCAGGTAGAAATATATTATCTATATTCTTAGAATAGTCTCAGTTGCATGTGTTGCTTTAACAGGCTATAGAATGAAAATTTGCATATCTTACTATTACTTTAAAAGTGTACTCATTGACATTTTTCATAGTATTATGATATTGATCTTAGTTTTTAAAACTAGAATTCTTGAAGAACCAGTAGAAATTTCAGAAGTTATTTTAAATAAAGTTAGATCTGATGAGTGTGGAGTGGAGTCTATGAATCTTTTCACATTTAATATTTCTGTGAAACCCCAAAGTTTAACAGGAGTGCTAATAATATAATTTCTGTATAATAATTAACTTGGTTATTACAGCACACAGTGCATAGAGAAACTCTTAGATTTATATTTAACCTGGCCAGCAATCTGGACAGCCTGTTTACTGATCCCAAAAGGGCCAGATGATAAGAGCTTTCATTTTCATCATTCTATTGTTGAAATGGATCAGTAGCCATCCTTACATATAAAGAATAACTACTTTCTTAAACTTACAGCAGTTTCATGGCATAAATACTGGATTTGGACATTAGGTTTGGTTTTGTGCCTGTGTGAATTTAGGATAGTTCCTTAAAATCTCTAGGCCTCTGTTTCTACATTTTTAAAATGAGAGGGCTGGACTGTGTTATCAGGAAGGCCCTTTTAATCATGAAATTCTTTATTTTCTGGCTAGTCCCTGGTTTACATGGAAAAGGAGATCTGAGAAAGTAAGAAATTTGCCCAAATTTATGGCTAATTAAGAGGCGAAATCAGGCTAGAATCCTTGGTTTTCTGCCTTTTAATACCTGCAGGTTGATTTTCATAAGCAAAGGCATAGAAATATTTAAATCAGTTATTTTTAATGTAACTTAAAGCTTTATATATGTTTCTTTTGCTACTATTTCAAATCTGAAATTCCTTTTTATATCAATCATTTGACAGAACTTTTTACTTAAAATAATTGTGCTTTTCATATAATGGTTTATTTCTTGAAGTAAGGTAACTGGTTTATAGAGAAAATATTAGTTCTCATAACTGAAAATGATACATTTCAGTGTTTATACTATTACTTCCCCACCCCTACCCCCCACCAAAAAGATGCTTCAGAAACAGAAAACTCCCATTCTGACTTTGTGATTACTCTCAGGGAATGTAAGTAGTAGGAAATTTGACACTATTTTCAGTATGTATTTAACTCTAGATAAAAGCTATTGTTCTCCTTTCAAATGGTGTATGTGTGCATGTATATATATGGATATACATGCATGTGTGCATGTATATATATGTATATACATAAACACACTAATAAAATAAAAAACAAGATGCTAGCTCTTATAGTGAACGTAACTGAGAAATGTAGGTTGTTTTTTTTTTTTAACATGGCTTAAATCTCTGTAAAGAGCAATTAAACAATGGTTGAGATCCCTTTTATAAGTTACTATATTTGAAGACTCAGACTTATCTCATGTGTGTTCCTATTAATTTATATAATATAGTGTTCTTCCAACTCTGGTTAATAGTACTCTTCAAGCTAACTATATATATGTAAAAAGGACATTTTATTGGTACAAGTTTTTTATAAATTCAGATTTGTGACACTAAACCAATTAGTAAGAAGAATGAAACAGTTTTAACGAACACAGGAAATTGAAATTGGCAATATGGATGATTGCTGTAAACTTATCCTAATGTCCAGTCTATTTGTGTGTTTTGTTTCCATTTTATAATATCAAATTCTTTTCTAATTTAAATTCAATAGCCAACATATAGTTCATCATTAGTTTTTGATGTAGTGTTCAATGATTCATTAGTTGCATATAACTCCCAGTGCTCATCGCAACACGTGTCCTCCTTAATGCCCATCCCCTCACCCCCCTCCATACTGTAACCCTCAGTTTGTTTCCCAGAGTCTAGCATCTCTCATGGTTTGTCTCCCTCTCTGATTTCTTCCCATTCAGTTTTCCCTCCCATCCCGTATGGTCCTCTGCGCTATTCCTTATGTTCCACATATGAGTGAAACCATATGATAATTGTCTTTCTCTGATTGATTTATTTCACTTAGCGTAGTACCCTCCAGTTCCATCCATGTCAATGCAAATGGAAGGTACTCATCTTTTCTGATGGCTGTGTAATTTTCATTGTATATGTGAACCACATCTTCTTCATCCATTCATCTGTTGAAGGACATCTCGGCTCCTTCCACAGTTTGGCTATTGTGGCTATTGTTGCTATGAACATTGGGGTGCAGGTGCCCCTTCTTTTCATTACATCTGTATCTTTGGGGTAAATACCCAGTAGTGCAATTGCAGGGTCATATGGTAGCTCTATTTTTAGTTTTTTGAGGCACCTCCACCCTGTTTTCCAAAGTGGCTGTACCAACTTGCATTCCCACCAACAGTGTAAGAGGGTTCCTTCCCCCTTCTCCACATCCTTGCCGACATTTGTTGTTTCCTGTCTTCTAATTTTTGCCATTCTGACTGGTGGAAGGTGGTATCTCAGTGTGGTTTTGATTTGAATTTCCCTGATGGCTAATGATGATGAACATTTTTTCATGTGTCTGTTAGCCATTTGTATGTCTTCTACAGAGAAGTGTCTGTTCATGTCTTCTGCCCATTTCTTGACTGGATTATTTGTTTTCTGGGTGTTGAGTTTAAGTTCTTTATACATCTTGGATACCAGCCCTGTATCTGTTATGTCATTTGCAAATATATTCTCCCATTCCGTGGGTTGCCTCTTAGTTTTGTTGACTGTTTCCTTTGCTGTGCAGAAACTTTTTATCTTGATGAAGTCCCAATAGTTCATTTTTGCTTTTGTTTCCCTTGCCTTTAGAGACGTGTCTTGAAAGAAGTTACTGAGGCTGAGGTTGAAGAGGTTACTGCCTATGTTCTCCACTAGGATTTTGATGGATTCCTGTCTCACATTTAAGTCTTTCATCCATTTTGAGTTTATCTTTGGGTATGGTGTAAGAGAATGGTCCAGTTTCTTCTGCATGTGGCTGTCCAATTTTCCCAGCACCATTTATTGAAGAGACTGTCTTTTTTCCATTGGATATTCTTTCCTGCTTTGTTGAAGATTAGTTGACCATAGAGTTGAGGGTCCATTTCTGGGGTCTCTATTCTGTTCCATTGATCTATGTGTCTGTTTTTGTGCCAATATCATGCTGTCTTGATGTTTACAGCTTTGTTTTATAGCTTGAAGTCAGGCATTGTGATGCCCCCCCACCCCACCCTTGGTTTTCATTTTCAACATTCCCCTGGTTATTTGGGGTCTTTTCTGGTTCCATACAAATTTTAGGATTATTTGTTCCAGCTCTGTGAAAAAGGTCAATGGCATTTTGATAGGGATTGCATTGAATGTGTAGATTGCTCTGGGCAGCATAGACATTTTAACAATGTTTATTCTTCCAATCCATGAGAATGGAATGTTTTTCCATCTTTTTGTGTTTTTCTCAATTTCTTTCATCAGTGTTCTGTTTCTAGAGTACAGATCCTTTACCTCTTTGGTTAGGTTTATTCCTAGGTATCTTATGGTTTTTGGTGCTATTGTAAATGGGATCAATTCCTTAATTTCTTTTTCTTCAGTCGTTGTTAGTGTATGGAAATGCAACTGATTTCTGTGCATTGATTTTGTATCCTGCCATGTTGCTGAATTGCTGTATGAGTTCTAGCAATTTTGGAGTGGAGTCTTTTGGGTTTTCTACATAAAGTATCATATCATCTGCAAAGAGAGAGAGTTTGACTTCTTTGCCAATTTGAATGCCTTTCTTTTTTGTTGTTGTTGTTGTCTGATTGCTGAGGCTAGGACTTCTAGTACTATGTTGAACAATAATGGTGAGAGTGGGCATCCCTGTTGTGTTGCTGACCTCAAGGGAAAAGCTCTCAGTTTTACCCCATTGAGAAGGATATGTGCTATGGGTTTTTCATAGATGGCTTTTTTTTTTTTTTTTTTTTTTAAAGATTTTTTATTTATTTATTTGAGAGAGAGAGAATGAGAGAGAGCAAGCACATGAGAGGGGGAGGGTCAGAGGGAGAAGCAGACTCCCTGCCGAGCAGGGAGCCCGATGCGGGACTCGATCCAGGGACTCCAGGATCATGACCTGAGCCGAAGGCAGTCGCTTAACCAACTGAGCCACCCAGGCGCCCCATAGATGGCTTTTATGATATTGAGTTATGTTCCCTCTATCCCTGTACTGTGGAGAGTTTTAATCAAGAAAGGATGCTGTATTTTGTCGAATTGAGAGGATCATATGGTTCTTGTCTTTTTTTTTTATTAATGTGCTCTATCACGTTAATTGATTTCCGAATGTTGAACCACCCTTGCATCCCAGGAATAAATCCCACTTGTCACTTGGTCATGGTAGATAATCCTCTTAATGTACTGTTGGATCCTATTAGCTAGGATCTTGTTGAGTATTTTGGCATCCGTGTTCATCAGGGATATTGGTCTGTAATTCTCCTTTTTGATGGGGTCTTTGTCTGGTTTTGGGATCTAGGTAATGCTGGCCTCATAGAACAAGTTTGGAAGTTTTCCTTCTATTTCTATTTTTTGAGATAGCTTCAGTAGAATAGGTATGATTTCTTCTTTAAATGTTTGGTAGAATTCCCCTGGGAAGCCTTCTGGCTCTGGACTCTTGTTTTTTGGGAGGTTTTTAATTACTGCTTCAATTTCATTACTAATTATTGGTCTAGTCAGATTGTCTATTTCTTTGTGTTTCAGTCTTGGTAGTTCATAAACTTCCAGGAAGGCATCTATTACTTCCAGGTTGCTCAATTGTTGGCATATAGTTGCTGGTAATAATTTCTAATAATTGTTTCTGTTTCCTTGGTGTTAGTTGTGATCTCTTCCCTTTCATTCATGATTTTATTGATTTGGGTCCTTTCCCTTTTCTTTTGGATAAATCTGACCAGAGGTTTATCGATCTTATTAATTCTTTCAAAGAACCAGCTTCTAGTTTCGTTGATCTGTTCTACTGTTTTTTCTGATTTCTATTTCTTGATCTCTGCTCTAATCTTCATTATTTCTCTTCTCCTAATTGGTTTAGGCTTTATTTGCTGTTCTTTCTCCAGCAACTTTAGGTGTAAGGTTAGCTTGTGCATTTGGGATTTTTCTACTTTTTTGAGAGTGGCTTGGATGGCTATGTATTTCCCCCTTAGGACCGCCTTTGCAGTATCCCGTAGGTTTTGGACCAATGTGTTTTCATTCTCATTGGTTTCCATGAATTGTTTAAGTTCTTTTTTAATTTCCTGGTTGACACAATCATTCTTTAGCAGGATGCTCTTTAACTTCCAAGTGTTTGAATTCCTTCCAAATTTTTTCTTGTGATTGAGTTCCAGTTTCAAGTCATTGTGGTCTGATAACATGCAGGGAATAATCTCAATCTATTGGTATTGGTTGAGACCTGATTTGTGACCCAGTATGTGGTCTATTCTGGAGAAATTTCCATGTGCACTCGAGAAGAGTGAGTATTCTGTTGTTCTAGGGTGGAATGTTCTGTATATATCTATGAGGTCCTTCTGGTCCAGTGTGTCATTCAAAGCTCTTGTTTTTTTGTTGATCTTCTGCTTAGATGATCTGTTCATTGCTGAAAGTGGAGTGTTGAAGTCTCCTACTATTAATATATTATCAATATGTTTCTTTATTTTGGTTATTAATTGGTTTATATAATTGGCTGCTCCCATGTTGGTGGCATAGATATTTACAATTGTTAGATCTTCTTGTTGGGTAGACCCTTTAAGTATGATATAATGTCCCTCTACTTCTCTTATTATGGTGTTTGGTTTAAAATCTAATTTGTCTGATATGAGGATTGCTACCCCAGCTTTCTTTTGAGGTCCATTAGCATGGTAGATGGTTCTCCATCCCCTCACTTTCAATCTGGAGGTGTCTTTAGGTTCAAAATGAGTCTCTTGTAGACAGCATATGGATGGGTCCTGCTTTTTTATCCAATCTGCTGCTGTTTTTCTTTTGATGGGAGCATTTAGCCCATGTACATTTAGAGTGACTATTGAAAGATATGAATTTAGTGCCATTGTATTGCCTTTAAAGTCCCTGTTTCTATAGATTTTCTGTTTCTTTCTGATCTATGTGACTCTTGGGGTCTTTCTTCATTTACAGCATCCCCCCTTAATATTTCTTGCAGGGCTGGCTTGGTGGTTGCATATTCTTTCTGTTTCTGCCTGTCCTGAAAGCTTTTTATCTCTCTGTCCATTCTGAATGACATCCTTGCTGGATAAAGTATTCTTGGCTGCATGTTCTTTTCATTTAGTACTCTGAATATGTCTTGCCAGCCCTTTCTGGCTTGCCAGGTTTCTGTGGACAGGATTAATGTTATTCTGATATTCCTCCCTCCATATGTAAGGAACGTCCTCTCCCTGGCTATTGTCAGGATTGTTTCCTTGGCTGTAAAATTTGCAAGCTTCACTATTATATGTTGGGGTGTTCATCTATTTTTATTGATTTTGGGAGAGGTCCTCTCTGCCTCTTGGACTTGAATGCTTGTTTTCTTCCCCAGATTAGGGAAGTGCTCAGCTATGATTTGCTCAAATATACCTTTTAGCCCTCTCTCTCTCTCCACCCCCTCGAGGATCCCAATAATTCTGACATTGGAAAGTTTCATGGCATCATTAATCTCTGCAATCCTTTTCTTATGTGTTACCAGAAGCCTATCTCTGTTTTCCTCCACTTCCTTCTTTTCCATCAGCTTGTCTTCTAGATCACTAATTTGTTCTTATGCCTCATTTACCCTGGCTGTTAGAGTATCCAGTTTAGACTGTATCACATTCATAGCATTTTTAAGTTTGGCCTGATTAGATCTCATTTCTGTCCTTAGAGATTGTATATTGTCACCAGTGCTTCTTTCAAGCCTAGCTATTGACTTCATGATTGCTATCCTGAATTCTATCTCTGACATTTTGCTTATATCCATTAGTTCTGTGGCAGATGACATTGTCTGTTTCTTTTCTTTGTTGAGAGTTCCTCCTCCTAATAATTCTGTTGAGGGATGGTTAAGTGAATGAGCAGAGTCCAAAATATCAACCACGAACCAAGCAAGGTGCACTCTAGGAAGGTCTGGAGCAGTCAGAAGCCACCACCGAAAAAACAAAGCCAGAATGAAACACAAGAATAAAATGTATAAAATTTAAAAAATTTTTAAAAGGGGTGAGGGGAAGGGGGGGCTATAATCTCTCAGTGTGGAAAAAGGAGGGCATTTCAGTTGTTCCTGGGTGTATTTTGGTCTGTTAGAGAACACTACTTTCCAAAATTACAGGGAAAGTAAAACTTATATATAAAGGTAAAATTGAATAGGGAAAAAAGGACTACAATAAAGCATATATCTATAAAAAAATATAGGTGTGAAAAAGTACAAGTTAAAAAGCTACTATGAAATATAAGTTGATATATTAAACATCTAGTTGAAATGAGAAAAAGGTAAAAAGAAAAAACAGAGAAGAAGCATAAGCGAAAGAATAAAAAGAAAAAGAGAGTTGTATCTGAAAAATAAGCCGTGAGGCAATGCCTGGAGCTCAATATACTATTTTCCCCTGGTGTTGGGCTTTTACAGTCTTATGGGGTCCGTAGACTTGTTGTGCTCTTGTTCTTCCAGCCCGGCTTCTGGGGGAGGGGCCTGCCGCCTGGTTTCTCGGGCAGCCCCGCCTGCGCGGAGTTGCCCCGCCCTCCGTCAGGGGGACGGGCTCCATGGAGACCAGGTGTGTGTGTGGCTTTTGCTCCCCGGCGGCTCTCGGTGCCTCTCCCGAGGGTCGGAGCAAAGATGGCCGCAGCCAAACCTCTGGCCCAGAGCAGAAAATTCACAGTCTGCTCTCCTCACTAAACCTTCCAGGACAAACAGTCTCCGTTTCTGTGTGCGCCGCTGAAAACCGCTCCGAGAGGTCGGCCCAGGGCCCCGGGGCCTGTCCCTGCCCTTTGTGCTTCTAAAACCCGAGCGGTCCTGGGCTTGTGCGCGCACCCACCTGCAGCTCCGGGATCATGTCTGGGCGCTGCTCTAAAGCCCTTTCCCCGCCGCTAACGCTCCGCCAGTTTTTGCCTGGTCCCCGGCGCAGGTTCTAGATTTTTTCACACTGCCCGGGAGAATAGCGATTATCCACTGGCCGGGCTTGTGGTTTATGGCGATCGGAGCAGAGAGACCCTTCCTGGGCTCGCTGCCCATGACCTGCTTCCTGGCTCCACTGCTCGGGCACTCGGCCGGGCCAGGAAGCCCCTTTAGCTCTGCGGCTCCTCCTGTCCCGGGACCACAGTGTTCCACCTAGAATTCTGCCTTTTCATTTCCTGAGCCCCTTTCAGAGAGGGATGTCGCTCCCTAGAGCAGATTTCTAAGGGTTACGGTTTTGCGCTCCGGTGTTACATCACTTTCCAGGAGGCAGCTTGTGGAGGTTCCCCCGCTTCTGTTTATCTTCCAATATCTCCCCGCAGATTCACGACTCCACATGTCCTACCTTGCAACAGGCTTTTCTGTTTGTAGAGATCCAGATTATATTCTTACATCTCAGACTGATTTCGTGGGTGTTCAGAATGGTTTGGTAGATATCCAGCTAAATTCAGGGACTGGTTGAAACGGGCTCCCCTGCTCCTCCGCCATCTTGCCTCTTCTCCCCCAGTCTAGTACCTTTAAAAATGACCAAAGTGACACCGTGCTGCCTCGGTTAGTAGGGCATGTGGTTACTGATGTCGTGAGTTTGAGCCCCACATTGAACACAGAGTTTACTTAAAACACAAAACAAAAGAAAACAAAAGCACTTCCAAAGGACCCAAATCAATTAGGCTCCAACAATTGAGCTGGTCGGTGGTGGGATGGATCCTCTGGCCTGTTCATCAGCCGCTGCACTCAGATGATGCAGGTGCTTCTCAGCCACCCGGGTTCCCCCTCTAGGAGCTCAGGGTCTAGAGGGAAGATGGACAAACATGAATGAAAAACGTGAATGAAAAGAGCAGTTGCTCCATAGGAAGAGAGCAGGGGCGACAACTGGGTCCCGAGCTCCGGCAGGTGAGGGGTCTGACAAGGCCGTGCTGAGGTGACATTGAGATTTCCTGAGGCAGGCCAAGGAGACACCCCAGCACAAATCCAAGTATATGCAGCCAGCAGAGGGCACCACGCTGCAGAGGAGTGGAGGCCCAAGCTGATGTTGCCAGAGTGGAGGTCAGAAAGGAGGCCAGGGTGGCTGGAGGAAGCTGAGGAGGAGAGCAGAGAGGGAGAGGAGGAGGGGCAGGGCCTGGGGCAGGTGGACAGTCTCAGTGCCCTGCTCCTAGTGCTGGGTCACACCACATCTCCCCACACTCGGTGGCTTTGCCCACAAACACTCACTGGGTCACAGTCTCCGGGGATCAGGACCCCAGCAGTGCTCAGCAGGACCTGCTTCACTTAGAACCCGAGCTCACTTAGGGGTGTTGGCGGGATTCAGTCCATCTCGAAGGCCTGAGTTCTTCTGTCTGTTGTTGGCCCTCGGTGCTAGGCCATGTGCACATGCCTGTGTCATGGTTCCACATAGGGGCTTGTTTCCCAGTGTGGGGATCTGAGCGAGAACACGGATCAGGGTCAGGGCATGGAGCTTTTATAACCGAATCTCGGAAGGGGCTTTGGGTCATGTTGCCACGTTCTGTGGAATGGAAGTGAATCACTACGTCCAGATCACACTCCAGGGGAGGGGGTTACACAAGGATGTGTACACAGGAGGTGGGGATCGGCGGGAGCCACTGAGGGGAGAAGGGGGAGACCCCTGCCGGGTCAGTGCCTTGCCCAGAATCAAGGACTGGTAAGAAGGCTGGACCAGGCACGAACCCAGCTCTTTGAATGTCCTCAAAGTTGGGGCCCTGGATGCACCTAACCATTCAGTGGGGGCTCTGGAAAAGGTCGTGTTGAAGTAAGTGGCTACAGACATGGAGATGGTGTGGGGGTGAGGGTGAGCATTGATATCCTACAGGAGGCATTCCAGCACGTTCTTGTCTGAGGAGGAACCAGGTCCTGGCAACCCACTGAGTGGCCCCCCATCCACATCACACCCATTGGAAAGGAGGTAATGGCTCGCAGCACAGGACAGGCAGACTCTAGGGGTAAGGGTGGATTCTGACCTTCAAGGGCCAAGGCTCCACCGCCTTCTTTAGGGTTTGCTCTGGAAATTAGGAAGCCTAAGATCTTGGGAAGCTATTGCCCATCCCTCTGTCGGAGGGGCTGCCATCTTCTGGGTCTCCAGAGTGTGAGCCCTGGTGTACACACGTGCACAACATGGTGAGCGTCCACATGCTCACACGCACACACGCACACACACACACACACACACACACACACACACACACCCCAGTAGGGACTGTGGGGTGGAATCTGACCAGTAGCGGACTCAGAGAAGGTGAGAAGAGGAAGAAAATGTGGTTGGAGGTATTTCCTACATGAGACACCACTCCTCCAGTTTCATAGATATCATCCCACATATGCCTGGGACGTCTGGAGGAAGTCCATGCTGGAATACTGTGCACTGGACAGACCAGACACAGACCGTCCCTGACAAGCACAGTGGCTTAGGCAGGGTCAGACCAGGTAAGAGTGGAGAGTTGTGTCCGAAGCCGGGTGTGTTTCCGAGCTGGGGCCCTGGCTGCACCCAGACCTTCCCTGCGGGCTGTGGTGAGGGGTACGCTGGTGTCACTGGGCACAGATGTGGCCTTGCATGCGGACCGGGGATGAGCAGCCGGCAGCCCAGAGCACTGTTGGTGGGGGCGTCAATCCAGGAGTGGACTCAGGTAGGGGATCCCAGGCAGTGAAGTCACTTCCTTGACCACAGACCCCAACAGAACTTGGAACCCCCGTGACCAGGCACCCACATTCTACTGTAGTCCCGTATCAGGGTCACTTGACTGGAGACATCCGATCGTGAAAGATGTTCTCTTGTTGTTTGCCTACTTCCCGGGGCTCTGGCTTCCAGAAACCCCAGGGTAAGGGCTTTTTCACCTGCTGCAGACATTGGTTCAAGGCTCGCCCCCGCTGCCTCAGGGCATTTGGCAGGAGGGGCCATAAGGTAATACAGAGAAGGCCGGGCCAGGCCAAGCCACCTCCCTGAGCCACCCCAGGGCAGCCCCATCCCCTCCTCTTGAGTTTCCGGGAAGGAGGGATGTGTGGGGAGGGCCCCTGGGCTGGAGGACGTCGCAGGGCAGCGGATGCCCTGGCGGTGCCTTCATGTTCACACCGACGTCATGGTGGGTGGGGGGCGGGGGGAGATGAGGATCCCTGAGGGCCTCTCACCTGTGCCAGAGTGAATCCAAGGCCCTGAGGCTGTGTCACGTTTCTCTCCGCGGTGGAGGGCTGTGCATCCTGTGGTGTGGTGTGTGTGTGGAATGGAGTCCCTGGGTCCGAGGCCCAGCGAAGGTAGCCGCACAGGGCTCTGAGGCCTCGTGCCTGGCTGCCTGGCACTGTCTCTACAGAGCTCCCCACAGGAGACGGGGCAGGAGCTGAACGATGAGGGCCTCCGCGCTCCCTCCGTGAAGGACAGGAAGGTGCCCCACACTGGCAACAGAGTCCAGCGCTGGCTCAGGGTGAGTGCAGGTGCTGGGGTGACCCACCCCCCAGGGCCCCGATGCAGCAAAAGGGCCTCAGGTCCCAGAAGCCAGCCTGCTACTGCCCTGGGCTCCCTCCCACAGTCCTGCTCCATCTGAATCTGCATCCCCATCTCCTCCCCAAACTTGCCCTCGGGGCCCTGCCCCTGCCTGGGCCAGATGCACCGTCATTGTCCACGTATTTGTAGGAACATCAGAAAAGACACCTTAAACCATGTCTCATCCCATTCATCTAGAATCGTCTTGCACTGTGCTATGCATTTTCCTAACTAGTCCTCCAGGTGTCCCCTTTGGCCTGACAGTCCTTCCCCATCTTCTCCAATCTTGCACATGATCATGGTGAGTTGGGAGAGTTTTCCCCAAAGGGACATGGGGCTCATGGTACTGTGTCTCCTGCTTTGCCCTTGGGTTGTGAAAGTCCACATCCCTGGGGCCCCTACAGGGTCAGGAGCAGGGGCCTCATTGTACAACATTCCAGAAGGCCAGTCAGTTACCACAGCCACTGAGGCCTTGACTGATGCAGGGCTTTGATGGGACTCCCCTCTGTGGCCAACTCACAGTGCTGCACTAAACATCCTACATGCCCTACTATCCTGAGCCCTCTCGCCTAAGAAAACGTGTCTGTGCTCTCATCTCAAGAATGGGGTATGTTGTCAGAGATCACGGGATCGGTGCCGTTCATGCGGGGAGGTGGTGTCCATACTCAGCTAACAACCTGACCTGACATAAAACGTGTTCCGACATCATCTACTTCAATTCCTTGTATGGATGTCAAGGACCTTTTTTCTTTTTCCTGAAAGACTTACTGATTGGTTGATTGATTGATTGATTTGAGAGAGAGGCAGGGGGAGAGTGGGGAGAAGCAGAAGGAGAGACAGAATCCTCAAGCAGACTCTGCCCTAAGTACGGAGCCCTACGAGGAGCTCGATCTCAAGACATTGAGATCGTGACTGAGCCAAAACCAAGAGTCTTAGGATTAACCCAATGAACCACCCAGGCACCTCATTGTTTTTTCTACCATGGGCCCTCCTGTCCCACCTGTTGCCATAAGTCATTGAGATCTTGGGGATTTGGTCTGCGCTCCCACCCCCAACCCTCCTGGTGGCTACAGAGCTGAGTGCATGTCTCCTCCGTTTCACCTCAGGATAAAAATGGCTCAGCCACAGAGAGGAATGAGACCCGCGTGCTCTGGACCAACCGGGCTGACCTGCTGGAGATGCGAATAACACCTGGTGCCCGCCTTCCTAGGCAGAGACCTCAGCTACATCTCCACATTCCTGGGCACGAACACAGCTTTTGCCACCACCCCGAGGTGCTGGACCTCTTCTTTACAACGTGAGCACCCTGCCCCTCCACAGCCCAGTGAGATCTGGCCACCGCCTGGTTGTGAGTCTCAGGAATGTCACCAAACTTCCTCGAGCCTCGGTTTGCTCCTCTGACTGGGGCAGAGTTATTATAGGGACTCAGTGGTGTCCTTTAGGGAAAGTACACCTGGGGGCCTGGGCCTGCAGAAAGGCCTGCTAGAGGGGCTGTGGTTGTGCTCATTTATCATTGTCCTGCTCCTCACGAGGAATCCTCTGCCTCATCCCTCACTGTCACTATGGTCTCCAGCTGGGCTGTTTTGCCATTTGAAAGGGAGATTTGAGACTCCATCTGGGGTCCGTGTCCTGGGTGAAACCAGAGCAGGGATCCCTGGGGCTGAGCAGGGGGCCCAGGCCCACTCAGGTATCTGTGATGGGGTGGTTGGGGCCCTTCCATTCATCAAGCATTCAGGAAGCCCCACTCAGTGCAGGTGCTTCCCTAGGAGCTGACTGACCCCTGCACAGAGCAGACAGCACCCCAGGGCTCCAGACTAGTCAGACAGTGACACTAGACATGATGAGAGGTGGCATCCACAGGACATTTCATGTGGTGCCCCTCTGGCCTCCTCTAGATATGGGTGCATTCTCTCTACTTCTGATGAGCTCGGCGGAGCCCTGGAGCAGCGGAACATGTGAGTGAGCTTCGGCTACTACGGGAGGGAATTCCCTCCCCATGAGGGCAACGAGGGGACTGTGAGATGGGGGGCTGCTGGACCCTCATCCCACACATCTGCGACTCCTGTTTTAGGAATCTGGGAAAAAGGGGAGCTGTGGGTGGGCTGTGGGCACTGTGGGAGAGCAGAGGGGGCTGGAGGACAGCTTCAGCCCCTGAGAGAGTCATTGCCCATCCCTGCCCCCTCCCAGCCCTGTCTCTACCCCAATCCCGGGACCCAGAACAAGGAGTGTGGGGCCATCACACTCAGCGATCTGGTGGAACCTGGACACTGGGTGCTCAGCAGGTGCTCAGGAGACCCAGTGAGAGCTCAGGGACAGACGTCCCCCACCCTGTGGGAGAGGAGTGTCAGTGGAAAGAGACCCACTCATGGCACCTAGTGAATGAGGCAGCATTAGGCACAGGAGGTAAAGCTGGAGGTATTGGGAGGGTCCTGGGAAGGCCTGGCACGAGACAGAGTCCCTTTGCTCCCTCCTTGGCTGGATATTCACAGAGCAGTGATGTGTGCAGTGAGGGCAATGAACAAGGCCCGACACCACCCCTCCCTGGCCGCATGCAGTTGAATCCAAGTGGCAAGTGGGCAAGGACACAGACTGAGGAGTGTGCCCGGACTCCCCCAACAAGGACAGAAATGGCCACACCATTGATCAAGGGCTCCCCCTCACAAAGGCTTTTGGCAGCCTGTCCTCTGTGACCAGGCCTGTGTCAGGCAGTCCTTCCAGATCACAGGTGGACAAGGAGTAGGCCCGGTCTCTGACATTCAGGGGTTCCCTGGGACATCTGTGTGGGAGGGTGCCTTGTCCTCTGACTCCCTGCCTACCTGTCTGTCCCCAGGGCCATCTCCTCCATCCTGGGCACATGGCTGGACCAATATCCCCAGGATTTTTTCCAGCCCCCAGAATTTCCCCGCCTGAACGTGCTGCTCACGTACATGGGCCTCCATATGCCAGGCTCGGACCTGGAACGCCGTGCCCAGCGTCTGCTGTCACAGCTGCAAGCCCTGGAGCCCCCGGAGCCAGAGGCTGGGGGTGAGGAGGGCCGGGGGTGCCTGGCGAGGGCCCGTGGAGGGGACCGGGCGGGCCACGCAGAGCAAGCCTCCATAGAGTGCGGTTGGGCCGGGAGCAGTGCGTAGTCCCAGATCCCTGTCCCCATGGCCTGCCGTCCGGGGAGACCTCCCAGGGATCGGATCCTGGACTCAGACAGCACTGAGCGGAGGGAAAAGTTTCCTTCACTTAGGAGGGACGTGGGAAGCCCATCAGGCCGACGATACTTTCTCTTCTTGGAGCTACAGCACCAGCCCCGGAGCGAGATCCGGAAGGAGCGCAAGAACTGGGCCCAGCTCGCGCTGTGGCCCCTGCTGTCGCCTCAGAGCCCCCGCGGGCCGAGCCCGTCCCTGCTGCGGGGGCTCAGCCACTAGGGAGAGCAGGGGCGCCCCCTGCCCCGCGGGCGCCGGCGCAGGTGCTAGTCAGAGCGCTCGTTCACGCTCCTGCGCTGGAAGAGCCACCCGCACCGATGCCCGACCCGGAGGTCGAGCAGGGTCCAGGCCCTGGTCCTGGGGTCGCCGCCGGGCCCGAGCAGGCCCCTGCCTCAGTGGAGCAACCAG
Organism: Halichoerus grypus; assembly: GCF_964656455.1. Lineage (NCBI taxonomy): Eukaryota > Metazoa > Chordata > Mammalia > Carnivora > Phocidae > Halichoerus > Halichoerus grypus. Next base: position 80,321,597 of record NC_135715.1, read on the forward strand.
CCCCGGCCCCCGAGCAGCAGCTCGTGCTGGCTACAGCCCCGAAGGACGGCTTCCCCTCCCCTGTCACTGCATTCTTTGTAGTGTTTGTGGTCTGTATGCACCTGTATAATGGCTTCCTGTACTTTGTTCGTTAAATGAAGTAGAATCTGAGTTTACATAAAATTTTACTCTGATCCTTTTCTTTTCCTTTTTTTTTAATAAAGATTTTATTTATTGATTTGACAGAGAGAGAGAGAGAGAGAGCGACAGCAGGAACACAAGCAGGGGGAGTGGGAGAGGAGAAGCAGGCTTCCCGCTGAGCAGGCAGCCTGATGTGGGGCTGGATCCCAGGACCCTGGGATCATGACCTGAGCCGAAGGCAGAAGCTTAACAACTGAGCCACCCAGGCGCCCCTACTCTGATCCTTTTCTTTTCTTTCTTTCTTTCTTTTTTTTTTTTTTATAAAGTTTTTATTTATTTATTTGACAGGGAGAGACACAGCGAGAGAGGGAACACAAGCAGGGGCAGAGGGAGCAGGAGAAGCAGGCTTCCCGCTGAGCAGGGAGCCTGATGGGGGCTCAGTCCCAGGATCCTGGGATCATGACCTGAGCAGAAGGCAGAAGCTTAAGGACTGGAGCCACCCAGGTGCCCCTCTGATCCTTTTCAATTGTATATCCAGGTGCCATGAGGTACACTCAGAGTGTTGCTCAACCATTCACTTCTAGAACATTCCCATCACAGAGACCACTGCTCTTCTCCCTGTCTCTGTTGTTTACCTGTTCTGGGATTTTCCTGTGCCTGGAATCCTACAATATGGCCTTTTGTGTCTGGTTACAGAACAGAAGAGTGATTCATAATGTTTTTCCATTTTTTATAAAAATAACATTTTTATTACAAAGGAATGTTCCTGACAATGCAAAGATTCTGGGAAGCCACAAAATGAAGTCTTTTCATTATGTGGGATAGGTTCCCATTTATAAGGATGCCTCGAAAGGCAGAAACCACAAGAGAAATGTCTGGGTCCTTGAGACACCTTTAAATTCTTTCATTTTCCTGGATAGACCACGTTTATCCTATTGTAATGTGCATATTATAAAAATGTTAAAATCTCACATGAAATCTTCCCATTTACTACTAATATATTTGGTACTAAAGTAAATAGTTCTTTAGGTATTAGCCAGATTATGTTTATTTAGTAAAATAATCATTTGAATATGAAGAAAAGAAGACACATTCCTTCTCCCAAGAAATAATCACCCTTAACACATGAGTCCATCTTCTAGTCCTTTCCCTCTGAGTGCTGTGTGTGTGTGTGTGTGTGTGTGTGTGTGTGTGTGTGACATGGTGGGGCAGGGGGGTTCCAGGGCTGGGCTCTTGATCTACCTGACGTCCCCACAGTGGACAGACACTGTCACTCCTGTCCCCTGGGGCATTCTCAGTGGCCACAGAGCATTTCCTCAGCTGCCCCAGCTGTTGAACAGTTGAGCCATTTATACGGATTTGCCTCTCAGAATTACACTGAAAAGTACATCCGTGCCATAAATCTCTGTTTCTTTAGGACTGATTCCTAGAGGAACAAATGGAACCCCCTTGAGCCACATTTCTGGAGTATTGGCCGCAGACTCCTCTATCTATGCTCTCTTTATTAAGGTGGCGCCTTGTTTGGGAAAGGAGGGACCCCGGAGACTCGAGATGAGCCCTGAAATCATGAGGAGGACAAGCCAGCAGTGAGGCCATCAGGGTCCCTGGCAGTGACCCACAGAGCAGGGAAGAGCCTGCCCACACCCCCCTCAGGGGTCCTCCCCCACAAGCATCCCTGCCCCGAGTCCTGGGACACACCTCACGCAGGCCCGTCCCGGGACGCGCCCCAGCCACTCCAGCCCCTCCTGCGCCATAACTCAGCTTCTAACTCGAGCAACCAGGCCGTGCTCCAGGCAGCAGAGGGCTGCATGTCGGGCCCCTCCTGTCTGCTTGCGCCCTGGCCATCCTGGCTGGAGCCCATCGTCTCAGGGAGGAACCTCGGATGGCAGCGCGGGTCAGTGAGTTACAGACATGCGTTCATCCGGATGTAGGGTTAGTGGCGACAGCGAGAACCACTGGCACCTCTGTGAGCACGAGAGACCTTTAGAAAGCACACTGGGTGCCTATGGGAGCTGCAGGATGGACTGAGCCTCAGCCAGGGGCTTTGGCACTGGGCATAGCCCCTCCACAGCCCTCAGGCTCCTCCAGCAGTGACCCCCTGCCCCTGCCTGCCCCAACCGTGGTGTCCCTCAAGTTCAGCTTGTGTGAGAGAGGGGGCTGCACTTCCTGCTCAAGACACCATGTGAGGAGAAGGGGGAGACCCCTGTCCTCCCCCAGCGGCAGGTGAGGGGGAGTCCACTTCACCTGAACCTGTATGGGAGGCCATGGCCAGTCACCCCTGTCCTCTCTGCCACAAGATAGAGCTCCCCAGGCACAGAAGACAGATCCTCAGAGAGAGAACACTGGGGGCTCTCCCTGCAGGAAGAGAGAAAAACACCATTGGATGGGGAGCAGGAGAGAGAGGAGAGCTCTGAGCACGAGGGGGAGGGCTGCCACACTGGGGCGCTGCCGTATTGGTCAGGGGCACAGGCTCTGTGTGGGCTTGTAGGGGGTGGCCAGGCTTCATCCTCCCGAGGTTTCCATCAAAACCAAATTCACCTCCAGAAAATACTTTCAATACCAACCACCAAAAGCCTCTGGGATCCTGGCAGCCAAGGAGGCCCGAGTTGCCATGTACCAATGATTACACGGTGGGGGCAGATGGGGGACAGGCATGATGGAGCTGAGGGCAGCTCATTTTGTCTGCTATGGAGGGACAGAGCCCCATCTCAAGGCACCCCAACATTTGTTCCCAAAGCAGGTGACAGTTCAGGGAGCTCCAGGCTGCCAGTGTCCACACTGGGGATTGTCCATGCCCAGGACACAAGCTCTGGGTGATGTCCAGTCCCAGGGCTCGCCTGGGTCTGATGGGTGAGCACCAGTGTTGTGGGATCCCAACTGAGGGACCTGTCACCCATAGTGGAAGTGATGAAGGCTTTCTGGAAGGACAATTGAATCCGGGGGAGCTGGGCTTGCCGGGCAGAGGGGACAGAGTGAGGCCGAGGCCCAGAGCCCATGGCCCCAGCGGGCTCACAGTGGGCTAACTTAAACAGGTACAGCTAAGGATTACTGAGTGTCTTTTGAGAACATGAATCATGTCAGTCAATCCCAATAACAATTCCACGAGGAAGGTAGAAATGCTGTCCCCTTTTGACTAATAAGGGAATCCAGGCTTTAAGGAACTTCCGACTTCCGTGCTCCACAGTGAGGCCGAGGCAGGATTTGACTCCAGGTTCCTGCCACCCCTGGGGGCCCCACCTGACAAGAAGGCTGCATCCAGATGCTTCAGAAGGGACTTCTCAGGTCTGAGGTTACATGAACCTTTGTGCCTGGTGCCAGGGAGAAACCTCCTCCTGCCCAGATGAAGGCTGGCTGGTACTGGGAGAGCCTCAGGGCCAAGGCCTGCCGTCGTCAGACAACAGGCCCAGGCCCAGCCCCAGTCAGAGCGGGCACCACTGCCCCCTGAGTTCAGTGAGGTCCCCAGGCCTCGGGGTTTGGATGTGGAGTTTGCACACCTGAGTTCCAGGGAGGAGCCGTTTCGATGGAGCACAGAGTCCAATGGCAGAGAGTCAGCAGTTCTAGCCCCTGTTCAGCCTCTTGGTAGCTGGGTGATGCCAGGCGGGGCTCTGAAGCTACAGACCCCATCCCTAAAACGGAGAACGTAACGGCTACTGCTACATGGGTTGTAGAAAGAAATGACTGGTACAGGTCCTGCCTGGAGCCTGGAGCACATGGGGAGCCAAGAGGACAGACAGTCCTGTTGGGGACCAATTTACCCATGTCTCTGTTCTTCCACTTGTTGATTCTGGGGTCATCCTTGAGAAACAGATGCCAAATCTAAGGTGAGGGACAGTTCTTCTAATGCTTTCTTCTCTGAGGTCTATAGCTTTAGCTCTTAAATTTAGGTCTGTGATCCATTTGGGGTTCATTTTCTGTCTCACGTGAGGTGAAGGTCCACCTTCATTCATTCATTTATAATTTCCTGTATCTGCACGTGTAAGAAGGGACACGATTTAGTCACTGTAGTACCTTAGGTTGTTACTTGTACGGAGTTGTCAGTAGATCCCAAAGACTTTAGAATAAATCATCCGGAAGCAATTGCCTGATTGTAAAGGAAGTCCCAGAGGAGATTCACTTGTGTCTTCTGTGGAGTCTCAGAGCAGGGTCCTTGTTGAGAGCACACACACCTCCCTCTGGTGGCCACAGGAGGCACTGCAGGAGCACAGCGGGGCTCCCTGATCTGTCTGTGAAACAAGCCACATTCCACCTGGGACATCTTCAAGGATTCCCGGAGAGATCAAAAACAATTCTGTACAATTCAGCGTTTCTAGGCGATCTATGAAGAAATAGGCTTCTTCCCAAGTGCACTATTTCGAGAAGTATTTTCTGAGCAGCTGAGTCAGACACTGGTTTCCAGAACAGAAAGTAGAGAGAACCGTGTAGGCCTCCCAAAGCGCACAGGGTGTAGGTTGGGAAAGTATTGGGAATAATTGGTCCACGCCACAGCTCTGTACATCCGGCTTAAAGAAAACAGTACATTAAAACAAGCCATATTTATGGATTCCTTTGATTACATTAATCACAAAACATTTTAGAGAAATTGAAAACTATCACTGAGCATATCTGTATCCTTTCTTCTAAGTTACATGGCATCAACTTATATTCCCAGTTAATTTTTCACTTATTAGGGGAACATGATATGATATATTGAACCCCTAATGACTCTATAAAATTACTCATAGAACTAACAGATGAATTCAGTAAAACTTAAGGACACAGATTCAACATATAAAAATGAGTTTCATCTCTATACACCAATAAGAAGCTATCATAGAGAGAAATTATGAAAATCATTTTTAATTTATAATCACTGAAAAAGAATAAAATCCTTAGGAATTATTTTCATCAAGAGGTGAAAGACCTGTATACTGAAAACCATAAATCATTAGTGAAAGAATTTGAGGAAGACAGAATTAAGTCAGAAGGCTTCCCACGCTAATGGATCCCAAGAATATATGTAATCAAAAGGTCCACATTACGTAAAGCAATCTAAACATTCAGTGCTTACCCTACCAACATGTAATGGCATTTTCAGAAATAGAACAAATAATCCTACAAAGTGAATAGTACCTCAGAAAGCCCTGAGTAACCAAAGCCATCTTGTGAAAGAACAAAACTGGAAGCATCATGCTTTCTGATGTCAAAGTGTATTACAAAGTTGTAGAAATCAAAACGGTATGGTATTGACATACAGACAGACACACAGATCAATGGAACAGACTGCAAAGCCCAGAAAGAAATCAACAATTAATTCGTCAATTAATTTACAACAAAACTCCAAGAATATAAAATAGGGGAGCAACAGTCTGCACAATAAGTGGTGTTGGAAACACTGGGCAGCCACAAGCAAAGGAATGCAACTGGATGCCTGTCCAACCCCATCCACAAAAAGGACGTCAAAAGGTAGCAGACTTCAACAAAAGAGCTACACCCATAAAATGCCTAGATGAAAATGGGGCAGAATGCTCTTAACAACCCCCCTTTTTTTAATGGGTTCCATGACCAAAACGGGGCTTGAACTAAAGATTCTGAGATCAAGAGTCAGATGCTGTGCCTGCTGAGCCAGCCAAGAATCTATTAAAACTATGGAGCACAGAGGTGTCAGAATATCTCTATTCATTTGTTCACCTTAACACACAATGTTTTTGGAAGAGTGTTTCTTGATATCGTTCTTGATACTGATTTTTGGATTTAACACCAGAAGCAAAAGCTACAAAGCAAAATGAACAGCTGGGACTACACCAAACTAAAAAGCTTCTGCACAGCAAAGGAAATCACCGATCATCAACACATTGAAAAGACAACATACTGAGTGGGAGAAAATATTTGCAAACTACCTAACTGAAAAAGGGTGAATGCGTTTCTGGGCCAATCTTTGGAGACCTGACTTCGCTTCTCTGCCTCTCGCCTGCTTCTGTCGGTGAAATTGCTGAAGTCATGGAAGAAAGTACCTGTCCTGGCACACGGGTAGTTGGAGAAGACAAGAGAGGAGAAGGAAGGCCTACTGCAGTCTTGTAGGGAGACCCCCAGGTGGTGCTCATGCCAGCCGCAGCCTCATATCTGGCCTCATCCCCGCTCAGAGGAGCACCAATAATGGGGAAGGGACGTCAGCCAGACATGGTCGGGCTCAGGTGGTGATACTCTACCGAGTCTCTGATCTGGAAACCTTAGCCCCTTCATCTGTGCCATGGTCTCATGCGCCTAGTGTCTTCCTTCTGCCCTCAGAAGTCTTTCCTCATAAGGTCCAGCCCTAGGCTCTGAGTGCTGCATTCACCCATGGAGCCCACCAGGTAGTGACTCTTAATCCTTAGAGCCTCCCTGCAGATGGCATGGAAACTATACTCTGGAGATGATGGATTTCTAGGAGTTTCTGGGGTGAGTAAGTGACATTTTTCAATCCAGCAGTCTCAGATTTTGTTTTGTGGAGGAAGATACTGACCCTGACAGGGCACACAAAGTCCATTCAGATGCAACGTGTTTCATACATATGCATGATCTGAAAGGAAAACTCAAACCGCAATTTGTCTCATTTTATGTCTACTCAGAATGATGACCAAGGTTTGCTATCTTCCCTTGTAGCCCTGTCTCCTGAAGGAGGCTGGTGCTTCCCCATGTGGCTCTGTGTGGTGTTCCATGCCTCCTATTTCTAGGGATCTGCACGTATAAACTTCTTCCTTCATAACAATCTTTTCTGTGCCTGTATGTCTCACCAGACTCGACTAAAACTAATCCCAGGTACATTTTAAAACAGCAAAGGAGTCACTCATGTCAACAAGCCGTGAAGTTCTCACACATGTAGTAACAGAGTTCAAAGGGGTTTCAGTTCATTGACTTCATTTGTATGAGCATTAGAAATCGTTTCTCAGTAGATCACATACAGATGTAATGACAATACATTCATTGCAGAAAGAGTGAATTACGATGCAGCACCATTTGTCAGATTATGGTTGAATCAGAACCATAGGTTGCATTCATATGCAAAATTGGGTAAAAACTCAACAACAGCTTATTGGCTACATGGGATTTACAACAGAATATTATATATGTTGCTATTATTATTATGTATAAATTCTGAGCTATCTATATGTTATGTATAACAAACTGAATCTACCTTACTATTAATAAATTGAGAGGTCTGTCCCCTTCGAATGTATAACGTCTTTGTAAGTATATACAGCAAGTATTACAAGTAACGACACATATTTTTCATAGATCCATTTCGTTCTGGAGAGCTGGCTATGGAATCTTTGCTTGCATGCCAGTGTCTACACACCAGCGGAAGTGCTGCAGACATTTCCAAGCATGCTCCCTTCCAGCTTGCCAGGATTCACTGCTGGGGACTCAGCCATCGCTGTCGCGACAGACTTTCAGAATGTCTAGTCGGGATCCAGTTGCTGGTCAGGGGATCAGTGGGGGGCCCAGCCGTTCTAACTGGGGGAGACACCACTCCTTGTTTTCCTTTCCAAAGGCAGAGGGTCCAGGTGAAATGACAAAGCCTGTGCCTATAAAGCTTATAGAACTTAAAGATAAGGATTCAAAGATAAATTCAATGGAAAGGTCGGTCACAGGGTCTATTGCCCGTGTGATACGAAGTGACTTGTGCCAGGGTGGCTTTTGCAGACCTCAAGCATTGGACATACATTCAGAGCTCCGCTTAATGCTCCCAGCCAAGAAATCAATTGCTTCCAGGCCGGGGTGCAGGGACTGTGATGTGGCCGAAGGTACAAGAGGGCTCCTGGCCCGGCAGGCATTCGCTTTGACTCTGCGGTAAACTCTAATGCAGAAGTGGGTTAAAGGCTCTGAAAGGTCAGGACATTGACACCCCGTGACTGTATCACCCCCTGTGGCTCTCCCTGTCCCTTCTCTCAGTGTCCTCAGGGGGCTCCCTTAGCAAGAGCCCACATGGCCTTGTGGGAACAGATCCTACTTTTCTAGCTGTGCCAGGGTAGTCTGAGTGAGAAGGGAAGGTGACAAGGAGAGAGTCGCTTCTATAAACAGTCCACAGTGGAGAGAGCTTGTAAGTGCTGTCTCCAGAGGAGGGCCCCGCATCAGCTGTCATGGTGAGCAAAACCAGGGCTGTGAGAAGGCTCATCCCTGGGATGGGGCAGCGCTGAGATCCTGGCCTAGGAAGCTGTCTCTGTGTGCTTTCCTCAATGGCAGGACGGAGATAAGACAGGTGACACATTTATGTGACGTTTCCAACCATGAGCCCTGGATCCTCTTTTGTGTCCTGGGAAGTGTCTGCTTTTTAATGATCTCTCTGGACACCTGGGGAGCTATTTACAGGGAAAATACCTTTTATCCTCAAATTCTCCATGCACCATGAAGAAGCTGATGGCTTACTTTTCACAATTCCTGGATGGTAATTTATGTTCTTTTCTGAGTTAGGTAGGTAAATGTTTCTTTCTTTCTTTTTTTTTTTTTTTTAAGATTTTATTTATTTATTTGACAGAGAGACACAGCGAGAGAGGGAACACAAGCAGGGGGAGTGGAAGAGGGAGAAACAGGCTTCCCACGGAGCAGGGAGCCCGATGCGGGGCCCGATCCCAGGACCCTGGGATCATGACCTGAGCCGAAGGCAGACGCTTAACAACTGAGCCACCTAGGTGCCCCTAGGTAAATGTTTCTTAGAGGGAGAGAGAGGGAGGGAGATTGATGATAGATAGATGACAGATAGATAGATAGATAATGATAGATGATTTATAGATAGACAGATGATAGATAGATGATAGATAGATAGATAGATGATAGATGATAGATATAAAAAATGGTTAATTTGGTTTTCTTATTTATAGTCAGGAATTATTCTATTAGAAGGAACACATTTTCTGCTTAAAAGGTAAATGAGTGTTTATACCTTACATATTCATAATAATAATAATGAACACATTTTGCTTTTCCTTTTGACCACAATTATAGCCTCTCAAATGTGGGACAGTCCTCTCAGTTCAATTTCCTAAGTGCAGCCGTCGAAAATAAGACAATGTGTCCTTTTGTCTGCCTATGTTTTTCAGCATACTTCCTATTGGTATAAAAGTGTAAAAAGCATTTGGTAAATATTCTACACATAGTATAAACATATTCATCAAGTTCTGAGGAGCAGTTTTCAAAGTTTATCACTTGTTTGTTTCTAGAATAATTGAGCTGATATAAAAGGTACAGCTCAGAATGCACTGGAAACCATTTAAAGACAACTTTGCTGTCAAAAATCACAATTGCCTAGAAATATTTATGTCTCCCAACGTTAGTAATTGCTTTTTCAGGAACCATAGTCCAAATCAACCCTTTACTGACCTGACCTGACTTTCTCCCCAAGAAGACATGAAATGATCTATGGGTATCTGAATAGGGGGACTCAATGTCACTACTCATCAGGGAAATATAAATCAAAACCACAATGACATATGCAACCTGTTAGGATGGCTCTTATACCAAAGACAAGAGCTAATGAGTATTCATGAGGATGTGAACAAAGGGGAACACTTGTACACTGTTGGTACAACCATCGTGGAAAACAGGATGAAGTTCCTCAAAAAATGAAGAATGAAACTGCCTTATGATCTAGCAATTCCTCTTCTGGGTATGTATGTGAAGGAAATAAAAACAGGGTCTTGAAGAGATACCTGCAATCCCTTGATCACCGTGGCATTACTCACAATGGCCAAGAAACGGAGACAACCTAAGTATCTGTCAGCGGATGACTGGAGATATGTGTACTTCCACATGTGTGCATACTACGTGGAGCACTTCGGTAGCAGCCTAGGGAACTCAGCGGGACTTCCCACTTCAGAGCTCACATCGATCACTCTGTTCCCCTCGAGGTGTAGTGTTCTCTCATCGAGGGGGAGTCAAAACCACCCTCCAGTGCAGTATTTGACAGTGGAGCATTGTGGTAACTGTCTGGGGGCAGGGCACCTTTCTGTCCCCAAAAGTACTCCAGTACGTGCGGCGTTACATCATCACAAGGGCAATATGATGTCATGGGATGGCCTTTCCATTGAGTTCAGCTGGGAACATTTTAAATGAAATTGCATAAGCCTTATAAAATATCAATATCTTGATCAATTAATATTTTAACACAGGCTGTATTATCTATTCCCGAGTCCTTTCCTTGCTCCCATTTTATTCTTGTTTACCTGAATAACTGGTAATATTCTTCTTGTTTTCACTCCGATTTCTCATTGTAGGAATGGTTCAAACAGGGCTGTGAAAATTATCAGAGAGCTAGTATCATTGGTAGATCCAGCTTAGAACGCCTGACTCCCGAGTACTGTGCAACTGATAGGAAGATGGGCCTTCAGTCCCTTTATGTTTTGCAAATTCAGATTGATTTCACCTTGGGGTTCAGACTGAGGCTGGATGCTTGCTTCCTAGACTGTCTTGAAAGCATAAGCAGTACTAGAGTTGTATGAGTTACATTATTAACCCAGCTTCATGTTGTTGTTGGTTATGTTCCTTACTTATGGTTTATGCTCCTGTCAGCCCCAGGTATGATTAATCATTAACCCTGTGTTTTCCACTCTCTACTCCTTGTTTGCACATTGATCATAGAACCCTGATGGAGACCAGATGGTAACACCTGTCTCGAAATTAACCGACGCACGCCAGCATAGCAGATCCTGGATGGCACCGCAGTGTTTGGAAGAATACATACCTTTGGGTTGTGTCAAGGCTCCCCCCACCCAAGGCTTCAAGAGGCCTATTAGCCTCCGCTCATGTATTCCTCTCCTTCCCCAGTCACTAGATATATACAGTTCCCAGATCCAACAGAGCAAGGCAGCTTTGGGAACACAGAGCAAGGCGCATCATGTGCATGGACAGGTTTGAGTCTGGAACAAGATTCGGGGACTGGCCTACTGCAAGGAAGCTGTGCTTGCCTGGCGGGCTAGGAGATGGCTGGACTCCAAGAGTGGAGGGCTAGCCTAGAGCCTGAGGCTGTAACCTCTTTGTGCTAATTCTCCCTCTGCCTTGCCTTGAGAATGGGCTCTGCTGTGTAGGATCTTCCCCTTTTAAGGAGATGGTGATAATCCCAGGCAGTGCTAATTGCCCTGAAAAGGGTGTCACAGGGGCCCTGGTTAGTAGAGGAAGCGCAGAAAAGGAGGTGGGCTGACTGGCTGTCAGACCCACGTCTTGGCTCCCTCCTTCCCACCCTCCCTCCCCTCTCTTGCCTTCCTTATCCATGAAGCTTTTCTGAGGCTGCAGCTCTGCTTGACCCGGAGCACAGCCCGTGTGGGGCCGTGTCTACCGGCCGAGGACTCAGAGAGCGGTGCGGGAGACGAACAGTGCCCAGATGCGTGACAGGACGTGTTGCCACAGCCACGGTGCATCTGTGTCGGGGGGATGAAGGGGGGCTCGAGGAAGAGCTGTCATCTGCGAGGGGCCACGTGCTGTTTACTCTGAAATCATCAGAGAGAATTTAGGGTTGAATAGGCCCCAGCACAAGTGTTTACTCATGGTGTCTAAGTCACAGACCTTGAAATAAGGCTTAGGGAAGCGAGACAGTCTCGTTCATGAAAATATTTATTAAACAATGAAAACATTCATCGAATGCTTCACTTGATAGGAGATGAAACAGATCTATTCCCTACAACACAGAAAATGAGAGGCTGCCCAAGTCCCGGCCTTCCCACAGAGGACCATGCTGGCTCAGGCTGCGCGGGGACGCCAAGGCTCTGCCGGTGTGGAACTGTGGGTTCGGTCAGCAGTCTGGTTCGGTCAACTAGGGTCTGGTCAGCAGTCTCCCCCTTCCCTGAGGAGGCTTTGGAAGAGCAAGCACGGAAGAAGGAAGAGGACACTCAGCATGCGTTGTGCACTCAGTCCATTGGAGCGCGCGGCGACAAAATCTTCCAGGTCTGAAAAAATAATCCAGGTGAGAATGGGGTCAGCCCATACTGAGCTTCAGTGTTGACTCTCCCTGCTGGAAGGAAACAGGCTGCCCACAGGAAAGGCCCTGTTGGCAGTCATTTCTTGGATACAAACTCACAGGCTCCTGCTTTAGTCAGCTCTGGGAATGAGGTTAGACCAAGTCAGCGCTGCCCATGGGGGTACGCAAATTGGGGCTGTGAGTACCATACGGTGTCCCTCTCGGGAGGCCCACGGTCACCCACTGAGCTCAGAGAGACAATATTAGAACTTCCACTATACATTTACAGAAAATGTAAAACTAAGCCTTACAATATTTACTGTACTTCTTAGAATCGACTGAATCAATTGTTCTACAGCCATTAACTGACCTCCTACCAAAAAGGAAATTCTGTCTCCAGTGGATGACTTACTGTGACCTAGGATTCGTATCACATCCTTATCAAAAGGCCATTTTCAGACTTGGTCAGACACAGCACAGATTTTTATCATGTGTATTAGTCCTGTGCAAATGTGAGAAAGAAGATGTAAGTAAAATCAAGTTTGCACCTGCTCTGCATGACCACTGTCTCACACCACTGAATGGGGAACATACTCAAGTGTTTTTACTGGAGGGGAGTGGGAAATTAAAAAGAAAAAAGTTTGAAGACCACCCTGAATGAGGAGAATGTCATATTTCAATGTGGGGTCCAGAAGCAGCATTCCTAAAACTCTCCAATTTGCAGATACCTCTGGGAGCCAGACGGCTTCCTCTCCTGCCATGACACCCAGAGAATCTTACCCATTACAATGGCACCTAGCGTGGGAGACTGTCCCCGGAGGGCAGGACAAAGGGTCTCTGTCTCTCCCACACAGCATGTTGTTGCTGGCTGGGGCCACGACCCTGGAGGGCCATGTCACCCATAGGCCGAATAGGCTGGTTCTGGCCCTATGATGGTTGTTTCCTTGTTTGGGTTGGTTGGTGTCAGAAATACCGTTTTTAAAACTGAGTTGGAAGCATGAGGTGAGGCTTGACCTGACCCCAACCTGACATTCACATTCCCTGTTTACCCCTGAAGGCACTTGAATTTGCTACTTCACCGTGTCAGTACTTAAGACTCTAAATTTTGGAACACGAAACTGGTTCTTGAAGCTAATGAAATACTTAAGTTTTGGGGGCTACGTAGGGGAAGAACCACCCCTTGGTATAATGAGTTTTTGGTCTGGCTCAACACTAAGCTTCCTGTTTGCTGGAAGCCTGTTTTTTTGTTGTTGTTGTTGTTTTTTAACCATAATTAACTTAATGCCCCTCAATTAGTGGATATTGTTCACAAACTAAAAAACACATTTCAGTAAACTTGCATATAAATGCTAGATTATAAAATAATTTTTGAAACCTCACTATATTGACTTGAACACTGTTAATGGGGATGAGAATAAAATAATAATTTATTTTGTGCATCATATATAACAGGTGAAGTCCTTTTCATCTTAACAAATCCATGGGGTAAATATTCAGCTCTAATTTTGTAGTTGAAGAGACTGAAACACAAGCAAATTATTCAACCTTTCATAAAGATCGTAAGCATTATAACAAGTTATTTTTGGGGAGTTGAACAAGTATTTTGGAGGGATTTTCCAATGCTTTTTCTATTATGCTACACTGTCTCTTTAAATGCAAAATTAACAAATGTAAATGAAGAAAATAGTAGAGGTAATGAGAGTTGCCTGCCTCAAGCATATCGTTTTTAGAATACTCAAAATGGTTTCTTTTGAATGCAATCTAATAACAGGTAAGGGCTTATATGGTGTTTCTTCTTTGGAGCTGTATTTGGAACTAACTGGTCAAAGACCATCCATTCAATATTTATTGAGAATATTATTCACAAAACACTATTTACATCATGTAACAGGAAAATGACAAAATAGCTCACAGCAACAAACACGATTATTTCACTTTCAGTTTATCCTTCAACATCTATGTGAGAAGGTGGAGGGCAAGTTGAGAAACTAATAGTGTTCTTCTGAATCAGAATGGAAAACCATGCTCTTGAAAAGACATTCTATTTGGCACTAAGAAAGCCTGTCATTCTTGGACCCACAGAGCATCAGGGCAAGAAGGACCCTAGGAGGTCCTATGTCCTTCAGGTCCCTGGAGGTGCTGGAGGGTCATGATTTTGTAGTATGATGTTATCTACTGGCGACTCACCCATTCAGATGTATCCTTGATTCACATCTCTTTCATCATATTAGGAACATAATTTTCCATTCTATCTTCCATATGTTCTTCAAAATCCTCATAACATCCCAGTAAAGGATTTAAAACACCTATAGATTTAGAATATGGCTATATTTTCAATATTCAAAATAACACTATCAAAAATATCTTTAGTTTATATTGATAATTATTCCTATAGGAAGAGTACAGAAATGGCACAGTAGTTAAGATTCACATCCTGAACGCTTATGCACCGTTGGTGGGAATGTAAACTGGTGCAGCCACTACGGAAACGGGTATGGGGGTTTTCAAAAAATTAATAATAGAACTCCATATGATCCAGCAATTCCCTCTCTGGGCATCTATCCAAAGGAAACAAACACACTAACTCAAAAATATATATGCACCTTTGTGTTCACTGCATATTTTTTACAATAGCCAAAACATGGAAGCAACCTAAGTGAACACTGATGGATGAATGGACAAAGAACATATATGATATAAATGTGTAAATATGATATAAATAAAATGAATGTGACATAAATGTGGATAAAAGAAAATATATGATAGATAACACAAACGCACACAATGGAGTATTTGTCAGCCACATAAAAGAAGGAAATCTTGCCATTTGTGACAACACGGATGGACCTTGAGGGTGTTCTGCTAAATTAAATAAATGGAACAGAGAAAGACAAATACCATAAACTCTCACATGTGGAATCTTAAATAAAAACAACACAGCTCATAGATACAAGAAGTTTGGTGACTGCCAAAGGTGAGGGCTGGGAGGTGGGCAAAGTGAGTGACGACCAAAGATCAAAAGGTACAAATTTGCAGTTTTAAAATAAATAAATCACGGGGATGTAATGTACAGCATGTTGACTAAAGTTAATAAATCTACATTTGAAAGTTATTAAGAGGGTAGATCTTAAAAATTCTCATCACAAGAAAGAAAACCATAACTATGGGAGGCGATGGATGCTAACTAGACTTAGTGTGGTGATCATTTCACAACATACAGAAATAGCGAATCATTATGTTGTACACCTGAAACTAATATACTCTTAACTGCAAATTATATCACAATTTAAAAAAGTGTTTGACATACTTCAGGGATGTCCTTATGTAGTCCATAAAGGGTAGCCATTTTATTCATAGAGTAATATTCTTACTATTCATAGAATAATAATTACATCAATATGCTATGGTATGTTTTTTTGCACTATTTTTAAATAATTAAATGTTATAAAATGTATTTTTTCTAAATTGACAATTAGCCTTTTGTGATTATCTCTTAAGAAAGAAATATCAGATCATGTTTATTAGCTG
Source organism: Halichoerus grypus (assembly GCF_964656455.1). NCBI lineage: Eukaryota > Metazoa > Chordata > Mammalia > Carnivora > Phocidae > Halichoerus > Halichoerus grypus. The sequence continues at coordinate 80,337,147 of NC_135715.1, forward strand.
TAGGAATTAACTCCTCGAAGCCTCGGCTTCCTCAAATATAAAAAGTACAATAATACCTATTTCATGGACTTAAGAGAATCAAACGGGATAAAGTGGAGACAGTGCCTGAACTATGCTAAGAGCCATCATCATTCTCATCACCATCCCTCCTGTCATCATAACCTCCGTCAGCAAGCCAGCACGGTCATCCGCCCTGAGGGAGGAAGGTCCAACAGTACAAAAGTGCTCCTGTCCTTTCGGCACCTGACAAATTACTGTGAAACATGGCTATTTTGTTTAACTGTGATGAGCAGAAGTCACATGGAGGAGCCACTGCCCCAGTCCTTGGCAGACAGCATTCCCAGCCTTGGAGGTCTCCAAGGATAGAAAACAGTAAGCAGAGGGTCTGGAATCTGGTCCCTGCCCTGTTGCTTCTGAACCCAAGCTGGCCTTGCATAGGAGACTGCAAATGCCCGCAGCTAGCCCCGTCCCCACACTCCTGCTGGGAGCGCCAAGGGCATGTAGGAAATGACTTCACCTGTAGGACCACACAGGTGCCACTTGCCATTCCGATGCCTGTTCCCTAACTTGTGTCCTTCTTTCTCTGGGCCACAAAAGGAGCAGCCAGCGAATCAGGGGCATAAGCCCGGCAAATGGAAGGGGGGGGCGGGGGGCTTTGGGAAACCCGGTGGGCAGGAGAGAGGGAGGACAACCCGCAACATCGTGCAATGCTGTACCATCACCTCTCTCTCCCTACTGGCACTGGCCACACCATGCACAGCTGGATGAGAAGGGAGGGGCAGGAAGGGGGCTTGATGGGCTGTACCTTCATTCAGCATCTCTTGACAGCTCATCCTCCCCAAGGTTGCAGCACAGGGAGGGAGGGGCAGGAAGGTGGGCTGGAAGCTGAGCAGTCATTAAGTGCGCTCCTCCACTACTGGGCCCACCAGGAAGGCAGGGGCAGGACGCTGGTTTGGAGGGTCCACCCCCAGTGGTGCTGCCCCTCCCCTGCAGTCCTGACAGTGGACAAAGGGGTGGGGAGTGCTGTTGAAGGGCTGTGGTATCAGGAAGTAAATCCCCTTCAACCGTGGGATTTGGCCAGAGTCGAAGAAGGTGGACGGAGGAACAGAAAAGGGGGTCTGGGAGCTTTGACTGCTCACTGCACAGCCAAGGCCCTCAGGGCTGATGAAGAGGCTGAAGGGGTGTGCCTTCATTCACTGTGCTTCTCACTGGAGTCCAGGCAGAGCATGCCGAAGACGGGAGAGGGTGCAGGATGTGGGATGGAAATGCTGTGCCTCCTTTTCCTAAGTCTGTTTTCTGACCCAGGAAATTCATGTTCCTGAGTTTAACAAGGGAAACATGTGCCTTGAGTTTGCTCCCTGCTCAGAATTCTCACAAATGAGTGTTCACCCCATGTGTTCTCCACACCCTCCTGGCTTTTCATATGCCTGGCAGGTCTGAGGGTGGTTACAAGGTGCCTTCCTTCTCTGGGAGCACTGCCTGGTTGGCTCTAAAGGGCGGCGCCTGGCCATCCACGCCTGTCCCTGTCCTGCTCCGCTGCCCTCCTCATTTCAAAGTTAAGGAGACGGTGTTGGTGTGGTGTAGGGCAGTCACTGGAGATTGAGTGGGCAACCTCTCTGCCAGGCTTGGCTCTGCTTACCAGCTGCTGTGCTCCCCAAAGTCTGCGCACTCAAAGGACACTGTTTGGAAAACACATTTAAACCCAGCAATCGGGGCAGAGTAAACTTAGGAATCACTTTAAATAATAATGATAATATGCTATGTGATTCACAACCAATGTGACTTTCCTAAGTGATCAATCAACCCAGTTTCTCGTTTCTGTGTCGCCTGGCACAGCTACCGCTCTGCGGATTGGAGGGTACCAAGGAGCAATGCCCTGCGAGCGGGGACTGTGTGCATAGGACGCGATCCTCTTACCGCAGCTGCCCGGCGTCTGCTGGGGGAGACAGTGCAGAGCTGCGAACACACACCGGCAAAGGCGGCAGCGGTGGAAGGTCCAGGCTCCGTGCATCAGGGCGCCGCATTCCCTGAGTGGACAGGGAGGCAGCATCAGCGGGGTCGGCGCGCATGCGCTATCCACGCCCACGCCCCTCCACGCCCCGCCCTTCGTGTCCGCTCCCCTCTACGCCCCGCCCCGCCCGGCCCCCCGCCCTTCGTGTCCGCGCCCCTCCACGCCCCTCCACACCCCGCGCGTGTTCAGCGCCTGCGCCCATCCACTCCCCACTCCCCTCCCCCAACCCCTACCGCGGCGCCCTCCGCTCGCGCCCGCTCCCCTCCGCAAGGTCAAGCCCCGGTTCTCCCCCCGCCCAACTCTCAGCCGGCTCCCGCAGGCACACACTTCTGCCTCTGGTCGTGCTCGCAGTAACGGCCGGTGAAGTGGGCGGGGCATACGCAGAAGCTGCCCAGGACGCAGGTGCCGCCATTCCTGCAGCAGCGCAGCGGAGGGGGCGCGCCTGTTGGGGGGACACCTGGGTGTTGGCGTCCGCTGCCCCCTGGCCCTTCGCGGTGACTCCCCCAGAGAGCGCCTCATGAGCCTCCCCGGAGAGGCAGTAAACTTTACCTCCATGCCCATGTGTGTTTGCTCAGGTAAACCCTGCTTGTTAATTTAAGGATTCAAAACTAACTGCCAGGGGTCCTGGAGGGTCAGGAACCGGCTCAAGGACCCAAGGAGAAACCCTGGCCCCAGCAAGTAGCATTTTCTCTCTTCCTTCCTTTCATATGTTAAAGTCAGGCTGTGACTTGCCTGGACAGTGATTAAAACCAGGCCTTCAGGGCGGGGACCACCCACAGGTTTTGATGACTACAGAAAACCCTCCCAACCCCTTGTCCCCCCCAGAGGGACATCATCCCCCCCCCCCCCCGCGAGAGACGTGGGGTCTGGAGCCAGAGAGTCTGCAATAAGCCAAACAAGGGTGCGCTTTTCACTTGGAGTGGGATAGTTGTTTTGAATATGTTTATCACACTCCTCTAGACCTGTGCAAATGCAACATTGTACCAATGAAAGGGCACAACTTGTTTTCACAGCAAAGGAGCACGTCACTCGGACATATTTTTCGCTTTATAGTATATCATCATGTGAAGATGATAAAATGAACTCTCTTGGGGTTTTCATTTTATTCTTAATGTATTCCAGGTTGTTCTCAGATCCTAAACTGGGAGACCAGTGATGGAGATGACCACAAAGCTATTTGGGGGACAAGGCGACTTACCACCTTGGAAAGCCCTGAGGTAGGGACTTGAATCCTGGGGCCGCCAGCCATCCATGCTTCCATTCCCCTCCCCAGAGTTATTCAGGGTCCAGTTGAGTGTTTTCTGCTGGAGCTTCTGGGCTGGAGCATTGATTTCTTCTCTGTTACCCTTATGTTTCTCTCCTTGATAACCTTTTGAAAACATTGAAAGTATGAGACTGATGATGACTAAACAATAAATATACAATAAAAAGGAGTATAAATAAAATGTTTCTTACTGTTGTCTCCCAAGTGGATGATGTGTAATGCCAAACTGACAAAAAACAGAAGCCTAGAATGTTTAAAGAAAATTATTGAAGTTTAAAATATTAAAAGTAGAAATGTACATATGCTTAAAATGTAAAGCAATCATATATAAACGTAAGTATATTCAATATGTAATGTATAATAAATATTATGCCATCATTTTGTAACTTGTAGATGTAACTTAATTAATGTTGTCGTGACTTAGATTTTGAGACCAAGGAAGTGTGCATGTCCCTTAATGAGAAGGAACATTTGTGCATGCACTGCAGTTTATTCTGGAGGCTTTTGGATGCCGCTCTTGGCCCTGAGATCTGGATGATGTGTGTCCTTACCTAACAGGGTGTCTCCGGGTCATTTCCCACTGACAGGTCTGGTGTAAGCGTCTCTTTCTCTCTTCAGTACATTGAAGATCAATTTCCAAGGAAGTGTAGATCTGTTTCCAAGGAAGTCGAGTCTTACCGGGTTTTGTATTTGAAGGGATCTTTACTCCAGGTCGTAGAATAACTGCGTTAGGACATAAGACGGATAAGAAAAGAAGAAACAGATCTTTCCTCTTCTTCTCTAGGCCGTGAGAAACAGCAGTGAGATCTCTGCGTTCTGCTGTGGAAGCCCATTAGGCAGTGAGCTGCTGTGACAGGCAGGGCCCATGCTGAGCCTCCAGGACTGTCCCCTCAGTGAGACCTGGTGGGGGTGGGGTGAAGGCTGGAGACTTGGGCTGATTCTCCCCTCAGTGGTGTTAACAGGGCTGACAGCAACAGGAGTAGTCAATCCCTGATGTCAGCATTGGTGGCTAAGGCAACAAGCCTTTCCCTCACCGAAAAAACAAAACAAAACACAAAAAACAATTAAAATCTCAACAAGAAAAGTTTTCACAGGAAAATGGAAATTTTATACTGCATACCCTTGTATGGTGGTGAGGGCCCAGCTAGAGAAGGGAGCCCTTGGGTGGGACATGGGTCCCAAAAGTCTTGACTGGGGAGCATGAATATAAAGGGAGACATTTCCCCACGAATGATTTCTGAGGATGTATCGATCCTTCCACAGACTGAGCCTTTTCTCTCTGCCCAGCACGGTGGTGACTATGTCATATACATTACCCATTTAATACAGCATGCCTCTGGGGCAGTGTTTTTATTATCCTCCATGTAAAAGGAGAGGCAACGGAGGCTTAGTTTAAGTCCCTGTGGCAGTTAGATCTTCAAACAATAGGTAATTTTATGAGAAGAAGCCTACAGGGTGCTCAGTGTGTGAAGACCACGGAGTTGGGAGGGCACTCCCCCAGTCATTGTCTGATGTTAAGCTCTGGATCCAAGAAGGGAGTGATTGCCAAAATAAGGCCTTGGGACCCTTTTATCATCACTGAAGAGGATGCTTTGCAACTCTGGGGCAAATTGTCCTGTGATTTTAATATAAAAACAGCTTTCTAGAAATAGTCTGCTTCCTCCAAAGATGAAATAGTCTTTGATACTGATTTAATTTTCATAATCTTTAAATGTGAGGTTTATTCCAGAGGCTAATAAATACAGCAATAGAGCCAAGGGAATTGGTGAGCCTGGCTCCCGTGGGCCTCCCAAGGACTAGTTCTGTGAGCTCCCAGGACCCCGGGGGGACCAGGAGACCTGGCTGGGCAAACTCTCTGGAGGAGGACCCCTCACACCTTCGGGCAAGCATCTGTGATTGCAGGCATGACAAATACCTTTGAACTTAATGCTTATTACTTGTTCACTGCATAGTTTAGTTATATATAAAATTATATGATTCTAAATCAAGAGAAACTCTTTTGAGCAAAATGGGTTGTACGCTAAAATAAAACCATGTATAATCTAAAGGGCTATATTTCTTTGAATAAGAAGTTTTAAAACTTCAGTTTACATGATAATATCGAACAAATTCAAACCATTCTTATGACATTAACGTTCTAAGAGTAGTATCCAAAGTTGTATTTCCTCCCATACTGCCTTTCATTATATTTTGTTTGTGGTCGCTTTTGAATATACCAAGAAGCAGGATAATGATTCACTGAACTGGGGTTCAGAGATTAAGTATCAACCTTTGCCAATCTCATTTATTCAGCACCCACCCCCCTTTTTTTTTTCTGGAGTCTTTGAAACCAAATCTCAGAAATCATGATAACTTCTGTGTCAAATAAGGTTCTGAAAATATACACTTTACAAGGAACCTGTAGGAAAAGCAAAGGAAATGTCTTGCCAGCAAGACAAGATTGAGAAGCCAGAAAGAGGGATGGAAAGTCCTGTCTCTGGCTGTTTGCCTAAGGCAGCTCCAGGAAGGGAAAGGGCTGTCACGTGCTCTCATTTACCCACAGGTATTGTAAAAGAGTGCTTTGCATTTCAGGGCAGAGAAGCACAGGTTCCCTTGGTGAGCAAGGCCCAGCTGGAAGCAGCTGCCTGAGAAGGGCTGGAAGCCTGGTGAGGGGCAGCGGATCCCTGGCTCTGGGGAAGGTTCTTTCTTGTTATCAGCTGTAAACAGATAAGATGGGAGCCAACCCACCCACCAGACCTCCAGTGGAGCTTCTGACTCCCTTTGAGCTGACACAACGTGTGTGGGAAAGTGGGACACCCTGTCCCAGGACTGAATACCACCCCACCTCTGTGTCCTCAGTACTTCAAACAAGCTCTGGGGGAAATGTTCTGCAACAAATCAGGTGTAAAGGAATTCTCTGAGAGTGCGAAAGCAGTAGTTTTCGATGTGTACTGCCTGTTGGGGTCTGAGGGGAAGCTCTGAATCCCTCCTAAAGCCACACCTCAAGGCCTCCTGCTCAGAATCCCTGGGCAGAGCCCAGCATCAGGATTGTTTACCCTGCTCAGGGGACTCCAGTATTTAGCCAGGACTGTGATTCTGCGGTCTGTGTTCTCGGTGGCTCTGTGCCCCCAGTGCTGGGAGTGCTCCTTTCTTGTCCTTGCATTCCTACCTTGTGGCCCAGGGCCTGATGTATGGTACCACACAATCTGGTGGTGTTCCTATGAATAAAGGAATAAATGGATTATCACACCTACACCCATTTCTCAGTGAGGAAATTGAGACGTGCGAAGTTAAGAAACTGGCCTGGGGATATGTGACTATTGGCTGTGTGGAGGCTTGAACCCAGGCTCATCTGATCTACACTCTGGTTTGATTCAAGTTGCTTTATTTTATTGTTTAATGTGGACCAGGCATACTATTCTCACTGAGTCACACAGATTGTTCTATTTTATTGGCATCCGTTCTTATGACATAGACATTAATGTCTCCATTTTGTAGGTGAGAAAAGTGAGGTTTCAAGAGTTGAGGGCTTGGACAGTGTGCCTCACAGCCTTGGCCCAGGCGGTGAAAGCTGAGCTACCCCTCGCAACCATGACAGTGTGCTGCGGACCCCTGCTGGGGGCTCAGGGCTTCTGCGTGGGCACAGTGGAAAAGACTGGATGGAGAGTCACTGCCCCAGTTCTGCAGGTAAGGCAGGGCTTTCTAGAGCAGGAAGTATTGATTTACCCCCACGGGGCAGTTACAGGGCAGTTACAGGACGTGGGCTCTGGGGGGCAGTGTTGAGAGCACTGCCTGCTAGAGGGAGGGAGGTCTTGTGGGAATGACAAGCAGGACCACCAGGGTCCTTAGGAGGGGTGGAAGGGCAGGAGGAGGAGCCGTGGGTGGAGCCAGGTGATGCAGGAGGAACTACAGCATAGAAAGGCCAGACCCTGGGGAAGCTCTTGGATGCTTACGCAGGAAGTCATGAAGACCCCGATAGGGATCAAGTGGGGATTAAGAGAAAAGAATAAACTCTAAACAGATTTAACGACCAGTATCATTTTTCTCTAATTTTGGAAGATGTAATGTATTCTGATGTTAGGGTTAGGGTGGCCGGTGCCGCGGGCGGCAAAGAATTGCACAAAGAGGGGCACCTGGGTGGCTCAGTCATTAAGTGTCTGCCTTCGGCTCAGGTCATGATCCCAGGGTCCTGGGATCGAGCCCCGCTTCGGGCTCCCTGCTCAGCGGGAAGCCTGCTTCCCCCTCTCCCACTCCCCCTGCTTGTGTTCCTGCTCTCACTATCTCACTCTCTGCCAAATAAAAATTAAAATATTTTTAAAAAAATTAAAAAAAATAAATAAAAATAAATTTAAAAAAAAGAATTGCACAAAGAGTAGAGCCACAAGCAGGACAGAGTGGGTTCACTCTCCAAGGGAAGAGAGGGGCCAGACACCAAGAGACATGTGAGCCCCGAGTTTCTGTCAGGCTGGGCCTTTTGAGGGGTGTTGAAGGACGTGAGAGGGTTGCAGCCGCGCCCATGGGGGTGAGGGGAGGGGCTGATTCTTGGCCAGGTAGAGCAGCAGGTGACAGGTTTTCGAGGTGCTCTGACCCGGATGTGGGGTATGGTCAGGCTAGAGAAGAATGTGTTTTGTAGTTGGGGTCTCCTTTCAGCATGTAGGGCACTGTGACCTAGAAGAACAGACAGGGCCAACTGCAGACACTTGTGAGGGTCACCGATTATCAACACAGTGAAAAGACAACATACTGAATGGGAGAAAATATTTGCAAACTGCCTAACTGATAAAGGCTTAATATCCAAATTATTAGAGACTCATACAACTCAATAACACAAAAACAAATAGAAGTTACAAAATTGGCAGAGTTCAGAATAGACATTTTTCCAAAGAAAACACACAGATGGCGAACAAATACATAAAGAGAGGTTCAACACCATGTGTCACCAGGGAAATGCAAATCAAAACCCAAAGAGATGGCACTTGACACCCGTCAGAAATGCTAGTAGTAAAAAGACCAGAAATAACACGGGTCGACCAAAATGTGGAGGAAAGCTCTGTTGTTGGGATTGTCCATGGGTGCAGCCACTATGGAAAACGGTATCAAGTTTTCCCAAAAAATTCAATGTGAGGGGCTCCTGGCTGGCTCAGTCAGAAGAGTGTGTGACTCTTGATTGCGGGTCGTGAGTTCAAGACTCACCTTGGGGATACAGATTACTTCAGGGAAACTAATTTCAAAATAGGATAACCATATCATCCAACAATTCCCCTCCTAGGTGTTAAAATCAAGGAAACTGAAATCGCTAACTCATAAAGATACGTGTGCACCTGCATTCATTGCCACATAATTCATAACAGCCAAGGGGACGTACTAAGTGAAATAAATCAGAAAGAGAAAGACAAATACCACGAGTTCACATATATGTGGAATCTAAAGCAAACCAGAAAACAAAAAACACAGTAACTCGAACTCATAGATACAGAGAACATATACATGATTTGCCAAGGTGAGGGGCAAGAAGTGGATAAAATAGGTAAGAAGGTAGAAAGTAACAAAAAAAGAGAATATTAGGGCACCTGGTTGGCTCAGTCAGTTGGGCGGCTGCCTTCAGGTCAGGTCATGACCTCAGGGTGCTGGGATGGAGCCCCACATCGGGCTCAGCAGGGAGTCTGTTTCTGCCTCTCCCTCTGCCCCTCTCGCCCCTGCCTCTATGTGTGCTCCCGCTCTTTCTCTCAAAGAAATAGATAAAATTTTTAAGAAGGAAAGTGTATATCAAGAGGGAAATTGGAGAGCATATAGGACATCAATATATTACCTTCTAGCTTCCTATAGTTCAAGTACCTTAGTGAATTTATTCTATTCCATTCAATTCTTCTGACCTACCAGAATTCCTCATTATGATGTGGTTGGATTTTTTGAGATGAGTTGTCTATTTCTGTAACTATTTCAGATCAATAAGTACAGAGTATTTACCTTCCTAGGTGTGTGAGTCTTTGGATATTTTTATAGCCTTTTGAAGTATAATTATGTAACCAAAACTTCCATAGATCTAAGTGTATAATTTCAAGACTCTTGATATATATACATACCAGTAAAACAATCACTGTAATGAAGGTGATGTACATGTATCCATCACCCTAAAATGATTTTCCCCCTTGTTTTATAGTCCACGATTAGCTTGATGTGTAATTTCTGTTGGTCCCTACAGAGTCACTCTTTCCTCAGGGAGAAGTTTTTCTATAGGATGAAAGAATTGCTTGACTTCATTGCTCTGTATTGATAGGAGCTCATAATAGAAGTTGATCTAAAGATAAATTTTGTGGGCGACTGAGTGGCTCAGTTGGTTGAGTGTCTGACTCTTGATTTTGGCTCATATCACGAACTTAGGCTTGTGAGATTGAGCCTTGCATTGGGTTCCATGCTGAGCATGGAGCCGACTTGGGATTCTCGCCCACCCCACCCTTCCCCCATGCCCCCGCTCATGGTCACTCTCTATCTCTCTCAAAAAAAAAAAAAAAAAGAAAAAGAAAAGAAAAAATTTTGAAAATTAGCCATTTAGAAAGTTCCGAGGCCTTTCCTGAAGGAGAGACGATACACTGACAGCTTAGAGAACCTAGCCCTTCTGTGCTGGCCAAAGCCTGAATGGCAGGGCTGGAATATGTTGTGAAAGTGGTAGACCAAAGGGACAAAATAAAGATATGGATTGGACTGAATTCATTGATAGGAATATGCTCAGTTAAGAGTTGGTATTTAAAGGACGACCCTGACCACTTGCACATGGTGTTGATATTCTGGATGCTATATTGGGTCAATAAGGGCCAAATGTTGGGATTTCCTTGGGTATACCGTTGAGGAAGGCAGGAAGAAGTCAGGAAGCATAAGAGTCAGGCATGTTGAAATGGTTCTGTGATGTGCCATGTGCTCAGCCATCCCTAATCGTGCTTGCTGAAAGACACAGCCATCTGTGCACTACCTTCATCAACACACTTACAGAGGCATGGGTACGGGAGGTACCAGTGTCCTTGAGGAGCTCTGGGGGAGCTGTCCTACACTGCAGGAGGAGATGGGAGGTGAGGAGTGGCAGGAGAGGATGCTTCAACCAGCAGAGTCAAGGTGTGTGCAGTCACCCAGGAGCCACGGAGCCAGAATGGTAACCAGAGGACGGGAACCTCAAGGGTGTGTGCTGTTGGACAGTTGAGATCAGGTCTGTCCAGATTGAAATTGTTGGACAATGTAGCAGAAAAAATAAATATCTAGATTGAGTAGTTACTATAGTGAAGAATCATGGTCTCTTCCCCAGCTATGAGCCCTAAGCCAGTGTGGGCCTCTGAGCCCCTAGAGTGAGGGAGAGACTGGAGCCCTTTGGGAAATGACCCTACAACCTTCTACATGTGTGCCATGCATCTCATCTCCCACCCCCAACTTTCCCCAAATGTCCCCCAAGACACAGATATTCACTGGTGGGACCAACTCTGGAAAAAAGGGAAACACTACCTTTTCTGGGAACTTTTATAGAATGATTCCGAACATATGTTGATGCCCAAAGACCAGGACTGTTACATGACCTGCCCAACAGTTGGAGTAGGGGCTTTGGAAGGTGTGGAAATAGAAGAAGCCTCGTCCTACATTTAACAGTTTGTTCACTGAGACCAGAGAGTCATCCTGTGCTCATTTCCCCAGGTCAAGAATGTGGAATGGAAATACTCATATAAGCACTGGTGGAATTCCCACTTTGGTTTCTGAACCTTAGTCTGATGTTTATTAGGAAAGAGGAGACCAAAGAGAGGCCCTTGGAACCATGCCCTTCCTCAGACTAAATCAGAGGCCATGCAACATCCTTGGAGGGATGGGAGAGATTAGTAAGATTGTGAAGCTCTGCAGAGAGGCAGAGTGGGTTATTCCAACCATTGTTCATTTTACTAGGCTGGTCTACTGTGGATACCAGATGGGTCATGGAGACTCACCCTGACTTTCACAAACTTCATGAGATGAAGACGCAACTGCATCTGTGATTCTGTCTCTGGATTGCCCTGTGGAGGAAAACTGCCAGGTGGAACCCTGCAGCCCACTGGAAACAAACCATTTGCCCTGAGGTACTGCTTCTGAAGGAATGTCTATGACCAGCAAAGTCAACAATACAAGCTTAGAGCCACATTAAATCATCACTGATGAAAGCAGGCTAGACAACTGTCAAGATGGGCCATCTCTTAAGAAAGGAGATTTGGTAAATATACTGAAAAATATCCTAGCCACAAAAGACAGCAGACACACAGACATACTGAGCTGGTGAGTGGCTGAGGGGAGAATTGCCTGCATCACCTGTTGGTTTTAAATTATCGAGTGACTGGGCAGCCACGCACCCCAGTCGCTATTTTGACTATAACCTGCCTCATAGATTGAAGTGAATTCTCTTTCTTACCCCAACAGAGCTGAACTTGATTGGACATTCGGAAGCGGTCACTGAAAGGAAGTAGAAGACCCATGGCAATGATCCATGAGCAAAACTTCTCTGCTACCCCGGGACACCCATTCTCCTGTTGGCCACACAGCTTCTGCAGCAGAGCTCACTCTGCAGATGAAAATGGTCATTAGGAGATTGCACTGGCAGGTCACTTGGCTCAGAAGTCTCCCAGAGGAGCGAGGTCTGGTAAGCACAGCCAGTGGGCATCACCATTGCCGAGGCTACTGATATGTGCACAAAGCAACACGGAGGGGCACAGAGAAAACTCTGTGGTCCAAGGCCTGGGAAACCACATGGAAAAGGGCAGCCTTGGTTTGCTCTCCCATCCCCCCAAATACCTCCTGCCTCCCTGGGGGATGGGCCAGGTGATGGGCTGTACATCTTCCTTCTGAAGAAGCACCCAGCCTTTTGGATTTCACGGGTGACCTTCCTTCTCTTTTTGTTTACGTGCTGACAGTGCTCTGAGGGAGCCCTTAGCAACCACCATTCGGGCAAAGAAAGGTCAGAGGCTGACAATCACAGGTGGCCATGGGGAGGGGCAGGAAATGAGAGACTGAGAAGAGATGAGAGCTGGCCAGCAAATGTGTTACCCTGAGGAGGAGCATGCTAGAGAGAAACACAGGTTTCTCACCTGCTCCTCAGAACCATAGCACTAGGGTAGGTGCAAATTTCTGTTTCCTATGATTTCCTTAGTAGAGACAAGAGAAAAAGACATAATGAGATGAGAACGCAGACCAAGGACCCCAGAGGACCTGGGTCCACCAAGTTCTCACATAGGATGTGAGGAATATTTCACATAGTGCAAACCTCTAAATGGACTATCATAGACTCATAAAAATTATGTCAGTAAGCATGTATAACAGCAGGGAAAATTGAAAACATAAGAAAATGAATATATAGAGAAAAAAGAGAAGTAATTCTTTTTTTAAATAAACTATTTTTTTGGTAGGCTGCATGCCCAAAGCAGGGTTTGAACTCACAACCTTGAGATCAAACCTGAGGTGAGATCAAGAGTCAGACACTTAACCAACTGAGCCACTCAGGTCCACCACCCTTTTTCTAAGGTATTAAGTAAAATCTCTCTCTCTCCCTTTTCTTTTTTTTAAAGGAAAATCTACACCTAACATGGGGCTGAACTCAGGACCCCAAGATCAAGAGTCACATGCTCTACAGACTGAACCAACCAGTCCCCCTTACTAGTAGGACTTTTGTTGAGTAGTTCAACCAAGAGAACTATAATGCTATAATCCACATGAGAAAGGCAGGTGACTTTTCTTGTATATAAGGAATCTAAGGGAACTTGCTCACTATATTTGGGGCCAACAGTGTAAAGACGCCCTATACTCTAAATCCCTGGGTCTCACATCATACAACACAGCTTTCCCTTCCTTGTAATACCATGAACCCGGTCAGCACCCACCGAACACAATCACTGCCTTTGTGTTCAGAAACGCAAGGCCCCACGTTCACACTGGGCAGTGGCAGTCTAACCAACCCAGATGGCCTTGAGCTGATTTTCTTTAGCTCTACAACAAGCAGAGCTCCGGCTATGCCGGGTACCACTAGTAGGGGAAAGGGAGCTGCCGGCCCAATGCGGCTCCAGACTCGTGAGGTTGCATTTGCTTTCGCACCTGGGCAACTGGTGCACAGGGCAGAGGTGGGGCAGCAGTGCCCCCTGTCTTCCAGGAGGCCAGGGGGAGGCCACAAAGGTAGGCAGCGGAAGGACTGTCTGACTGCACTGCGGTCACCGTGCTGCTCCGGACTTCCTGCCGAGGCACCGTGCTCCCCACGTGGATGTAATTCTGTGTAAGGACGCAAAGTTCTTGTCCAGACAGGACCTCTGTCTCATTGCATACTGCAGGGAGGGATCCTTTTACTTGACGTATAAAGAGAGACCCCAATGAGTAGTGCTTAAGCATAACTGCAGAACGTATTAAAAGCTCCCTTTTCTCCAGAATGTGGTCCATTCCCCTGAAAATGAAAGGACTCTTTTCAGGCCACTGCAACTCTGGCAAACAGTCCCACTTCCGGTGGGTGCAGGGCACGTGGACACTGAGCGGGTGACAGAAGGGAGGCAGCCGTTCTCCTATCCAATCCACGCCTCCAGGCACATCCTTGAGAAGGAGGAAGGCCAGTATTTCCCCTCTCTCTCATCCATAGTGGCGCAGATGTCAAAGGATAACCTTCTCCAGCATGGTTAGCAACGTCCTACAGCATCTGCTAACCGTCAGGAACTGGTTTCAGTCTTGAGCTGCATGAATTTCACCACCTGAAAGGTGTGGCTGTGACATACTTAGAAAAACTACCCTTAGGGCCACAGCTTATTTGGATACTGTGCCAAGCAAGGGAATAAAAGCTTTTGACAAATTAATGTCTCCCAGTTAGCATAAACAAATGGAAGGAAGGAAGAAAGGAAGGAAGGAAGGGGCGTGGGTGGGAGGTAGGAGAGAGAGAAGGGAGGGAGAAAGAGAGAGAAAGAAAGGAAGGAAGAAGGGAAGAACGAAGGAAAGAAAGGAAAGAAAGAGGAAGGAAGAGAGGGAGGGGCGTGGGTGTGAGGTAGGAGAGAGAAGAGAGGGAGAAAGAGAGAAAAGGAAGAAAGAAACAAAGAATGAAAGAAAGAAAGGAGGAAAGAATGAAGGAAAGAAGAAGGAAGAGAGGGAGGGAGGGAGGGGAAGCAAAGGAAAGGAAAGGACAAGAAAGAAATCCAAGATGTATGCATAATATGATGCAGACAGTCAGTATGGAGACATGCAGGTGATAGCCGGTTGCGTCTAGCAGGTAAAGACAGGAGAGGATATGGGGTGCTAAACCAGGAGAGACAAGTAGTGTGTGCCAAGAGTGTCTGCACTGTCGGCCAGCAGTGTTGGGCTGCCCCGGTTTACCAGGCCCGCTGGGCTTAGTCAGGTCCCCTGAACCTGCAGCATTCCCGGGGTGGACAGAGCTCACTCCCCAAAACTCTTTCTGAGGTGGCAGCTTCAACCTGGCTCAGTCACTCCCCACTTAGACTGGCTGCCTGATGGGGTCCCGGGCTACCATAATCAAGGCTCTTGGGTGTCTCTCACTGGAGGAAATCTCAACCCATCCTGCACTGCCTTGCCTGACAGGGCAGTCCAGATTCCTCTAGGTGTGTCTTCAGGGGGAAGAATTGGCGCATCTGTGCAGACTAGCACTTGTAATTAGGCCGTGTCCTGGTCCCCCAGTAGCTCACTACTAGAACTCAGCCTGTCCCTACAGATGCCCTGGTTCAGATTCCAGGCTCCCCTGACCTGTGTCTCCCACACATGTGCAGTATGTACTCTGTCAGCTGGCCTTTGGCTCTTGGGACCTGTTAGGCTCAGGCTGGTCCCCCAAAGCTGCATAGCCTCCAGAGGGGACAGTGCCCAATGCCCCCCGAATCTTCCTGAGGGCAGCTTTAAACTGGGGACTACCAGTCCCCGTTTGGACTGACTGCCTGATAGTGGCCTGGGCTGACCGATAAGCAAGTCTCTCAGTGAAGGAGACCCTAGCCAGGGGGCTGGGCTGATGCAGGCAGGGCACTACCATTTCCTCCATCTCGGCCTTCAGGGGGACCATGCCCACTTGTGCCGAGTGGAGCTTCCAGTTAGGCACAAACTTGGTCCTGCAAGAGCTGAATCCTGTGATCAGGACTCCAAGACCCTTGCCAGTTCCAGATCCCTCCCGATACTGGTCTGCACAGCTGCGCATGCACAGCAGGTAGTCCTTCTGCAGACCTTGGGCACTGGGGCCCTCTGGGCCTGGGGAGTTAGTGCTTGTCCCCAAATGCTTGCATAGTGTAGAGGATGGGAGAGCCCCCCACTCCCAATCATTCTGAGGCAGCAGGTGCCAATTGGTGGCACTCAGGCATCAGTTGAAGCTGTTACCCCTGAGTCTGCATTGTGTGAAGGGAGGTCTCAGTTCCTGGATCCTCCAGGAGAAGATTCATGCAGGGATCCGATCCATGCTTGAATCGAGGCAGTCAGCAGGGATGTAGCAAGCACCAAACACCTAATTAAAGTGGAAGTCCACTCTCAAGGTGGGAGGATGGGAAAGTTCTGGGAGGTGGGACTGATGTAGGAAAGAACGTTAGGGGTCAAATCCAATGGCCAAGAAAGAATTCTTGAGACCTCTTTGGTGCAAAAAGGTGGTTTTATGAAAGCTCAGGAAGAACTGCACTGGGGTCATGAGGAGTGGCCCATTATATACTTTCAAGTTGGGAGGGGGTTAGGGATAGGGTAAGTCTCTAAGGAACTTTGGAAGCAAGGTTTCCAGGACCTTGAGGGGGCTAGCTATTGTTGGGAAAAGGTCATTTATTACCACCTAATAAAACCTGAGTCATGAGAACCTTCAGATGTATATCCGTGGGCCATCTGCTTGGGGTGTGATTACCAACACATATCTTGAGGGGTTTAGAGAGAAAGGAAGTTTCCGAAGGAAGTTTTATATGCTAAAGTTGGACCTACAGGATCTGGGGGTTGGGGGTGCTTTCAGGATAGGGTTGCCTTTCCCCCTTAGCAAAGTATCAATAGAGGCAGTTGAGTCCCTAGAGGAATGTCCCTCTGCCTGTTTCAAGGGTTTATCAGTGGGCTGTAGGTATAAGGAAATTTAATAATTTTTCTTCTGCCTTTGTTCCCCACATCAGTGCTGGGCCCTGAGGTTGCTTTGGGATTAGATACCACAGGGTCTCTCGGGGCTGGAGTAGCTGTGAGGGACAGGGGTGTGCTCTCTAATAGAGGCTGCTTGGATCATGTGGGAGACTCCTCCCACAGGCTGGGAGGTGGAGTTTTTGACTCTACAAGATTTCTACCCCAGTAGAGCTCCTGGTTTCCTCCATCCCTGACTTCGTGGCAGGATCCATCCTTCCTGCAGCATTTCTAGGTGCCTGTTTGGAGACAGCCCTGCTCTGGCTGCAAGGTGAGCAAACCCCAGGTCCTTGCACCATGGAGCCTCCACTGGAGGCCCGAGCACAGTGCGGTGCGGGCACAGCCGGTGAGTTTCTTCCTACCATGGGGCCCAAGCAACCCAGTGGAGAGGGACTTGTGGTGAACAAGAATGGATGAAGACCCCCGAGAATGGGAAATGTGTGACTTCAGCCTGAGAGGCCACCAGCTTCCCCTGGAGCTCACCTGCTTGCAGGGCAGCACAGAGCAGGTGGGAGGGCCTCCGGCCCCAGATTTGGGGAGCACTGTCCCCAGCTCACTCCCTGAGAATCACACTGAGGCGGCAGCTGCAAATCCTTATTTGGACTTGTAGCCTAATCGGGTCCAGGGCTCTTCCAGAACCAGGGAACCCAGAGGACTCTCCTTGGAAGAATCACCTTCCAGCCAACTAGCGCCGCCCTGGGAATATATTCTAGTCTCTTCCAGCTGTGCCTTTGGGAAACTTATGCTCATTTCTGCAGGTTATGCCTTGAAGTTAGACATACCCCTTATCCCTGTAGAGACGGAGCCTATGACCTGGACACTCGCCTTGTTCCAGATCCCAGGCAACCCTGAACCGCTAGGCCCACAGGCACAGTCCATGCACAGTGCGTCTGGACCGGTTGCCTGATTGGGGACCAGGTGTCTCCCTTGCCAGACAGCCCAGCTGTCTCTTATTGCCAGCCAGTGGCCCTTCCTTGCCCTGGCTAGTCCAGTATCCTCCAGCTGTGCCTGAGGTGAGCCTAGGCTGTGTTGTGCATAGAAGGCATGTGACTGTACCAACCCCTTGTACCCCGAGCGCCAGCTCCTGGAACCAGCGTCTGCAAACCCTTGCCCTGTTCCAGATCCCTGGGAGCCCTGCACTGAGCAGCCCTGCATGTGCAGGGCACACTCCTTCAGCAGGTCTTGGGCAGCTGGGGCCTGGCCCCAAGCAACTGCCCAGTATGCTTGGTAGGGGGAGCCCAGCCCCAGAATCTTTGTGAGGTAGCAGTTTTATTTTTTATTTTTTCAGTTTAATCAATTTCTAAATTGAAGTATCATTGATACACATTATCTTCTAGTTTGAGGTGGATCAACATCAGAGTGATCCAGTAGTTTTATACATTATGAAATGATCCTTAGGGTAAGTCTAGTTACCATCCGTCATCTTACAAAGTGACTGGAATTATATTGACCATATTCCCTATGTGTATATTCCATCCCCATGACCTGTTTATTTTATAACTCGAAGTTTGTACTGCTTAATCCCCTCACCTGTATCATCTGCCCCTGACCCCTTCTTCCCCCTCTGGTAACCAACAGCTTGCTTCCTGCATCTATGAGTCTGGTTCTGTTTTGTTTTGTTTCATTGTTTTGTTTTTTAGATTCCACATATAAGTGAAATCCTAGTAGATTTGTTTTTCTGTGATTCATTTTACTTAGCATAATACTCTTAGGTCCATTCAAGTTGTTGCAAATGTTAAGATTGCATTCATTTTTCCGGCTGAGTTATATTCCTTATGTATACATACCTCATCTTCTTTATACATTTATCAACAGACACTTAGGGTTGCATCAGTATCTTGGTCCTTGTAAATAATGCTGCCAGAAACACAAGGATGTGTATATCTTTCCGGATGGGTGTTTTTTTGTTTTCTTCATGTATATACCCAGAAGTGGAATTGCTGGGTCATACAGTATTTCTATGTTTAATTTTTTGAGGACCTTCCATAATGGCTGCACCAATGCACATTCCCAGCAACAGTGTGCGAGGGTTCCATTTTCTCCACATCCTCGCCAACACTTGTTATTTTTTGTCTTTTTGGTAATAGCCACTCTGACAGGTAGGAAGTCATATCTCATTGTGGTTTTGATACGCATTTCCCTGATGATCAGTGATGTTGAACAGCTTTTCGGAAGCCTGTTGGCCACCTGTGTTTTCTTTGGGAAAGAGTCGATGAAGTCTTCTACCCATGTTTAAATAAGGTTATTTGTGGTTTTGGCATGAAGTTGTATAAGTTCTTTACATATTCTCAGTATTAACTCTCACTGGATGTACCTTTTGCATATGTTTTCTCCCATTCACTGGGTTGCCTTTTCCTTATGTTGTAGGTTTCTTTTGTTGTGCAAAAGCTGTTCAGTTTGCTATTACGGCACTTGTTTATTTTAGCTTCTGTGGCCCTTGCCTGAGGGGACTGGTCCAAAAAGTATATTGCTAAGACCAATGTCAAAGAGCTTCCTGACTATGTTTTCTTCTAGGAGTGTTATGGTTTCCGTCTTAACAGTCAAGTTTGTAATTGATTTTGAGTTTATTTTTGTGTATGCCGGAAGACAGTAGTCCAGTTTCATTCTTACGCATGTCCAGTCTTTCCAACACCCTTTATTGAAGACACTGTCCTTTCCCCCTTGTATGGACTTGCCTCCTTTGTCATCAGTTGATGGACCTTTATATGCATGGCTTCTCCTGGGCTCTCTGTTCGATTCCATTCACCTGTATGTCTGAGTACCCTACTGTTTTGATTATTAGAGTTTCGTAGTAGAGTTTGAAATCAGGCAATGTGATACCTCCATGGAGGCTGCAGTTTTCAACTGGCCAGAGTCAGAACCCGTTTGGACCCACTCTGGATGGGGTCCCGGGCTTGACCAGCAGTAAAGGCTCCCCAGTGTGTCTTGCTGGAAGATGCCCTACCCAGCCTGTCTGGCTCTGTCCTGGCAAGATTGGTTTCTCCATCTCTGCCCTCAATGGAAAACTGTGTAATTAGAGTTTGGAATGAGGCAGGTGGCCTTGTGCCCCCAGAAGCCTGCTCCAGTGACCGGCCTCTCCCGTTTCTTGCCCTGTTGATGCGCAGCGTGTGCATGCGCAGTAAGAACCCCATCTGGCAGGCTTGGGCAGGCCTAGGTAGCTCAGGCTGCTTCCCAACCACCTGCATACCTTCCAGGGTAGAGGGAGTCAACCCCCCAAATTTTTCGGAAGCAGCTTTTAAATGGTGACAGTCAGCCTGATGGGGTCCAAGGCTTCCCACACTCAGTATTCCCAGGTCTCTCATATGGGGCCGGGGCTGCTTTTGTCAGTTGCCTGCTCCGTCCTGGCAAAGCAGTGCAGATACTCGTGGTTCTACTGTAGGGGAAAAGATGAGCATTTGTGTAGCTTAGTGCTTGGAAGTTGGCATATGTCGAGTACCCCCCTCGATCTCATGGTTAATTTTGGTGTGTGGGCCCCACTACCCTGGTGACCAGGGACCAGCCCCGGCTCCAGGGGCCTGCAGTGCCCTCAGTGCCTCGGGTGAGCTGAGAGGAGAGTGCTGCGCATGCGCCAGCTTGGGGCAGAGTAGCCAGTGATGTGGAACAGGACAAGCGTGGGGAGAGTTCGCCTGAATGTAGGGCTTGAGGTTCCTTGACTATGACCCTGTAGCTTCCAATCAGGACGAGAGTGACCTGGGGGCAGCGAGAACAGGATCAGCAGTCAGCAGGACTGAGAGTCTAGACAGACTTTGAAACACAAGGGAGTCCCCCAACAGAAGGGGGATCCTGTGATGCCAGTGGGTTCTTCCAGGTCAGAAGGCCATAGCGGGCCCAGTGATCCCAGGTCCACCCAGACTCGAGGGAGGGCCGGGCTGCACAGTGCAGGTCCTGACCCAGGCAGCCTATTCTGGGCTCCCGCAGTTGGGGCTCCCCCCAACCTCCTCAATGATCCCCAAGGCCAGAGGTTGGGATGCAGGTGGTGGGAAGTAAGGTCTTCTCCTTGGGGAGACTCAGAGCCTCCTACTACGGCTTGACGAAGGGAGGGAAAGTTCTTCTCTACCCTCAAGGTCTTAGCAGGACTAAGAATTAAAATTGCATGAGTCAGATTAATAGGATAATGATTGGAAGCCCAATAATGCAACTGAGACTCAAAGAAGGGACCAAGGCAGGCAGTTTTACCCATTTGACAAAGTGACAATAAATCTGTGAGGCATCGACAGGACAAAGAACCCTGAGCTTTGGGAGCTTGGATTAGTAAGGAATTCTAGACAGAGTTTGGGCTGGAGCAGTACATGGTAAAAAGTAACGGGTTGTTTCTAAAGCCTTTTGGGCTCTAAATTCCCCACCTCTGGGGATAAGGCAGTCTCTTTACGTCCTGCTTCAGAGAGGGTACCTGTTCCATGCGAGATGTATTTCCTGCTGCCAGGGGAAGGTCTAAGTGTCCTTGCACAGGCTGTGTCCTAAGTCACCTTTATGGAAAATATTCAGTATGCCAGGGGCACCTGGCTGGCTCAGTCAGTGGAGTGTGGGACTCTGTATCTTGAGGTCATGTGTTTGAGACCCAGGTAGGGTGTAGGGATTGCTTAAAAATAAAATCAGAAATACATAAATAAATAACCAGTATACCAAAATGGCACATTTTGGGGCAACCTGTCCGCGGCCTCTGCAATAAACTGGGGAGATTTCCTGGTCTGCACAGGATCCCTGGAGGTTGTCCCCGGGAGATGTGGGTGCGGTCTCCTTAGCTGTGTTCAAGCAAATGGGCAAACAGGTGAGCAGACAGCGGCTCCTGCGGCCCTCGTCCTGTCCCTGTCCTCCTTCCCCCATGCCCAGGACCAAGACTGGGGCTGTCTCTGCCCCTCTGCGCAGCTGTCCTGCTGTGGGCCCCCAGGGAAGCTCACCCCTTCCTGATGTGTAAAGGACGGGTGGGGACCCCAGGCACACAGTGGGACCTCTTCAGGCCCTGCCTCTTTTCGCCTGTGGGACCCTGGGGGAAAGGTCATGGCAGAAGGGGGAGCTAGGAACTGGGTCCCAGCCCTAGCTCTGCCAGACTCTCTGCGTGGCCTTCGGGGTAGTCATTCATCCCACTGCCCAGGACTCCCTTTACTTTTCTTTTTTTTTCCCCCCGAGTTTCTCGGAAAGAATTAGCGATTGATCAGTTGCATGTAACAGCCAGTGCTCATGACACCAAGTGCCCTCCTTAATGCCCATCGCCCAGTTATCCTTCCCCCACATCTCCCCTCCAGCAACCCTCAGTTTGTGTCCTAGAGGTCAGCCTCTCTGATGGTTTGCCTCTCTCTCATTTTCACCTGATTTCATTTTTCCTTCCTTTCCCCTATGTTCATCGGCTATGTCCCTTTTCTTCACTAAGTGAGGAGGCTAGACTTGCTGGCCATTAGTCATTTCTAGGGCTGCCTCCAGGCTTTGCTGGTGTCTGGAGGGGGTTGGGGTTGCCCCAGTACCACATGCCTCAGGGCTCCAGGGCCCTGTCTGCTCCCTCCCCCCACACCCTCCACCCCATTTACCTGCAGCTCCCCCAGCAAGAGAGGTCAGGCTCCCTCTCCCACAGGGCAGATGGCTCCTGGGCCAAACCCCTTCCTGGCCACACCCCCTGCTGCCTCTTCCTGCACACCTCCCTCCCTCCGTCTTCCCTGTCCTCCTCCCCTCCATCTCAGCCCAGGACTCCCAGATGCTCTTCCATGGAGATTTCTGGATCTGGACTCCTGACCACAGGCCTCCTGACACCCCCGCCCCCAGATTACACATTCTGTCTCTGGCATATTAGGATGGCCATGGGTAAGTCAGACCACTGTCCCTTCGGGCTAGTCCACACCAAGGCTGACTGCCACCTAGCTTGCTCATGGCCTTCAGCCACCAGTGTCCTGTGTCTCTGAGACAGACTGCTGGGGGCAGCTTGGACCCTGCCCCTGTCTCTATAGTGAGGCCCCTCCAGTAGGCCTGCTCCTTAGATCCCCACCGGCCGTTCTCCCAAGTTCGAAGGTCCTCTACTCCCCATTTTACTTGGAGTCTTTGCTCAAATTCTCCTGACATCTGGGAAACCTCACCTTCCAAGTAGAAAAATCCTGTGTTCGGGGCGCCTGGGTGGCTCAGACGGTTAAGCGTCTGCCTTTGGCTCGGGTCATGATCTCAGGGTCCTGGGATCCAGCCCCGCATCGGGTTCCCTGCTCAGCGGGGAGCCTGCTTCTCCCTCTGCCTCTACCTGCTGCTTCCTCTGCTTGTGCTCTCTCTCTCTCTGTCAAAAATAAATAAAATTAAAAAAAAAAAAAGAAAGAAAAATCCTGTGTTCCCCTTCCAGTTCCCTGGCTTCTAGTTTTCCAATCTCTCCTCTTCTATGTCTCTCAGAACCTGGTGTTTGTCCTTCTTATGTCCCTGAGCTTCCAGATCCTTCCAGACATTCCTGGCCAGTATCTCAGTATCTCCCTGTTGGTTTTCCTCTGCCTGTCAGGTCAGGAATCTATTAGTAACATTCAGTCCTTTATAGAAAATAAAGGGCTTTCGCACTCATCACCGTGTCGCTGTTCTAATGTCTGGCCTTTGGGTCCCGCTCCCTCACCACTTATTTAACTCTTTGAGAGGGGGCTTCTCCTGTGCACTCAGCCTTGGGTGATAAGCTTTGCATAGGAGACATCTGATGAACATTTACAGAGTAATATGTGACTGCCTTGGTCTTGATGGCACCACGCTTAGAAGGTTACTTCCTGTAATGAAGAGGCTGTGCAGCCCCGGAGAGTGCAGAGAAGGAAAGAAGGGAAGTGGGAGGAGTGCTGGACAGGGATGTGGGGAGACCCCTGTGGGTGAGTAGCAGGGAGCATGCTGCCCCCTTGTGGCCCACCACCGGCAGGACAGCCGGAGGCATTCCTGGGATCCCAATTCTCAGTTTGTGCTCTCAAGACCCTTCCTCACTTGAAAAATTATTGAAGATATCGAAGAGTTTTTCATTACGTGGGTTACATGTATTAATATCTCCAATATTAGAATTTTTAAGATTTAAAATACTTCTTAATTCACTTAAAATAGTATTGGCTGACCCATCTTAACACAGGTTTGTTTGTTTAATTTTAATTGTAGTTAGAGATCATACAGTGCAAAATGGGTTTCTGTTGTAGAATTCAGAGATTCATCACGTACATACAACCCCAGTGCTCATCACAACAAGTGCCCTCTTTAATACCCATCACCCATCTAGCCTACCGCACACCCACCTCCTTCCATCAACCCTCAGTTTGTATCCTTAAGAGTCTCCTGTAGCTTGTTTCCGTCTCTCATTTTTTTTCTTTTCCCCCTTCCCATATGTTCATCTGTTTCATTTCTTAAATTCCACATACATCTTATATTAACACATGTTTAAAGTGAAAAATACTTATGTATTTTTAAAAAGCTAGTGAGAAGAGTGATTTTTTTACATTTTTTGCACACCTCTTTTTTTTTTTTTTACTTGTATTTTTTAGTTTTATTTAAATTCAAGTTAGCTAACATATAGTATATTGTCAGTTTGGGGGTAGAATTTATTGATTCATCAGTTGCATATAACACCCAGTGCTCATGACATCAAGGGCCATCCTTAATGCCCATCCACCAATTACCCCATCCCCCAACCCACTTCCCCTCCAGCAACCCTCACTTTGTTCTCTGTAGTTAAGGATCTCTTATGGTTTGTCTCCCTCTCTGTTTTTAGCCTATTTTATTTTTCCTTCCCTCCCCTAAGTTCATCAGTTCTGTATCTTAAATTCCACATATGAGTGAAATCTTATGGTATTTGTCTTTCTCTGAATGACTTATTTCACTTAGCATAATACCCTCCAGTCCCATTCACAGTGTGGCAAGGGGCAAGATTTCCTTCTTGTTGATGGCTGAGTAATATCCATTGTGTATCTATACCAAGTCTTCTTGATCTATTCATCAGTCGATGGACATCAGGGCTCTTTCCATAGTTTGGCTCTTGTGGACATTGGTGCAGTAACATTGGGGTGCATGTGCCCGTTCTAATCACTACGTTTATATCCTTTGGATACATACTTAGTAGTGCAATTGCTGGGTCATAGGGTAGTTCTAGTTTTAAGTTTCTGAGGAACCTTCATACTATTCCGAGAGTGGCGGCACCAGTTGACATTCCCACCTGCAGTGTAAGAGGGTTCCCCTTTCTCTGCATCCTCGCTAACATATGTTGTTTCCTGAGCTGTTCAGTTTAGCCATCTGACTGGTGTGAGGTGGTATCTCATTATGGTTTTGATTTGTATTACTCTGATGAAGAGCAATATTGAGCCTTTTTTTCATGTGTCTGTCAGCCATTTATGTGTTCTATTGTAGATTTGTCTGTTCATGTCTTCTGGCAATTTCTTGATTGGATTTTTTGGGTTTTGGAGGTTGAGTTTGATGAGTTCTTCCTAGATTTTGGAGACTAGGCCTTTACTTGAGAGGTCAGTTGCAAATATCTTCTCCCATTGTGTAGGCTGCCTTTTAGTTTTGTTGATTGTTTCTTTTGCTGTGCAAAAGCTTTTTTTTCCTGAGGAAGTCCCAATGGTTCATGTTTGGTTTTGTTTCCCTTGCCTCTAGAGACATGTCTAGGAAGAAGTTGTTGTGGCCAAGGTCAAAGAGGTTGTTGCTTGTGTTCTCGTCTTTTTGATGGATTTTGATTTTGATGGATTCCTTCCTCATATTTAGGTCTTTTATGCATTTTGAGTTTATTTTTGTGTATGGTGTAAGAAAGTGGTCTGGGTTCGTTTTTTCTTTCTTTTTTTTTTTTTTTGCATGTGGCTGTCCAATTTTCCCAACACCATCTGTTGAAGAGACTGTCTTTTTTCTATTGGCTATTCCTTCCCCCTTTGTCAAAGATTAATTGACCATAGAGTTGTGGGTCCATTCCTGGGTTAGGTCGTGTATTGGAGAATAATAACTTGTTTTTTGAGGAACGCTTATATTGCTATATACTTCCCTCTTAGGACCGCCTTTGCTGTATCTGAAAGGCTCTGAGTTGTCCTGCTGTCATTTGCTTCCATGTATTTTTTTAATTCTTCTTTAATTTCCTTGTTCTCCTTTCATTCTTCAGTAGGATGCTCTTTAACCTCCACGTATTTGTGGTCCTTCCATATTTTTTCTTGTGGTTAACTTCAAGATTCATACCACTGTGGTCTAAAAATATGCATGGTATGATGTCAATCTTTTTGTACTAGTGAGACCTAATTTCTCACCCAGTATGTGATCTGTTCCGGGGAATGTTCCATGTACACTCCAGAAGTATGTGTTTTCTGCTGTTTTAGGAGGCAATGCTCTGAATATCTCTGTGCAGTCCCACTGGTCCACTGTGTCATTCAAAGCCCTTGTTTCCTTGTTGATCTTCTGCTTAGATGATCTGTCCCTTGCTGTGAGTGGGGTTTTAAAGACCTCTACTAGTTTTGTATTATTATCAGTGAGTTTCTTTAATTTTGTTATTCATTGGTGTATATATGTGGCTGCTCCCAACTTAGGGGCATAAATACTTATAATTGTTAGATCTTTTGGTTGGATAGACCCTTTTATTATGATATAGTATCTTTCTTTATCTCTTATAACAGGCTTTGGTTTAAAATCTGTTTTTTTCTGATGTATGAGGATGGCTCCTCCAGCTTTCTTTTCATGTCCATTAGTGTGATAAAGGATTCTCCATGCCCTCAATTTCAATCTGGATGTGTCTTTGGCTCTACAATGAGTCACTTGTGAGCAGCATATTGATAGGTCTTGTTTTTTTGTTGTTGTTGTTTTGTTTTGTTTTTTAATCCATGCTGATAGCCTGTGTCTTTTGATTGGAGCACTGAGTCCATTTACATCAGAGTAAATTATTGAAAGGAATGAATTCAGTGCCATTGATTTACCTGCAAAGGTGCTGTTTCTCTAGATTGTCTCTGTTCCTTTCTGGATTTTTGTTACCTTTGGGCTCTCTCTCCACTCAAAGGATCCCCAAAAATATTTCTTTTGGGGTTGGTTTAGTGTTCATAATCCTTAACTTTTTGTTTGTCCTGGAAATACTTTATCTCTCCTTCTACTCTGAATGACACGCTCCCCGGATGAAGTGTTCTTGACTGCGTAAGTTTCCCATTAGCACATTGAATATATCATGCAGTGCTTTCTGGGCTGCCAGGTCTCCGTGGACAGGTGTGCTGCTGGACCTATGTATCTACCCTTGTCGGTTAAGGCCCTCTTGTCCTGAGCTGCTTTCAGGATTTTCTCTTTATCACTGAAATTTGAAAGCTTGACTATTATATGTCAAGATGGTGACACATTTTTATTGATTTTGAGAGGGGTTCTCTGTGCCTCCTGGACTTGAGTACATGTTTCCTTCCCCAGAGTTGGGAAGTCCTCAGCTCCAATTAGTTGAAATAAACCTTCTCCCCCTCTGTCCCTCTCCTCATCTTCTGGGACCCCTATTATCCGGATATTTTTTCACTTTAGGGAAGTACTGAGTTCTCAAAATCTCCCTTTGTGATCCAATATTTTTCTTTCTCTCTTTTTCAGCTTCTTTATTTTCCATTATTTTATCTTCTATATTGGTGACTTACTCTTCTGCCTCTTTGCCATCCTTTTAATAGTCTTCGTTGGGGACTGAATCTCTGTAATAGCATTTTTAATTTGGGCCTGTCTAGATTTTGGTTCTTTTATTTCTACAATGAGGGATTCTCTAATGTCTCCTACGATTTTTTTTAACCCATCTAGTATCTTTCTAATCATTGTTTTAAATTCTAGTTCAGATATTTGACTTATATCCATAGTGATTAAATACCTGGTAGTGAGTACTACGTCCTGTTCTTTATTTTGGCGTGCATTTCTCCATCTCGTCATTGTGTCCAGAAAAGAATAGAAGAAAGAAAAAAAAATACAATGAAAGGAATCAAACAAACTAATAATAAAAAAGACGGAAAAATAAGAAAAAATACCTGAAAAAAATAAAACGTTAAAAAAAAAAATACAAAGAATGCTACTAGTGTTTCCCCTGGGAGCTGAAGCTTTGCACCCCTCTCTGATCGGTAAACATGACAGGACTGAATGGTTTGTGCTGGCCTTCAGGGGGAGGGCCCTGAGCACTGATCCTCAGGTGTACTTCAACTGGTGCAAATGCCCCTCTCCCAGCAGAGGCAGGCCTCAGTGTAAGCGGCTCTGGATTCCAGGATGTGGCGCTGTTTTACTCCCTGAAGGCTTGCGGCCCCAATGGGTGGGATGAATATGGCTGCACCCTGCTCCCTACCCAGGAGCTGAAAATTTGCCCCCCAGCTCTTCAGTGAGCCCTCACAGAAAAGCAGTCTGTCTTACCTCCCCGGTTTCTGTCAGAACTCTGTGTTCACCTGCCAGTGACGAAGTGTTCCTATCTCAGGCCCGAGACCGAGTTCCAACTCCAGGTTCTATGGATTCCTGTGGCCCAGACCCACGCTGTACGTCCTGGGTGTTGGAGGGCTTGCCATGCTTCTGCTTTTTGCTGGACCCCTCCCAGGAAAGCCACCCCGCAACCGTGCTGGGATTCGTGGTTTAGGGCTACATAGAGCAGGAAGCCAGCACCTAGACTCGCGGCTTTCAGCCAGCCTTCCCGATCTGACGTCTGGGAACTCTGAAGCATTCAGGCCCCACCCGCTCTTCTTGTGACCCCCGGGATCCTGAGATCACGCTGTCACAGCGGGGACTCCACCCTGCTTCCCCACTTGAACACCTTTAAGCCAGGGTCATCCCCCACAGTAGGAGACTTCTATAAGTTTTAACTTGGCACTTCTTTGCTTATAAAACTTTGCAGTAGCCTCCTTAAGCCGGGTGCCTCCCCTCTGCTGTATCCTCAGCCATATGCCCCTCACACTCATCCCCACCCGCGGCACTCGGGCTCGGAAGCTGCAGCAGGGGCCACAGCGGGAGCTGGGCCCAGTTCTTGCGCTGGTTCCGGATCTCGCTCTGGGGCTGGTGCTGTAGCTCCCAGAAAAGAAAGTATCATCAGCCTGATGGGCTTCCCAGGTCCCTTCTAAATAAAGGAAACTTTTTCCACCACTCAATGTTGTCTGAGTCCAAGAACCAATCACTGGGAGGTCTCCCCAGACTGCAGGCCATGGGGACAGGGATCTGGGACTACTCACTGCTCCCGGCCCAACCACAGTCGATGGAGGCTTGCTCTGCGTGGCCCAAGCTGTTCCCTCCACAGGCCCATTAAGCCACCCCCTATCCTCCTCACCCCCAGCATCTCTCTGGTTCTCCTTCTCCCTTCTGCCCCCTCCCCTCTGTTTGTGCTTTTTTCTCTCTCATAAATAAATAAAATCCCCCCAAAAAATAAAAGATTGAGCATGAAGGTGGACATTTTGAGCCTTTTAGACCTGGCTAGGAACACTCTCCTGTATGTATATCTTTGTCATCTTCCCCCTTGTGCTCATGGCTGCAGAGGTACATGACCTCCCAGGGAGGGAGAAGGCCCACGGTGCAGGGACTCTGGGGTCCTGAATGACCACAGGAAGGCGCTCCATCTCCCATCTGAACAGCCACTCAGCGCTGTCATGTGGGGGAATCCATGGTGACATGCTACCGAAACTTGGGGAGATATTTGGTAATTCAGCATAACGAAATATACCTGCTAAATGTTGAAATCACCAAGTTAACTTCAATAGTTATCAGCCTAGTAGCTTTAAAAATGACCAAAGGGGCACCTGGCTTCCTCAGTCAGTAGGACACATGGCGCTGGATCTCGGGGTGGTGAGTTTGAGCCCCACATCGAACACAGAGTTTACTTAAAACACAAAACAAAACAAAAGGACTTCCAAAGGACCCAAATCAATTAGGCTCCAACAATTGAGCTGGTCGGTGGTGGGATGGATCCTCTGGCCTGTTCATCAGCCGCTGTGCCCCGAGCACTCAGATGATGCAGGTGCTTCTCAGCCACCCGGGTTCCCCCTCTAGGAGCTCAGGGTCTAGAGGGAAGATGGACAAACATGAATGAAAAACGTGAATGAAAAGAGCAGTTGCTCCATAGGAAGAGAGCAGGGGCGACAACTGGGTCCCGAGCTCCGGCAGGTGAGGGGTCTGACAAGGCCGTGCTGAGGTGACATTGAGATTTCCTGAGGCAGGCCAAGGAGACACCCCAGCACAAATCCAAGTATATGCAGCCAGCAGAGGGCACCACGCTGCAGAGGAGTGGAGGCCCAAGCTGATGTTGCCAGAGTGGAGGTCAGAAAGGAGGCCAGGGTGGCTGGAGGAAGCTGAGGAGGAGAGCAGAGAGGGAGAGGAGGAGGGGCAGGGCCTGGGGCAGGTGGACAGTCTCAGTGCCCTGCTCCTAGTGCTGGGTCACACCACATCTCCCCACACTCGGTGGCTTCGCCCACAAACACTCACTGGGTCACAGTCTCCGGGGATCAGGACCCCAGCAGTGCTCAGCTGGGGGCTCCTACCAGAGCCTCTCAGGAGGTTGGGGCTGTTGACAACACCAAGGCAGGACCTGCTTCACTTAGAACCCGAGCTCACTTAGGGGTGTTGGCGGGATTCAGTCCATCTCGAAGGCCTGAGTTCTTCTGTCTGTTGTTGGCCCTCGGTGCTAGGCCATGTGCACATGCCTGTGTCATGGTTCCACATAGGGGCTTGTTTCCCAGTGTGGGGATCTGAGCGAGAACACGGATCAGGGTCAGCACGGGGCCGGGCACGGAGCTTTTATAACCGATTCTCGGAAGGGGCTTTGGGTCATGTTGCCATGTTCTGTGGAATGGAAGTGAATCACTACGTCCAGATCACACTCCAAGGGAGGGGGTTACACAAGGATGTGTACACAGGAGTTGGGGATCGGCGGGAGCCACTGAGGGGAGAAGGGGAAGACCCCTGCCGGGTCAGTGCCTTGCCCAGAATCACAGACTGGTAAGAAGGCTGAACCAGACATTCACTGGGGGCTTTGGAAGAAGTCATGTTGAAGTAAGTGGCTACAGAGAGGGAGATGGTGTGGGGGTGAGGGTGAGCATTGATATCCTACAGGAGGCATTCCAGCACGTTCTTGTCTGAGGAGGAACGAGGTCATGGCAACCCACTGAGTGGCCCCCCATTCACATCACACCCATTGGAAAGGAGGTAATGGCTCACAGCACAGGACAGGCAGACTCTAGGGGTAAGGGTGGATTCTGACCTTCAAGGGCCAAGGCTCCAACCCCTCCTTTACGGTTTGCTTTGGAAATTGAAAGGCCTAAGATCTTGGGAAGCTATTGCCCATCCCTCTGTAGGTGGGGCTGTCATCTTCAGGGCCTCCAGGATGTGAGCCCTGGTGTACACACATATGCACACATGAGCAAGTGTGCATGTGCTCACACACACACACACACACACACATACACACACACCAGTAGGGACTGTGGGGTGGAATCTGACCAGTAGCGGACTCAGAGAAGGTGAGAAGAGGAAGAAAATGTGGTTGGAGGTATTTCCTACATGAGACACCACTCCTCCAATTTCATAGATATCATCCCACATATGCTTGTGGACGTCTGGAGGAAGTACATGCCTTCCTCCTTTCCAAGGATGTGCTCAGAGGTGTTGATTGGATAGGAAAATAGCTGCCTCCTTTCTGCCATCCACTCAGTGTCCCCATACCCTGGACCCACTGGAAGTGGTATTGTCTGTTATGCCAGAGTTGTAGTGGCCTGAAAATAGTCCTTTTATTTTCAGGGGGATGGAAAACGTTCTGGAGAAAAGACTTTATTAGGTTTTAAAGTTTTGTTTAAAAATGCCCAAACATTACTCATTTGGGTCTCTTTTTATACCACAATTAAAAGGATCCCCCCCTGCACTATGCAATGAGACAGAGGTCCTGTATGGACAATAATTTTGCATCCTTACACAGAATTACATACACAGGGGGGAAAGCAAGATGCTTCATCAGTAAGTCCATAGCAGCGCTATGACAATAGTGCAGGCAGACAGTCCTTCCATCTGCCTCCCTTTTAAAGTATCCCCCTGACCTCCTGGAAGACATGGGGCACTGATGTCCCACCTCTTCCCAGTATATTGGTTTCCCATGTGCAAAAGTAAATGCAGCCTCACGAGTCTGTATAAGTGGCGGTACCAGCAGCTACCTTTCTCCTAATAGTGATACCTTGCATATTTAGAGCTCTGCTCTGTTGTAGAGCTAAAGAAAATCAGCTAAAGGAGATTTGGATTGTTTAGACTGCCATTGCCCAATGTGAATTTGGGACCTTTTGTGTCTGAAGATGAAGGCAGTGATTGTGTTTGGTGGGTGGTGACTGGGTTCATGGAAATATAAAGAAGGGAACACTGTGTTTTACGACGTGTGACCCAAGGATTTAAGTACATGGTGTCTTTCTATTGTTGGCACCAAATATGTTGAGCAAGTTCTATTAGATTCATTATATTAAAAAATGTCACCTTTTTGTATATGGATTATAGGATTTGCATTTTTCCTCTTCCTTTAAACTACTCAGTAAAAGTACTATTTAGGGGATCCTGGCTGACTCAGTCTACAGAGAATGTGATTCTTGATCGTGGGGGTTGGGAGTTCAAGCCCCATGTCAGGTGTAGAGTTTACATTTAAAAAAAAAGAGTTTACTTAATACTCAAAAAATTTTAAAAAGAGGGTGGGCCCCTGGATGGTTCAGTTGGTTAAGCATCTGACTCTTGATCTCTGCTCAGGTCTTGATCTCAGGGTTAAGCCCTGCATTGAGCTCCATGCTGGGGGTACAGCATACTTAAAAAAAAAGTTTGCTTTTTAAAAAAACTATACTCCTCATATTTCAATATAATTTATTGGCTATATTACTTTTTGTTATGTTTTCTATTTCACTTGCTATTATATTTGCTTACTGACAGAATTTTTATGACTCTATGATAGCATATTCAGAGAATTGCATTGATGTTGAACATTTCTTAGAGACTAGAAGCCCATAAAGTCCATTAAGAAGCAAATGGACTAGAATAGAACTTACCAGAACCTGAAAAGTATGCATTTGAATTCTTTGTGGAAAGATTTGTGAGTGGTCTTTTCATTATGAACAAGGAATATTTGTTTTAAAAGAATACTAAAAACAATGGGATAACAATTGGGATCACATTTGCAAGTCATATTTAACTTACATGCTAGAAGATCATTGGTGTCTTTCTCCCCATCCTTGCCCCTTAAAGCAGTAGACCAGTACTTGTCTGTGTGGAGTTTAGCTATGTGAATTCCACATAAGAGGCATTCCATTTTGCATCTGCCCAACATGTTCTGCCAGCTGATTATATCTTACTGTTGTAGCAGTGCTATCTTGGTTAAATGACTTTGAGAGTGTGAAATGTTTGGATAGTACCCTGGCAGTTTGTTTCATGATATAAAGGTTTGATTTAACACTTTTCAGTTTTTAGAAAATCCAAAAGTGTGTGAAATCTGTTGGATCCATTATATCGGGAGTGGCATATAAGGTTGAATAAGAACTTGCTGTGATTTTGGTGGAGAAATGTTTGTCTGGGCTGACAAATGTGATGTAAGTGAAAAAGTCATCCTGGAAGCCTTTCATATCTGACTTGGGGTTATTCCACTAGGGAGCCTCATTTGATTCTAAACTCACACATAATTTTCTCTACTATCTACTTTGCAATAATAAAAACTGTCGATGTGGTCTTGGGTTTACTTGTAGGCCAAAGCCCTGGGATTGAGCCGCCAATTCCTTTTGTATGTGCCCCCTTGGCTTCATTACCAGCTAAAGTTACCAAGAGGCTACTGGGTCTGGATCTCTAGTTCCTGTCTCTCTCTTGAGAAACAGGCACATCCTACTTAGATATCACAAATCTAGGAGAGTCACTGTGCCTCAGTTTACACTTAATTATGTATCCCACCCTCTATACACTCCCTCCTGGGTTTCCCAATAAAGGCACAGATACCAAACCCTGCCAGATACCACCCTTTTGCTACTTGAGCTTGACATCCATGATCTTTCTATTTTCTCTATTCTTTAATATCTCCTTACTGGTTCTTCTAATTTCCATCCCCTTATAAAATAAAATTTAGCAGCCTTTGGAAAAAAATCTACAACTTTTTCTGGGTGAGTATCAAGTTCATTGCTCCTTACTGCTCTAGAATATTCTGAAGTGTGAGAGTTCTTTAAATTGTACACACCAGGGCCCCCATTCACCTTTTTCTGTGTGTGTCTCGTCCCTTAGAGTTCTGCAGGGTGGTCTCTCTGGGTATTCTTCACTTCCTATTTGAGAACTAGGCGGGCCCAAGCCCTCTGGGTCTTTGGCCTGTGTCCTCATCTCATTGTGCCTCTCTTCTCTTGTCTCTGTTAGGGAAATCATAAGAAACAGAAATTTACGCCCACCCTAGCGTTATGGTTCTGAGGAGCAGGTAAGAAAATTGTTTCTCTCTAGCATGTTCCTCTTCAGGGTGACACATTTGCTGGCCAGCTCTCATCTCTTCTTATGAGATGGGGCCTTTGCCTGCCTCCCTGTCTCTCATTTCCTGCCCCTCTCCATAGCCATCTGTGAATGTCAGCTTCTGACATTTCTTTGCCCAAATGGTGGTTGCTAACTGCTCCCCCAGAGGACCATGAGATGAGTAAATAAAGAGAAAAAAGTAGGGTTACCAATGAAATCCAAAAGGTTGGGTGCTTCTTCAGAGGAAAGATGAACAACCCATCACCTGGCCCATTCTCTGTTGAGGCAGGAGGTATTTTGGGGGATGGGAGAGCAAACCAAGGCTGCCCTTTCCCATATGGTACCCCAGGCCTTGGACTGCAGAGTTTTCTCCGTGTTTCTTCATGTTGCTTTGTGCAAACATCAGTAGCCTTGGCAATGGAAATGTCCACTGGCTTCGCTTACCAGACCTCACTCCTCTGGGAGACTTCAGGGCCAAGACCTGCCACTGCTCCCTCCTAATGACCATTTTCATCTGCAGAGTGAACTCTGCAGGAGAAGCTGTGCAGTCAACAGGAGAATGGGTGTCCAGAGGAAGTAGAGAAGTTTTGCTCATGGATCATTGCCATGGGTCTTCTAAGTACTTCCTTTCAGTGACTGCTTCCGAATGCCCAATCAACTTCAGCTCTGTTGATGAAAGAAGGAGAATTCACTTCAATCTATGAGGCAGGTTATAGTCAAAATAGCGACTGTGGTGCGTGGCTGCCCAGTCACTCGATAATTTAAAACCAACAGGTAATGCAGGCAATTCTCCCCTCAGCCACTCACCAGCTCAGTATGTCTGTTCCTTTGCTTTCCTTTTTGACTAGGATATATTCAAGTATATTTGCCAAATTTACATTCTTTCCTTTTTTTGTTAGTTGATTTTATTTTTTTCCTTTTTTTATTTAAATTCAGTTAGCCAACATATAGTACATCATTAGTTTTTGATATAATATTCAATTATTCATTAATTGCTCATCACATCATGTGCCCTCCTTAAGAGGTGGCCTTCTTGACAGTTGTCTAGCCTGTTTTCATCAGTGATAATTTTAACATGGCTCTGAGCTTGTTGACTTTGCTGGTCATAGACATTCCTTCAGAAGCAGTACCTCAGGGCAAGAGATTTGTTCCCAGTGGGCTGCAGTGTTCCACCTGGCAGTTTTCCTCCACAAGGCAATCCAGAGACAGAATCACAGATGCAGTTGCGTCTTCATCTGATGAAGTCTGTGAAAGTCATGTCAGTCTCAACAACCCCCATTTGATATTCACAGTAGACCAGTCAGTAAAATGAGCAATGGTAGAAATAACCAACCCTGCCTCTCTGCAGAGCTTCATAAACTTATTAATCTTTCCCATCTCCTCCATGGATGTTGCATGGCCTCTGGTTTAGTCTGAGGGAGGGCATGGTTCCAAGGGCCTCTCTTTGTTCTTCTCTTCCCTAATAACCATCATTCCAAGGTTCAGAAACCAAACTGGGAATTCCACCAGGTGCTAATGTATGTATTTCCACTCCACATTCTGGAACCAGGGAAATGAGCACAGGATGAATCTGTAGTCTCAGTGAACAAATTGTTAAATGTAGGACAAGGATTCTTCTATTTTCACACCTCTCAAAACTCCCACTCCAATTGTTGGGCAGGCCATTTAACAGTTCTGGTCTTTGAGGGGCACCTGGGTGGCTCAGTTGGTCATGCCTTCAGCTCAGGTCATGATCTCGGAGTCCTGGGATGGAGCTCCACGTCGGGCTCCCCACTCAGTGGGGAGTCTGCTTCTCCCTCTCCCTCTGTGCTCTCTTGCTCTGACTCTTGCTCTCTCTCAAGTAAATAAATAAAATCTTTAAAAAAAAAAACCAGTTTTGGCCTTTGGGCAGCAGCATATGTTCAGAATCATTCTATATAAGTTCCCAGAAAATGTAGTGTTTCCCTTTTTCCCTGAGTTGGTCCCACTGGTAAATGTCTGTACCTTTGTGGACAATTGGGGAAAGCTGGGGGTGGGGGATGCATGGCACAAATCTGGAAGTCTATGGGGCCATTCCTTCAAAGAGCTCCAGTCTCCCCCTGAGTCATGGGGCTCAGAGGCCCACACTGGGCTCACAGCTGGGGAAGAGACTGTGACTCTTCACTGTAGTAACTACTGTATCTAGATATTTATTTTTCTGGTACACTGCCCAACAATTTCAATTTGGACAGACCTGATCAACTATCCAACAGCACACACCCCTGAGGGTCACATCCTCTGGTTACCATTCTGTCCCTGTGGCTTACTGGGTGACTGCATACACCTTGTTTCTGCTGGTTGAAGCATCCTCTCCTGCCACTCTTCACCTCCCATCTTCTCCTGCAGTGTAGGACAGCTCCCACAGAGCTCCTCGAGGACACTGGTACCTCCTGTACCCATGCCTCTGTAAGTGTGTTGATGAAGGTAGTGTACTGATTGCTGCGTCTTTCAGCAAGCTTGATTAGGGATGGCTGAGCACATTGCACATCACAGAACCATTTCGACATTCCTGATTCTTATGCTTCCTGACTTCTTCCTGCCTTCTTCAACAGTATACTAAGGAAATCCCAGCATTTTGGACCTTATTGACCCAATATAGAGTCCAGAATACCAACACCACATGCAAGTGGTGTGGGCAGTCCTTTAAATCCCAAATCTTAACTGAGCATATTCATATAAATGAATTTAGTTCAATTAATATCTTTCCTTTGTCCCTTTGGGCTACAATTCTCAGATCTGATTCCCACCTACACCACTCAGACTTTTTCCAACACAGATGGGCTAGGTCTTGTAAGCTGTCAGTGTATGGTCTCTCCTCCATGGAAGGCCTTGGAACTTTCAAATTGGCTATTTTAAATTTTTTTCTTTATTTTCTTAATTTTTTTGTGTGAAAGATAGAAAGAGAGCAAGTATGAGTGGTGGCAGGAGTGAGTGAAAGGACAGAGGAGGAGTGAGAATCCCAAGTAGGCTCCTCAGTCAGCATGTAGCCCAATGCTGGGCTTGATATCATGACCCTGAGATCATGACCTGAGCCAAAATCGAGAGTCGGACAGATGCTCAATCGACTGACCACCCAAGTGCATTTAAAATTTATCTTTAGATCAAACTATATTATGAACTCCTATCAGTACAGAACAACAGAGTCAAGCAATTATTTCATTCTTATAAAAACCTTCTCCATGAGGAAAGAGTGACTCTAGGGACCAACAGAACTCACACATCAAGCTAACCTTGGACTAAAAATCAAGCAGGAAATATAATTTGGGTGTGATGGATTACATTACCTTATATTAACTTAATTACAGTGATTGTTTTACTGGTGTGTACATATATGAAGATTCACGAAATTGTTCACTCAAATCTATGGAGGTTTTGATTACATAATTATACTTCAAAAAGCTATAAAGATATTTAAAGACTCACACAATTAGGAATATAAGTAATCTGTATTTGTTGATCTGTAATACGTACTAAATAAACAACTCATCTCAAAAACTACAACCACATCATAGTGAGGAATTCTGATAGGTCAGAAGAATTGAATGTAATAGAATGAATTAACAAGGTATTTGAAATAGAGGAAGCTAGAAATTAATATATTGAAGTCATATTTACTCTCCAATTTCACTCCTGATATTCTCTTTTTCTGTTAGTTTCGATCTCCTTACCTATTTTGTCCACTTCCTGAAGGTATCTTTATGAGTTGAAGGTTTCTTTACGAGTTTGCGATTTCATTTTCTTTGATTTTAATACCTAGGAGGGGAATTTTTGGATGATATAGTTGTTCTATTTTGAATTTTTTAAATTGACGTAATCTCTACACCCAATGTGGCGCTAGAATTCATGACCCCAAGATCAAGAGTCACATACTCGGGCGCCTGGGTGGCTCAGTCGTTAAGTGTCTGCCTTCGGCTCAGGTCATGATACCAGGGTCCTGGGATTGAGTCCCACATCGGGCTCCCTGCTCGGCGGGAAGCCTGCTTCTCCCTCTCCCACTCCCCCTGCTTGTGTTCCTGCTCTCGCTATCTCTGTCAAATAAATAAATAAAATCTTAAAAAAAAAAAAAAAAGAGTCATGTATTCTTCTGACTGAGCCAGCCATGGGCCCTTATGTTAAATATTTTGAGAAACCTTTATACTGTTTTCCATAGTGGCTGCACAAATTGACAGTCTCATCAACAGAGCACTGAGTTCCCTTTCCTCCACATTTTGGCCAACCCTTGTTATTTCTGGTCTTTTTCCTACTAGCCATTCTGACAGGTGTTGGGTGCCATCTCTTTGGGTTTTGATTTGCATTTCCCTGATGAGAAGTGGTGTTGAACATCTCTTCATGTACTTGTTGGCCATCTGTGTGGTTTTTTTGGAAAAGTGTCTATTCTGAACTCTGCCAATTTTGTAACTGTTGTTTGTTTTTGTGTTATTGAGTTGTATGAGTTCTTTAATAATTTGAATATTAACCCTTTATCAGATAGGGAGTTTGCAAATATTCTCTTCCATTCAGTATGTTGTCTTTTCACTGTGTTGATGATTGGTTATTTCCTTTTTCTGTGCAGAAGCTTTTTAGTTTGATATAGTCCCACTTGTTTATTTTTGCTTTGTAGCCTTTGCTTCTGATGTCAAATCCAAAAATCAGTGTCAGACTAACATCAAGAAACATTCTTCTAAAAAAATTGTGTTAAGGTGGATAAATGAATAGATATATTCTGACACCTAGGTGCTCAATAGGTTTAATATGTGCCTGACTGGCTCAGTCAGCACAGCACCTGACTCTTGATCTCAGAGTATTGAGTTCAAGCCCCATTTTGTTCATGGAGCCTATAAGAAGGGTGGGGGGGAACAGCCTACCTCAAGACCATGGTGACAATGATGGATGAGGCAGAGGCTTCATTATAGGGAGCAGGACAATAATGAATGAGCACAGCCACATCCCCTCTAGCATACCTTTCCACAGGGCAAGGGACCCTGGTGTACTTTCCCTACAGGACACCACTGAGTCCCTATAATAACTGTGTCCCAGGCAGAAGAACAAGCTGAGGCTCAGGGAAGTTTGGTGACATTCCCAAGACTCACAATCAGGCAGTGGCCAAATCCCCCTGGGCTGTTAGGGGTATGGTACTTGTAAACAGGAGGCCCAGCACCTCTTGCATGGTGGCAAAAGCTCTGTAGGTGCCCAGGAATGTGGAGATGTAGGTGAGGTCTCTGCCAAGGAAGGCGGGCACCAGATTTTCTACTCACTTCTCCAGAGGTCTGCCTGGATAGTCCACACCATGCAGGTCTCATTCCTCTTCGTGGTTGAAGCATTTTTACCCTGAGGTGGAATAGGGAAGAAATGCAGTCAGCACTGTAGCCACCAGGAGGGTTGGGGATTGGAGATCAGACCAAACCCCCAAGCTTCAGTAACTTAAGGCAAGAGGTACAGGAGTGCCCATGGTAGAAAAAAGCAGCAAGGTGCCTGGTGGCTCACTCAGTTAATTGTCTGACTCATGGTTTTGGCTAAGTTCATGATCTCAGCATCCTGAGATTGAGCCCCTCACTGGGCTCCCCACTTAGGACAGAGTCTGCTTGAGGATTCTGTCTCTAGCCTCGGCCTCCCCACCTTCTCTCTGTCTCTCTCTAATAAATTAATAATTAAATCTTTATGAAAAAAGGATCTTGGCAACAATATAAGAATTTGAGGTGGGGGATGTCTGAACATGTTAGTATCTCAGGTCAGATTGTTAGCTGAGTACTGACAGCACCTCCCTGGATTAACAGCATCCTCCCTGTGATTTCTGACAATATATCCCATTCTTGAGAACACAGAGACTTTTCCTTGGGCGGGAGTGCTCAGGATATTAGGGCATGTAGGATGTTTAGTGCAGCACTATGAGTTGGCAACAGAAGGGAATCACATCAAAGTCCTGCATCAGTAAAGGGCTCAATGGCTGTGGTAACTGATTTGCCTTCTGGAATGTTGTACAGCCAGTGAGGCCCCTGCTCCTGACCCTGAAGGGGCCCCAGGGATGTGTTCCTTTACAACCAAACCACAGAGCAAGAGACATAGTACCATGAGCCCCATGTCCCTTTGGGAAAAATTCTCCCAACTCACCATGATCATGTGCAAGACTTGGAGAAGTTGGGGAAGGACTGTTAGGCCAAAGGGGACAACTGGGAGCACTAGTTGGGAAAATTCATAGCACAGTGCAAAACTACTCTAGACTGAATGGGATGAGAAGTGGTTTAAAGTCTCTTTTCTGATATTCCTACAAATATGTGGACAGTTACTCTGCCAAGGCAGGTGCAAGGACATGAGGGGAAGTTTGGGGAGGAGTTGGGGACGCAGATTTATGTGGGATCAGGACTCTAGGAGGGAGCCCAGGGCAAGAGCAGGCTGGCTTCTGGGACCCTTTTTGCTGCATTGGGGCCCTGGGGGTTTGGTCTTCCCAGCTCTTGCAAATCCCCTGTGCATGACTCTTTGGCAGTGTGGGGCACCTTCTTGTCCTTCAAGGAGGTATAGCAGAAATCTCATCATTCAGTTCCTGCCCCATCTCCCGTGTGGAGCTCTGTAAAGACAGCTCTGCCTGGCAGCCAGGCAGGAGGCCTCAGAGCCCTGTCTGTCTGCCTTTCTGGTCCTAGGACCCAATTGACTCCATTCCAGACACACCATACCCCAGTATGCACATACCTCTACCAAGGAGAGAAAAGTGACACAGCTTCAGGGACTTGAATTAACTCTGACACAGGTGAGAGTCACCGCAGGAATCCTCTTTCCCCCCTGCCCACCATGACATTGGTGTGAACATGAAGGAATCACCAGGGTATCCACTGCCCTGCAACCTCCTCCAGCCCAGAGGCGGAACCTCCCCACACATCCCTCTTTCCCTGAAATTGAAGAGGAGTGAAAGGGGCTGCCCAGAGATGGCTCAGAGTGGTGGCCTGGCCTGCTTTGTGGCACCTCCTGTCAAAGACCCTGAGGCCTTTGAGTGTTGAGACATTGTCTGCAACATGTGAAAAAGTCCTCACCCTGGGGTTTCTGGAAGCCAGAGCCCTGGGATGTTGGCAAGCAGCAGGAGAAACATCTTTCACTATTGAATGTCTCCAGCCAAGTAACCCTGATATGGGACTGCATTAGAATGTGGGTGCCTGGTTATGGGGATTCCAATTTCTGTTGGGGTCTGTGGTCAAGGAAGTGACTTCACTGCCTGGGTTCCCCTACCTGAGTGAACTCCTGGATTGACACGTTCACAAACAGTCCTGGCTGCTAAGTACTCATCCCCTTTTTGCATGCAATGACACACCTGTACACAGTGACACCAACACACCCCTCTCCACAGCCCCCAGGGAAGGTCTGGGTGCAACCAGGACCCAGCTTGGAAACACATCTGGCTTTAGACACAGTTCTCCACTCTTACCTGTTTTGAGCCTAGATAATCCATTGTGCTTGTCTGGGATGGTCTGTGTCTTGTCTGTACAGTACAGATTATTCTAGCATGTACTTCCTCCAGACATCCATAGGCATATGTGGGATAATATCTATGAAATTGGAGGAGTGGTATCACAGGTAGGAAATACCTCCAACCATATTTACTTCCTCTTTCACCTTCTCTGAGTCTGTTACTGGTCAGATCCCACCCCACAGTCCCTACAGGTGTGTGTTGTGTCTGTGTATGTGCACATTCTGGTGCACAAACAGTCCTGTGTACACACACATGTGCAACAGTGCTCACATTCTGGAGGCCCAGAAGATGACAGCACCACCTAGGGAGGGATGGGCAATAGCTTCCAAGATCTTAGG
Organism: Halichoerus grypus; assembly: GCF_964656455.1. Taxonomy (NCBI): domain Eukaryota; kingdom Metazoa; phylum Chordata; class Mammalia; order Carnivora; family Phocidae; genus Halichoerus; species Halichoerus grypus. Next base: position 80,378,642 of record NC_135715.1, read on the forward strand.
CTTTCTAATTTCTAAGGCAAACCCTACAGAAGGGATTGGAGCCTTGGCCTATAAAGTCTGAACCCACCCTTACCTCTAGACTCTGCTAGTGATGTGTTATAGCCATTCCCTCCTTTCCTCTGTGTGAGATGTGGATAGGGGTCCACTCAGTGGGTTGCACTGACCTGGGCTCCTCCTCAGACAAGAACCTGCTGGAATGCCTCCTGTCTAGGATATCAACGTTCACCCTTACACCCATACCAACCCCATGTCTGTAGCCAGTTATATCAACACAACCTTTTCCACAGCCCCCTCAGAAAGGCTAGGTGCAGTCGTGGTCCCAACATTGAGGACACAGAGCTGGATTCATGCCTGGTTCTGCCTTCTTACCAGTCTGTGATTCTTATGTTTATGAATATATATGAATGTATAAACGGGGGAATGAAATAAAATCAGTGAGTTTGCATCTATGTAGAATTAAAACATATGAGGGTAACACTCAAAAGTCAGTCTAGTGAGTCTTAAGGTCTTAAGACTGTTTAGATACAGGAAAACTGCTCTCAACCACACAAATTTAAGAGGGGGTACATATTGAATCTCCAGCTTGACTGAAAATTTAATTGAAATAATTATGTGTAACTATCTTCACTGACATAGAAATGAATATAATTTTATACACATATACATAACTAGAAAGTTAGCAAAGGAGAAATATAGAATCATTAAAAATAATTCATCAAAAAAAGAAATAAAGCTGAGTATCAAAGGTAGTCACCAAGGAAATAATAAAAATACTATCATTAATAGAATAATACAGGAAAAAAATAGAATAATTAAAATCATCAAAACAAAAAGCAGAACGAGGGAAGAAACAAAGAGCAGAAAGGTGGCACAAAACAGAAATATTTGAATGTAAGTATTATTGTGCATCAATGATTCTATGAAATGTAAGTAGACTAATGAGAAGCAAATTTCAGCAAACACAGGAAGACTGAAATAAAATAACAGACCAAACTCTATGCTGTTGACAAGTAGCACATGCAGACTGAAACTGAAAAGTTGAAAATAAAAGGGTGGAGAAATGAACACCGTACAGAAACAACCCAAAGAAAGCTGTGGAGCTCTATAAGACAAAACAAACTCCAAGTGAAGAACTATTATCTGAAGCAAAGTGGAACATTTCATTATTAAGAGGGTCAGGGCAGTGGGATAACATAAAAATCCTATATTCATATGCATGTAACAACATGACCTCAAAATAAAGGAAGGAACAGAAAATCCCAAACCATCACTGGAGATTTTACACACCTTTCTCAAACTAATTGCTAGAACAAGCAGGAAAACCCAATTGTGAGATGGAGACTAGAAAAACATGACTGACCAACTGGACCAAATATATCCAACACTACACACACCAACTCCAAACATCCGTCCTTTGGCATTTAAGATGAAATGATCACCAAAACAGACTGTATGTTGGATGATGAACCAAGTCTCTACAAATATTAAAATACTGAATCACACTGAGTAGGCCCTCTGAAAAGTGTGGATTTCAACAGGAAATCAACAACACAGAGAAACCTGGAAATCCCCTCCTGTTTGGATGTGAAGCAACACTTCTATGTGAGCCATGGGTCAAGAAACACACCACAGTAAAATTTAGAAAATATTCCAGACTGAATGGTAAGAAAAACAAAATTTTGTGTGGGATGTAGTGTAGAACAGTGAGAGTTTCATGTGTCTTAGAGAAGAAGAAATGCTCAAAATCAATTAAGGAAGCTTCTCCCATAAGAAACAGAGAAGGAATAGCAAATGGAACAGAAAGAAGTAGAAGCAACTACATTACAAATATAAAAGCAGAACTTCATTAAAAGAAAACAGATGCACGGTAGGGAAAAACAGTAAAACTTAAAATTGGTGCTCTGAAAAACTGACATAAATGTGATTAAAAAAAAGACTAGGCAGCAAAAAAGGTAACTACTGGAAAGATGATGATGGAGACCAGTGAAGTGTTGGGACAGAAAGCTCTGCCCAGAGTGTCAGCATCACAAGACAAATGCACAATGGGAAGCCGCTAGCTCAGTGTGCCTTGCATTGCTTGTTAGGGATTCACTTGTTCTTTCCCTCATGGACACCAGATGGCGCCACAATGTCAAGACTTCACTGCCACTGCCGCTCTCTGTGTCAGGGACCTGTTCTTGGCCACCCTTGATGCTTCCAAAACCCAGACGCATGCACCCAATTTTACCAGAAAGGTGAGGAGCCTCCTTCCTTGAGTAGCTTACTTCCCAACTGAAATTTCATCAGACAAATCTGACTGGTGGAGTTTTCTTCCCAGCTGTAATTCTGTATTCTTTAAAGTTCTCTTTTATCCTTGTGATAGGGAAGCACATTTTCCCAGGATATAACTCATCCTATTGAATTGTCTCTGTTTCCTACATGGGTGGTTCAATATTTGCAAATCAAACAACATGATACACCACATTAATAAAAGAAAGGATAGGAAGCATATGATCTGCTCAAGAGATGCAGGAAAAGAATTTGACAGAATACAGCAGCTTTACTTGATCAAAACCCTCAACAAAGTAGGGATATATGGAGCATACCTCAATATCATAAAGGTTTTTTCTGAAAGAACCACAACTAATATCTTCTTGAATGGGGAAAAACTGAGAGCCTTTCCAGGATGGTCAGGATAAGACAGGGACATCCCCTCTCACAATTACCATTGAACATAGTACTGGACGTTTTAGCCTCAGCAATCAGAAAACAAAAAGAAATAAAAGGCATCCAAAACAGCAAGGAAGAATTCAAACTTTCACTATTTGCAAACAACATGATACTCCATGTAGAAAACCTGAAAGACTCCACCAAAAACACACTACTACTAATATATGAATTCAGTAAAGTGGCAGGAAATAAAATCAATGTGCAGAAAACTTTTGCATTTCTGTACACAAAGGATTAAGTTTCAGAGAAAAAAATCAAGCAATTAATCCCATTTGCAATTGCACAAATAGCATAGGACACCTAGGAATAAACCTAACCAAATGGGTAAATATCTGTACTCTGAAAACTATAGAACACTTATGGAAGCGATGAGGAAGACAGAAAGAAATGGAAGAACATTCCATCCTCATGGTTTGGATGCACAAACATCATTAAAATGTTTATACTATCCAAAGCAATTTATACATTTAATGCAATCCCTATCAACATTATTCTAGAGCTGGAACAATCAACCTTCAAATTTGTGTAGAACCAGAAAAGACCCCAAAAGGCAAATATAATGTTGAAAAGAAAACCAAAGCTGGAGTCATCACAATTCTGGGCTTCTACTGTATTACAAATCTGTAATCATCAAAACAGAAAATTAGACATGTAGATCAATGGAATAAAATACAGAACCCAGAAATGGACCCTCAAATCTATGGTCAACTACTCTTTGACAAAGAGGGAAAGAATATCAGTTGGAAAGGAGACAGTTTCTTCAATAAATGGTGTTGTGAAAATTGGACAGCCTCATGGAAAAGAATGAAACTGGACCACTTTCTTACACCCTACCCAAAAATAAACTCAAATTTGATGAAAGACCTAAATGTGAGACAGGAAACCATCAAAATCCTAGGGGAGAACACAGGCAGAAACCTCTTGGACCTCGGCTGCAGCAACTTCTTACTAAATACATCACCAGTGGCAAGGGAAACAAAAACAAAAAGAAACTATTGGGACTTCATCAAGTTAAAAAACTGCACAATGAAGGAAACAATCATCAAAATAAAAGGCAGCCTACAGAAATGGAGAAGAGATTTGCAAACAAAATATCAGATAAAGGGTTAGTATCCAAAATCTATAAAGAACTTATCAAACTCAACACCCCAAAAAAACCAAATAATCCAGTCAGAAATGTGAAGAAGACATGAACAGACACTTTTGCAAAGAAGACATCCAGAAGAGATGTCATATGAAAAAATATTCAACATCACTCATCATCAGCGGAATACAAATCCAAGCCACGATGAGATACCACCTCACACCTGTCAGAATGGCTAAAATGAACAACACAAGGAATAAGAGGTGTTGGAGAGGATACAGAGAAAGGGAAAATCTCTGACACTGTTGCTAGGAATGCAAACTGGTGCAGCCACTCCGGAGAACAATATGGAGGTTCCTCAAAAAAGTTAAAAATAGAAGTACCTTACAATCCAGCAATTGCACTACTAGGTATTTATCCGAAGGATACAAAAATACAGATTCAAAGTGGTCCATGCCTCCCAGTATTTATACTAGCATTATCAATAATAACCCAACTATGGAGAGAGCCCAAATATCCATTGACTGATAAATGGATAAAAGATGTGATATGTATGTGTATATACATATGTATAAATACATATACACAAAATGGAATATACTAGCTATCAAAAAGAATGAAATCTTGCCATTTGCAACTACATGCTAAGCGAAATATGTCAGAGAATGACAAATACCATATGATATTACTCATATTTAGTATTTAAGAATCAAAACAGATGAATGTATGGGAGGGGGGAGGCAAAAAAGAGAGGAAAATAAACCATAGAGATTCTAAACCATAGATAACATAAGGTAGAAGAAGGGAGGTGGGTGGGGGGATTGGCTAGAAGGTTGAAGTGTATTAAGTTGGGCCCTTACTGTGATGAGCACTGGGTGTTATATGTAAGTGATGAATCACCGGGTTCTACTCCAGAAACCAATATTTTACTGTATATTAGCTAAAATTTAAATAAATAAATAAATAAATAAATAAATAGGCTCTGTTCCAGTCATTGGTGGGGTCTACATCCTGAGTAGAACCTGACCTTGTTAACACATCTCATGTTGAACTGCACAGTCTGGGAATTGACTTTGAATGTAACAAATACCAATGCTCTAGGGAATGGGGGAGAAGTGATTGTGAAAAAGCAAAAGGGATATTTCTGGAGTGATGGAAATGTTCTATATCTTTGTTTTGAGCAGGTGTACAAACATTACTGAACAGGACATTGTGAAAGTTTCTAGAACTTTGGAATCTGTTTCCAGACAAAATAAAGAACTTCCATAAATCACACAATATCCCCAAAATGACTTAATATGGGCCAGACACCCAAATAGGAACACTAAAATTGCAAATTTTAGGAAGAAATCTGGACATTATCTTATAATGCATGTTTGCTGTATTCAATATCAAGTATTTATCTGATGCATTTGTGTAACACCTCACAGTCCAAATCTCATGAGATCTCACCCAAATCTCACCTCCAAGGGCCCTTCTAACCTCATCCTTCTAAAAACACTTTGGACAGATCCAGGCAGACATGGGAAAGCTCAACCATCCTTGCTGGGCTGTCCACATCGGGGAGGCAAAGGGAGACAGGTGCCCAAGGAGTCCCTAGCCCCCACCAGCCACTGGCTGACCCAGGTGGGAAGGCCCAACCTCCCGGGGGGGCAGGAGAACTCCGAGGTGTGATGGGTGCCAGAGGAGAGGAACGGCAGGGGGTGGGTGGAGGGGAAGGGAACTAACCAAACCGCCTCCTCCCCAACCAGCTCCAGGCCCAGGGCTGGGTATTTCACTAAAGGACAAAAGATCTCTGTGAATATTTATTGCCCTACTGCAGCTCCCTCCTGTCAGTGACTGCTCAGCTCAGGGTTAGCTCACTGTTGGCTCCTCAAGCAGTCTTCCTTCCTTTTTCTTCTTTCTTTCTTTTTTCTTTTTCTTTCTTTCTTTCTTTCTTTCTTTCTTTCTTTCTTTCTTTCTTTCTTTCTTTCTTTCTCTCTCTCTCTCTTTCTTTCTTTCTTTCTTTCTTTCTTTTCTTTCTTTCTCCTTCCTTCCTTCCTTCCTCCTTCCCTCCTTCCTTCCTTCTTTCTTTTCTTTCTTTCTTTCTTTCTTTCTTTCTTTCTTTCTTTCTTTCTTTCTTTCTTTCTTTCTTCTTTCTTTCTTTCTTTTCTCTCTCTCTCTTTCTCCCTTCCTCCCTCACTTATCTCTCTCTCTACCTCCCTGCCACATGCCTGCCTCCTTCCCTTCCTTCCTTCCCTCCTTCCTTCCTTCCCTCCTTCCTTCCTTCCCTCCTTCCTTCCTTCCTTCCCTCCTTCCTTCCTTCCCTCCTTCCTTCCTTCCATTTGTTTAGGGGCGAGATTTTGTGATGATCTCAGGGGATTTGGACTAGGAGGTCTCCGAGGCTTGGATGCCAGCTTGGGGATTTGGCATGATATCTTGAGCGAACTCCCTGAGATCTCATGGGATTTCGCCAAGATGGGCCAAGATTTTGGTGAGATCTCATGAGATTTGGACTGCAAGGTCTCCGAGACTTGGATGCTAACTATCGAGATTTGTGCAAAATCTCACCTGAGCTCCATGAGATCTCACGAGATTTCACCCAAGACGGGGCGAGATTTGGGCAAGATCCCACAAGACTTGGATGCAAGGTCTTGGATGGTTGAATGCGAGCAGCCAAGATTTGGAGACAAATCTCTCCAGAGTTCCCTGAGATCTCACAAGATTTCACCCAAGATGGGCTGAGATTTGAACAAGATCTCACAAGATTTGGTCTCAGAGGTTTGGATGCTAGGTTTTGGGATTTTAGCAAAATCTTGACCAAGCTACATGAGATCTCACGAGATTTTGCCCAAGAAGGAGTGAGATTTTGGTGAGAGCTCTCAAGATTTGGAGTGAAATCATGCCCGAGCTCCGTGAAACATCAGGAGATTTTGCCCACATCTGGATGAGATTTAGGGGACATCTCACGAAATTTGGACTGCCAGGTTTTGGAGTCTTGGATGCACGCTCAGGGATTTGGAGTAAATCTCGCATGAGCTCTGTGAAATCTCACCAGATTTTGCCCACGTCTGGGTGAGATTTGGGTGAAATCACACGAGGTTTGGAATCTGAGTCTCAGAGGCATGGGTTTAAGCCGGCAGGATTTTGCATGAAATCTCCCCCGAGCTCTGTGGATCTCTCAGGATTTTGCCCAACTGTAGGTGAGATTGGGGTGAGATCTCATGAGAGGTGGAGTGAATTCACATGCGAGCTCCATGATTTCTCATGAGATTGCAACAAGATGGAGGGAGATATGGATGCGAGCTCACTAGATTTGGAGTGAAATCTCGCCGAGTTCCATGAAATCTCATGAGATTTTGCCCAAGACTGGGTGAGATTTGGCAAGATGTAACAAGATTTGGACTCTGAGTCTCCGAAGCATGGTTGCAAGCTAGCAGGATGTTTCAAGTAATCTCCCCAAGCTTCGTGAGATCCCTCGGGTTTTGCCCCAGAGGGAGTGAGATTTCAGTGAGACCTCACGAGATTTGGAGTGAAATCATGCTTGAGCTCCATGAAACATCATGAGATTTTGCCCAAGTCTGGGTGAGATTTGGGTATGATTTATGGGATTTGAAGTGAATTCACACCAGACTTCCATGTTTTCTCATGAGATTTGGACAAGATGGAGTGAGATTTGGATGTGAGCTCACGAGATTTGGCGTGAAATCTCGTTGAGCTCCGTGAGATCTCACAACATTTCATCCAAGAAGGAGTGAGATTTCAGTGAGAGCTCTTGAGATTTGGAGTGAAATCATGCCCGAGCTCCATGAAACATCATGAGATTTTGCCCACATCTGGATGAGATTTGGGCGTGATCTCATGAGATTTGGACTGGGAGGTCTCAGAGGCTTGAACATGTGCTCAGGGATTTGGAGTTAGTCTCGCTGGAGTTCCATGAGATCGCAGGAGACTTGGAGTGAAATCTCACCTGAGCAGGTGAGATCTCACGTGATTTCACCCAAGTCTGAGCGGGATTTGGGTGAGATCTCACAAGATTTGGACTCTGAGTCTCGGAGGCATGGTTGCAAACTGGTGGGATTTTGAATGAAATCTCCCTGGAGCTCTGTGAGATCTCTTGGGATTTTGCCCAATTCTGGGTGAGATTTGGGTGAGATCTTATGGGATTTGGAGTGAAATCACACCTGAGCTCAGTGTTTTCTCATGGGATTTCGACAAGACAGAGCAAGATTTGGATGGGAGCTCATGAGATTTGGAGTAAAATCTCGTCAAGCTCCATGGGATCTCATGACATTTTGCCCAAAAAGGAGTGAGATTTCGCTGAGGGTTCTCAACATTTGGACTGAAATCATGCCTGAGCTCCATGAAACATCACGAGATTTTGCCCACGTCTGGACAAGATTTGGGTGTTATCTCATGAGATTTGAACTGCAAGTCCTTGGAGGCTTGGATGCATGGTCAGGGATTTGGAGTCAATCTCGCTGGAGTTCCGTGCCATCTCCGGAGATTTGGAATGAAATCTCACCTGAACTTCATGAAATCTCATGAGATTTCGCCCAAGTCTGGGTGAGATCTCACATTTGGACTGCGTGGTCTTGGAGGCTTGTTCAGGGTTTGGGTTAAATCTCTCTTGAGCTTCCTGTGATCTCACGTGATTTCACCCTAAAAGGGGGAGATTTGGCTGAGATCACACGAGATTTGGAGTGAAATCATGCCCGAACTCCATGATTTCTCATGAGATTTCGAAAAGAAGAGTGAGATTTGGATGCGAGCTCACAAGGTTTAGAGTGAAATCTCGTGAGATCCATGAGATCACATGAGATTTCGAAAAGACGGAGTGAGATTTGGGTGAGATGTCACGAGATTTGGAGTGAAATCACACCTGAGCTCCATGTTTTCTCATGAGATTTCAACAAGTCGGAGCGAGATGGATGTGAGCTCACAAGATTTGGAGTGAAATCTCATTGAGCTCTGTGAGAACTCACGATATTTTGCCAAAGAAAGAACGAGATTTCAGTGCAATCACCTGAATTGGAGTGAAATCTTGTGCAAACTCTGTGAAATCTCACGAGATTTTGCCCGAGACTGAGTGAGATTTGGGGGAGAGCTCATGAGATTTGGACTCTGAGTCTCGGAGGCATGGTTGCAAACTGCTGGATTTTGAGTGAAATCTCCCCAGAGCTCTGTGAGATCTCTCAGGATTTCGCCCAAGTCTGGGTGAGGTTTGGGTGAGATCTTATGGGATCTGGAGTGAAATCACACTCAAGCTCCATGCTTTTTCATGAGATTTTTTGCAAGACGGAGAGAGATTCAGATGTGAACTCACGAGATTTGGAGTGAAATCTCGTCGAGCTCCAGATCTCATGACATTTCCACCAAGAAAGAACAAGATTTCAGTGAGATCTCACACATTTTGGAGTGAAATCTCACCCAAGCTCTGTGAAATCTCAGGTGATTTTACCCAAGTCTAAGCACGATTTGGGTGAGATCTCACAAGATTTGGACTCTGAGTCTTGGAGGTATGGTTGCAAACTGGTGGGATTTTGAGTGAAATCTCACTGGAGCTCCGTGAGATCTCTCCGGATTTCGCCCAAGGCTGGCTGAGATTTGGGTGAGATGGTATGAGATTTGGAGTGAAGTCACACCCAAGTTCCATGTTTTCTCACGAGATTTCGACAAGATGGAGTGAGACTTAGATGCGAGCACATGAGATTTGGAGTGAAATCTCATCGAGCTCTGTGAGATGTCACAAGATTTCACTCCAGAAGGAGTGAGATTTCGGTGAGAGCTCTCGAGATTTGGAGTGAAATCATGCCCAAGCTCTGTGAAACATCATGAGATTTTGCCCACGTGTGGATGAGATTTGGGCGTGATCTCACGAGATTGGCACTGCGAGGTCTCGGAGGCTTGGATGCGTGCTCAGGGATTTGGAGTCAGTCTCGCTGAGTTCAGTGACATCTCATGAGATTTGGAATGAAATCTCACCTGAACTCAATGAAATCTCATGAGATTTTGCCCGAGTATGGTGATATTTGGGCGAGATCTCACGAGATTTGGACTCTGAGTCTCGGAGGCATAATTGCAAGGTGGCGGGATTTTGTGCAAAATCAACCCTGAGCTACAAGAGATCTCTCGGGATTTTGCCCAGGTCTGGTTGAGATTTGGGCGAGATCTCATGAGATTTGGACTGCATGGTCTTGGAGGCTTGGGTTCTCGTTCAGGGTTTGGGTTAAATCTCGCCAGAGCTTCGTGTGATCTCACATGATTTCACACTAGAAGGGTGAGATTTGGCTGAGATCACACGTGATTTGGAGTGCAATCATGTCCAAACTCCGTGATTTCTCATGAGATTTCGAAAAGACAGAGTGAGATTTGGATGCGAGCTCTCAAAATTTAGAGTGAGATCTCGAGATCCATGAGATCACATGAGATTTTGAAGAGACAGAGTGAGATTTGGGTGAGATGTCACGAGATTTGTAGTGAAATCACACCCAAGCTCCATGTTTTCTCACGAGATTTTGACAAGTCGGAGCGAGATGGATGCGAGCTCACAAGATTTGGAGTGAAATCTCGTCGAGCTCCGTGAGATCTCATGATATTTTGCCAAAGTAGGAATGAGATTTCAGTGAGATCACATGTGAATTGGAGTGAAACCTCGCCCAAGCTCCGTGAAATCTCACGTGATTTTGGCCAAGTCTGAGCGGGATTTGGGTGAGATCTCATGAGATTTGGACTCTGAATCTTGGAGGCATGGTTGCAAATCAGCTGGATTTTGAGTGAAATCTCCCCAGAGCTCCATGAGATCTCTCGGGATTTCGCCCAAGTCTGGGTGAGATTTGGGTGAGATCGCATGGGATTTAGAGTGAAACCACACCTGAACTCGGTGTTTTCTCATGAGATTTTGACAAGATGGAGTGAGATTTGGATATGAGCACAGGATATTTGGAGTGAAATCTTGTGGAGCTCCATGAGATCTCACGAGATTTTGCCCAAGGAGTGAGATTTGGGTGAGAGCTCTTGAGATTTGGAGTGAAATCATGCCCGAGCTCCATGAAACATAATGAGATTTTGCCAATGTATGGATGAGATTTGGGTTTGATCTCACAAAATTTGCCCTGCGAGGTCTCTGAGGCTTGGATGCATGCTCAGGGATTTGGAGTCAACCTCACTGAGTTCCATGACATCTCACGAGATTTGGAATGAAATCTCACCTGAACTCCATGAAATCTCATGGGATTTTGCTCAAGTCTAGGTGAGATTTGGGCGAGATATCACGAAATTTGGACTCTGTGGAGGCATGAATGCAAGGTGGTGGGATATTGAGCAAAATCTCCACTGAGCTCTGAGAGATCTCTTGGGATTTTGCCCAGGTCTGGGTGAGATTTGGACAAGATCTCTCGAGATTTGGACTGCAAGATCTTGGAGGCTTGGCTGTGTGCTCAGGGATTTTATTGTCAATCTCACTGGAGTTCTGTGACATCTCACGAGATTAGGAATGAAATCTTACCCAAAATCCATGAAATCTCATGAGATTTTGCCCTAGGCTGGGTGAGATTTGGGTGGGATCTCAGGAGATTTGGACTCTGAGTCTCGGAGGCATGATTGCAAGGTGGTGGGATTTTGCGCAAAATCTCCCTTGACCTCAGAGATCTCTCAGGATTTTGCCCCAGTCTGGGTGAGATTTGGGCGAGATCCCATGAGACTTAGACTGTGTGGTCTTGGAGTCTTGGATGCTCATTCAGGGTTTGGGTTAAATCTCGCTTGAGCTTCATGTGATCTCACGTAATTTCACTCTACAAGGGTGAGATTTGGCTGAGATCACACAGAATTTGGAGTGGAATCATGCCCGAACTCCATGATTTCTCATGAGATTTTGAAAAGACAGAGCGTTTTTTGGATGCGAGCTCATGAGGTTTAGAGTGAAACCTCGCAAGATCCATGTGATCATATGAGATTTTGAAAAGATGGATTGAGATTGGGATGAGTGGTCATGAGATTTGGAATGAAATCACACCCGAGCTCCATGTTTTCTCATGAGATTTCAACAAATCCGAGTGGGATGGATGCAAGCTCACAAGATTTGGAGTGAAATCTCGTAGAGCTCCGTGACATCTCACGATATTTTGCCAAAGAAGGAACGAGATTTCGGTGAGATCACATGTGAATTGGGAGTGAAATCTCGCCCAAACTCTGTGAAATCTCACGAGATTTTGCCCAAGTCTGGGCGAGATTTAGGCAAGATCTCACGAGATTTGGACTCTGAGTCTCAGAGGCATGGTTGCAAACTGCTGGATTTTGAGTAAAATCTCCTCAGAGCTCTGTGAGATCTCTCGGGATTTCGCCTAAGTCTGGGTGAGGTTTGGGTAAGATCTTATGGGATTTGGAGTGAAATCACACCTGAGCTCCATGTTTTCTCATGAGATTTCGACAAGAGGGAGCAAGATTTGGAAGTGAGCTCACAAGATTTGGAGTGAAATCTTGTCGAGCTCCGTGAGATCTCATGACATTTCCCCCCAAGACGAAGCAAGATTTCAGTGAGATGTCACGAGATTTGGAGTGAAATCACACCCGAGCTCCATGTTTTCTCTTGAGATTTTGACAAGTTGGAGAGAGATGGATGCGAGCTCACAAGATTTGGAGTGAAAAATCGTCCAAGGTCCGTGAAATCTCACATGATTTCTCTCCCAAATCTGAACACAATTTGGGAGAGATCTCATGTGAGATTTGGACTCTGAGTCTTGGAAGCATGGTTGCAAACTGGCGGGATTTTGAGTGAAATCTCCCCAGAGCTCCGTGAGATCTCTCCAGATTTCACCCAAGTGTGGGTGAGTTTTGAGTGAGATCATATGGGATTTGGAGTGAAATCACAGCAGAGCTCCATGTTTTCTCACGAGATTTCAACAAGACAGAGTGAGATTTGGACGTGAGCACAGGAGATTTGGAGCTCCATGAGATCTCACGAGATTTTGCCCAAGAAGGAGTGCGATTTGGGTGAGAGCTCTCGGTATTTGGAGTGAAATCATACTCAAGCTCCATGAAACATCATGAGATTCTGCCAATGTATGGATGAGATTTGGGCATGATCTCACGAGATTTGGGCTGGGAGGTCTCGGAGGCTTGGCTGCATCTTCAGGGATTTGGAGTCAAACTCGCTGAGTTCTGTGACATCTTATGAGATTTGGAACAAAATCTCACCTTAAATCCATGAAATCTCACGGGATTTCGCTCATGTCTGGGTGAGATTTGGGAGAGATATCACAAGATTTGGACTCTGACTGTGGAGGCATGAATACAAGTTGGTGGGATATTGCAAGAAATCTCCACCAAGCTCCAAGAGATCTCTCGGAATTTTGCCAAGGTCTGGGTGAGATTTGGACGAGATCTCTTGAGATTTGACTGCATGGTCTTGGAGTCGTGGATGCTCGTTCAGGGTTTGAGTTTAATCTCACTAGATCTTCATGTGATCTCACGTGATATCGCCCTAGAACAGTGAGATTTGGCTGAGATCACACGTGATTTGGAGTGCAATCATGTCTGAACTCAATGATTTCTCATGAGATTTAAAAAAGAGTGAGATTTGGATGCGAGCTCACGAGTTTTAGAGTGAAAATTTGCGAGATTCATGAGATCACGAAATTTCGAAGAGACAGAGTGAGATTTGGGTGAGATGTCATGAGATTTGGAGGGAAATCACACCTGAGTTCCATGTTTTCTCGGGAGATTTCCACAAGACAGAGCTAGATTTCAATGTGAGCTCATGAGATTTAGAGTGAAATCTCATTGAGCTTCATGAGATATCATGATATTTCCCCCCAAGAAAGAGAGAAATTTCGGTGAGATCTCATGAGATTTGGAGTGAAATGTTGCCCGAGGTCCGTGAAATCTCATATGAATTTGCCCAAGTCTGAGCGAGATTTGGGTGAGATCTTATGAGATGTGGAGTGAAATCATGCACGAGCTCAATGATTTCTCAAGAGAGTTTGAAAAGATGGAGGGGAATTTCAGTGAGATCTCAGGAGATGTGGAGTGATATCTCGCCTGAGCTCCATGATATCTCACAAGATTTTGCCCAGTACTGGGTGAGATTTGGGCGAGATCTCATGAGATTTGGACTCTCAGAGGCATGGTTGCACACTGGAGGGATTTTGAGTGAAATCTCCCCAGAGCTCTGTGAGATGTCTCCAATTTCGCCTAAGTGGGTGAGATTTGGGTGAGATCTTATGGGATTTGGAGTGAAATCCCACACTTGAGCTCCATGTTTTCTCACGAGATTTCGACAAGACAGAGTGAGATTTGGATGCTAGCTCACGAGATTTGGAGTGAAATCTCATGGAGCTCTGTGAGATCTCACGAGATTTCACCCAAGAAGGAGTGAGATTTTGGTGAGGGCTCTTGAGATTTGGAGTGAAATCATGCCCAAGCTCAGTGAAACATAACAAGATTTTGCCCACGTCTGCATGAGATTTGGGCGTGAGCTCATGATTTGGACTGAGAGGTCTGGGAGCCTTGGATGGGTGTACAGGGATTTGGAGTCAATCTCGCTGGAGTTCCGTGACATCTTACGAGATTTGGAGTGAAATCTCACCCGAATTCCATGAAATCTCATGGATTTTGCCCAAGTCTGGGCAAGATTTGGGTGAGATCTCATGAGATGTGGAATGAAATAATGCTCGAGCTCAGTGATTTCTCACGAGAATTTGAACAGATGGAGCAGGATTTTGGTGAGATCTCAGGAGATGTGGAGTGAAATCTCGCCTGAGCTCCATGATATCTCATGAGATTTTGCCCAAGACTGGGTGAGATTTGGGTGAGATCTCACAAGATTTGGACTGCATGGTCTTGGAGGCTTGGATGCTCATTCAGGGTTTGGGTTAAATCTCGCTTGAGCTTCGTGGCATTTCATGTGATTTCACCCTAGAAGGGCGAGATTTGGCCGAGATCACATGAGACTTGGAGTGAAATCATGCCCGAACTCCATGATTTCTCATGAGATTTCAAAAAGACAGAGTGAGATTTGGATGCGACCTCATGAGGTTTAGAGTGAAATCTCACAAGATCCGTGAGATCACATGAGATTTTGAAAAGATGGAGTGAGATTTGGATGAGATGTCACGAGATTTGGAGTTGAATCACACCCAAGATCCCTGTTTTCTCACGAGATTTCAAAAAGTCGGAGTGACATTTGGATGCAAGCTCATGAGATTTGGAGTGAAATCTCGTTGAGCTCCATGAGATCTCACAACATTTCGCCAAAGGAGCGAGATTTCAGTGAGATCACATGTGATTTGGACTGAAATCTCGCCCAAACTCCGTGAAATCTCACGAGATTATTCCCAAGTCTGGGTGAGATTTGGGTGTGATCTCATGAGATTTGGACTGCGAGGTCTCAGAGGCTTGGATGTGACTCAGGGATTTGGAGTTATTCTCGCTCAAGTTCCATGAGATCTCACAAGATTTGGAGTAAAATCTCGCCTGAGGTCCATGAAATCTCACGAGATTTCACCCAAGTCTGGGTGAGATTTGGGTGAGATCGCACAAGATTTCAACTCTGTGTCTTAGAGGCATGGTTGCAAACTGGCGGATTTTGGGTGAAATCTCCCCAGAGCTCCATAAGATCTCTCGGGATTTCACCCAAGTCTGGGTGAGATTTGGGTGAGATCTTATGGGATTTGGAGTGAAATCATACCCGAGCTCCATGTTTTCTCACGAGATTTCCACAAGATGGAGAGAGATTTGGATGCGAGCTCACGAGATTTAGATTGAAATCTTGTTGAACTCCGTGAGAACTCATGACATTTCTCCCCAAGAAAGAGCGAGATTTTGGTGATATCTCAGGAGATTTGGAGTGAAATATTGCCCAAGCTCCATGAAATCTCACTTGATTTCACCCAAGTGTGAGCGTGATTTGGGCAAGATGTCACAAGATTTGGACTCTGAGTCTCAGAGGCATGGTTGCAAACTGGCAGGACTTTGAGTGAAATCTCCCCAGAGCTCTGGGAGATCTCTCAGGATTTTGCCCAAGTCTGGGTGAGATTTGGATGAGATCTTATGGTATTTGGAGTGAAATCACACCCAAGCTCTGTGTTTTCTCACGAGATTTTGACAAGAGCGAGCTTTGGATGCAAGCACGCAAGATTTGGAGTGAAATCCCATCAAGCTCTGTGAGATCTCACGAGATTTCGTCCAAGAAAGAGTGAGATTTCGGTAAGATCTCTCGAGATTTGGAGTGAAATCATGCCTGAGCTCCATGAAACATCACGAGATTTTGCCCATGTCTGGATGAGATTTGGGTATGATCTCACGAGATTTGAACTGTGAGGTCTCGGAGGCTTGGATGTGTGCTCAGGGATTTGGAGTCAATCTCACTGGAGTTCTGTGATATCTCACGAGATTTGGAATGAAAACTCACCCAAACTCCATGAAATCTAACAAGATTTTGCCCAAGTCTGGGCGAGATTTGGGTGAGATCTAATGAGATTTGGACTCAGTCTCAGAGGCATGAGTGCAAGGTGGTGGGATTTTGTGCAAAATCTCCCCCGAGCTCTGGGAGATCTCTCGAGATTTCACTCAAATCTCATGAGAACTCAGTCCAAGCCTCCTGAGATGTCTTCCAAATCTCTCCAGATCACAGTACAAATCTCATGACATCTTATGCACATCTTAGAATTTTTCTACCCAAATCTCATGAGATCTTAGTCCAATTTTCATGAGATCTCATCCAAATCCCTCCAGAACTCAGTCCAGATCTTGTGAGATCTCATGCACATCTCATGACACTTCTACCCAAATCTCTTGAGATCTCAGGCCATGTCTTGCCAGACCTTAGGCCAAATATCAGGAGATTCCATGCACATCTCATGTGATATCTAGCCAAATCTCATGAGATATCAGCCCAAATCTCCTGCAATCTTAGTCCAAATATTGTGAGATATCAGTCCTAATCTCTTTGAACTCAGTCTAAATCTCATGAGATCTTATCAAAATCTCATGAGATCTCAGTCCAAATCTTGTGAGATCTCATCCAACTCTCACCAGAAGTCCAGTTCAAGTCTCGTGAGATCTCATGCACATCTTGCCAGATTTCTACACAAATCTTGTGAGATCTCATTTCATATCTCATGAGATGTCAGTCAAAATCTTACCAGATCTCAGCCCAAATCTTGCCAATCTGTGTCCCTTTCTCACGAGACCTCATGCACATCTCACGAAACTTCTACCCAAATCTGGTAGATCTCAGTCCAAGTCTCATGATACCTCTTGTCCAAATCTCGTGACATATCAGCCCAAATCTCGCCAATCTGTCCAAATCTTGTGAGATCTCACACACATCTCATGACAGTTCTACCAAAATCTCGCCAGATGTCAGTCCAAATATCGTGAGATCTCAGTTCAAATCTCATGAGATCACTTCCAAATCTCACCACAACTCAGTCCAAGTCTCAGTAGATCTCACACACATCTCACCAGAATTCTACCCAAGTCTCGTGAGATCTCATTCCATATCTCATGAAAACTAAGTCCAAATCTCGTGAGAGCTCAGTCCAAATCTCAGGAGATCTCATCCAAACCTTGCAGCAACTCAGTTCAAGTCTCAGTAGATCTCACGCACATCTTGCCAGAATTCTACCCAAATCTCATGAGATCTAAATCCAAATCTCATGTGAACACAGTCTAAATCTCAGATATATTCTAAATCTCACCAGAACTCAGTCCAAATCTCATGAGATCTCACGCACATCTCACCAAATTTCTATCCAAATCTCGTGAGATCTCATTCCATATCTCATGAGATCTTAGTCCAAATCTTGTGAGATCTCAGTCTAAATCTCACCAGAGTCAGTCCATATATTGGGAGATTGCATGAACCATCTCATCATACTTCTTCCAAAATCTTGTGAGGTCTCAGTCCAACTCACATGAGATCTTAGTCCAAATCTCAGGAGATTGCAGCCCAAATCTCTGTGAACTCAGTCTAAATCTCATGAGATTTCTTCCAAATCTCGCTAGAACAAATCTCCAGATCTCATTCCATATCTCATGAAACCTCAGTCCAAATATCATTAGACCTCACCCACATCTCATGAGATTTCTACTCTAATCTTGTGAGATCTCAATCTAAATCGATCATAGTCCTAATTTGTGATCATAGTCCTAATTTGTGAGAACTCAGTCCAAATCTTGTGAGATCTCATCAATATGTCCCCAGATCTCAGTCCAAAACTCAGGAGATCTTACACACATCTCATGAGATCTCAGTGCAAATCTCGTGAGATCTCATCCAAGTCTCACCAGAACTCAATCCAAATCTCATGAGATCTCAAACACATCTCACTAGATTTCTTCCCAAATCTCGTGAGATATCAGGCCAAATCTCATGAAAACTCAGTCCCTAGCTCATGAGAACACTTCCAAATCTTAACAGATCTCAGGCCAAATCTGGTGAGAACTCACTCCGAATCTTGTGAGATCTCAGTCCAAATCTCGCCAGAACTCAGTCCAAATCTTGAGAGAGCTCACCCACATCTCAAGAGATTTCTACCCAAATCTCGTGAGATCTTAGTCCAAATCTTATGAGATCTCAGTCCAAATCTTGCCAGATCTCAGCCCAAATCTTGAGATCTCATCCAAATCTTGCAAGAACTCAGTCCAAATCTCATGAGATTTAATGCACATCTCATGAGATTTCTACCAAAATCTCTTGATATCTCACGCATATCTCATGAGATCTCAGTCCAAATCTCATGAGTTATCAATCCAAATATCCTGAGATCTCATCCAAGTCTCACCACTTCTCAGTCAAAAATCTCATGAGATCGGAGGAGATAGAAAAGATGGTGGAGGAGTAGGGGACCCTATTCCAACTGGTCCCCAGAATTGAGCTGGATACCTACCAGACCTCTCTGAGCACCCACAAAATCAGCCTGAGATGTAAGAAAATAGATCTGGATCTCTACAAACAGAATATCACGGGCAGTTGGTTTCAAGGTAAGAAGCAGGGAGCTGTGATTCCGTGGGCAGGTATCGGAGGATAAATGGCAGCGGGAGGGAGCCTGGCCATGGGGCTCCGACACTGCTGGTGAGTGACAGCCTCACGTGCTGGGGACAGGGCACAGACTCACAGACCAGTAGGGAAAGGACTTTAGGGCAGCCCCTGGGATGGAAACCCAGAGTGGTGGGGTCGCGTGTGCAAACTGGGAGTGGCTGGTGGTTTTAGAAGCACAAAGGGCAGAGATGTGCCCCGACCTGGAGGCAGGACTGGGAGCGCTGCAGAGGGGTGCACAACCCAGGTTGCTGCAGTTTATAGCACCATGGACAGAAACGGAGATAGTGTGGCTTGGAGAGCTCACTGAAGAACAGACTGTGATCTCTCTGCTCTGAGGCAGAGGGTTGCAAACAGTCTCTTCTGCTCTGACTCTTGGAAGAGACGTGGAAAGCCACCAGGGAAAGCCGCCAGAGAACAAAAGCCCCAAAAAACTGGTTCCACTGAGCCCATCCCCCGCCAGAGGGGGGCAGGGCAACTCTGACCAAACAGGGTTGCCTGAGTAACAGCACAGCAGGCCCCTTCCCCAGAACACAGGCTGGGAAAACAAAAGGCCAGCAACCCTAAGGTCCCAAGAAAACAGGTGCATCTTGCTTGGGTTCTGGTCAATAATTTGGACTCTGTACATTCCCTCAACCACCCATCAACAGAATGACTAGGAGGAGGAACCCCCAAAATAGAAAAGACTCAGAGATTATGACTTATGCTGCAGATTTACAAATGGATGCAGATATAACCAAGATGTCAGAGATGGAATTCAGGCTAGCAATTGTGAAGACAATAGCTAGAATGGAGAAATCAATTAATGGCAACATACAGTCTCTAAGGGCAGAAATGAAAGCTAAATTGGCAGAACTTAAAAATGCTGTCAATAAGATCTGATCTAATCTAGATAATCTAACAGCTAGGGTAAGTGAGGCAGAAGAACAAATAAGTGACCTGGAAGACAATTTAATAGACAAAAAGGGAAAAGAGGAGGCCAGGGAAAAACAACTCAGAATCCATGAAAATAGAATCAGAAAAATAAGTGACACTATGAAGTGTTCCAATGTCAGAATTATTGGAATCCCAGAGGGAGTGGAGAGAGAGAGAGGACTAGAAGATATACTTGAGCAAATCATAGCTGAGAACTTCTCTAATCTGGGGAATGAACAAACATTCGTGTCCTAGAGGCAGAGAGGACCCCTCCCAAGATCAAGGAAAACAGGCCAACACCCCGGCATGGAATAGTAAAACTCGCAAATCTTAGAACCAAGGAAACCATTTTAAGGGCAGTTAGGGGGAAGAGATTCCTTACGTACAGAGGAAGGAACATCAGAATAACGTCAGACCTAACAACAGAGACCTGGCAAGCCAGAAAGGCCTGGCAAGACATATTCAGGGTACTAAACGAGAAGAACATGCAGCCAAGAATACTTTATCCAGCAAGACTGTCATTTAGAATGGATGGAGAGATGCAGAGCTTCCACGACCGGCAGAAACTGAAGGAATCTGTGACCACTAAGCCGGCCCTACAAGAAATATTAAAGGGGGTTCTATAAAATGAGAAAGACCCCAAGAGTGATATACAACAGAAATTTACAGGGACAACCTATAAAAACAACGTCTTCACAGGCAACATGATGACAATTAATTCATATCTCAATAATCACTCTCAACATGAATGGCTTAAATGCTCCCATAAAATGGCACAGGTTGTAGATTAGATAAAAAGACAGGAACCATCCATATGCTGTCTACAAGAGACTCATTTTGAACCTAAAAATACATCCACACTGAAAGTGAAGGGATGGAGATCCATCTTCCATGCCAGCAGACCTCAAAAGAAAGCTGGGGTAGCAATTCTTATATCAGACAAAATAGATTTTAAACTAAAGTCTGTAGTTAGAGACACAGAAGGACACTATATCATTCTTAAAGGGTCTATCCAACAAGAAGATCTAACAATTATAAATATCTATGCCCCCAATATGGGAGCAGCCATCTACATAAGCCAACTGTTAACCAAAATAAAGAGTCATATTGATAACAATATGTTAATTGTAGGAGACCTCAATACTCCACTCTCAGCAATAGACAGATCATCTAAGCAGAAAATCAACAAGGAAACAAGAGCTTTGAATGATACACTGGACTAGATGGACATCATAGATATATACAGAACATTCCACCTTAAAACAACAGAATACTCATTCTTCTCGAGCGCACATGGAACTTTCTCCAGAATAGACCACATACTGGGTCACAAATCAGGTCTCAATTGATACTAAAAGACTGAGATTATTCCCTGAATATTCTCAGACCACAATGCTTTAAAACTGGAACTCAATCACAAGAAAATATTTGGCAGAAATTCAAACACTTGGAAGCTGAAGACCACTCTGCTCAAGAATGTTTGGATCAACCAGGAAATCAAAGAAGAACTTAAACAATTCATGGAAATCAATGAGAATGAAAACACATTGGCCCCAAACCTATGGGATACTACAAAGGTGGTCCTAAGGGGGAAGTACATAGCCATCCAAGCCTCACTCAAAAAAAAAATAGAAAAATCCCGAATTCACCAACTAACTCTACACTTTAAAGAACTAGAGAAAAAGCAACAAACGATGCCTAAGCCACACATTAGAAGAAAATAATTAAGATTAGAGCAGAGATCAATGAATTAGAAACCAGAAACACAGTAAATCAGATCAACAAAACTAGAAGCTGGTTCTTTGAAAGAATTAATAAGATCAATAAACCACTGGCCAGCCTTATCCAAAAGAAAAGAGAAAGGTCCCAAATTAATAAAATTATGAATGAAAGGGCAGAGATCATGACTAACACCAAGGAAATAGGAACAATTATTAGAAATTATTATCAACAACTATATGCCAATAAACTTAGCAATCTGGATGAAATGGAGGCCTTCCTGGAAACCAAACTGCCAAGACTGAAAAGGAAGAAATTGACAACCTGAGTAGGCCAATAACCAGTAACGAGATTGAAGCAGTGATCAAAAACCTCCCAAAAAACAAGAGTCCAGGGCCTGATGGATTCTCTGGGGAATTCTACCAAACATTCAAAGAAGAAATAATACCTATTCTACTGAAGCTGTTTCAAAAAATAGAAACAGAAAGAAAACTTCCAAACTCATTCTATGAGGCCAGCATTACCTTAATCCCCAAAACCAGGCAAAGACCCCATCAAAAAGGAGAATTTCAGACTGATATCCCTGATGAATATGGATTCCAAAATCCTCAACAAAATCCTAGCTAATAGGATCCAATAATACATTAAAGGGATCATCCACCATGACCAAGTGGGATTTAGCCCCAGGATGCAAGGGTGGTTCAACATTCGCAAATCAATCAATGTGATAGATCACATTAATAAGAGGAGGGAGAAGAACGATACGGTCCTCTCAATTGATGCAGAAAAAGCATTTGACAAAATACAACATCCTTTCCTGATTAAAACTCTTCAGAGTATAGGGATAGAGGGAACATTCCTCAAGTCCATAAAATCCATCTATGAAAAACCCACAGCAAATATCATCCTCAATGGGGAAAAGCTGAGAGCCTTTCCCTTATGATCAGGAACATGTCAAGGATGCCCACTCTTGCCACTATTGTTCAACATAGTACTAAAAGTCCTAGCAACAGCAATCAGACAACAAAAAGAAATAAAAGATATTCAAATTGGCAAAGAAGAAGTCAAACTCTCTCTTTTCACAGACGACATGATACTTTATGTGGAAAACCCAAAAGACTCCACCCCCAAATTACTAGAACTCATCCAGCAATTCAGTAATGTGGCAGGATACAAAATCAATGCACAGAAATCAGTTGCTTTCTTATACACTAACAACACAACTGTAGAAAGAGAAATTAGAGACATGATTCCATTTACAATAGCACCAAAAACCGTAAGATACCTCGGAATAAACCTAACCAAAGAGATAAAGGATCTATACTCTAGGAACTACAGAACACTCATGAAAGAAATTGAAGAAGACACAAAAAGATGGAAAAATATTCCATGCTCATGGATCGGAAGAATAAACATTGTTAAAATGTCTATGCTACCCAGAGCAATCTATAACTTCAATGCCATCCCAATCAAAATTCCAATGACATTTTTCAAAGTGCTGGAACAAACAATCCTAAAATTTGTATGGAATCAGAGAAGACCCCGAATCGCCAAGGAAATGTTGAAAAAGAAAAACAAAGCAGGGGCATCACGTTGCCCAATTTCAAGCTATATTACAAAGCTGTGATCACCAAGACAGTATGGTACTGGCACAAAAACAGACATATAGACCAATGGAACAGAATAGAGAACCCAGATATGGACCCTCAACTCTGTGGTCAACTAATCTTCGACAAAGCAGGAAAAAACATGCAATGGAAAAAAGACAGTCTCTTCAATAAATGGTGCTGGGAAAATTGGACAGCCACATGCAGAAGAATGAAACTTGACCCTTCTCTAACACCATACACAAAGATAAACTCAAAATGGATGAAAGACCTCAATGTGAGACAGGAATCCATCAAAATCCTAGAGGAGAACATAGGCAGTAACGTCTTTGGCATCACCCACAGCAACTTCTTTCAAGATACATCTCCAAAAGCTAGTGAAACAAAAGCAAAAATGAACTTTTGGGACTTCATCAAGATAAAAAGCTTCTGCACAGCAAAGGAAACAGTCAACAAAACAAAGAGGCAACCCACAGAATGGGAGAAGATATTTGCAAATGACACTACAGATAAAGGGCTGGTATCCAAGATCTATAAAGAACTTCTCAAACTCAACACCCAAAAAACAAATAATCAAGTCAAAAAATGGGCAGAAGATATGAAAAGACACTTCTCTGAAGAAGACATGCAAATGGCTAACAGACACATGAAAGAATGTTCATCATCATTAGCCATCAGGGAACTTCCAATCAAAACTACATTGAGATACCACCTTACACCAGTTAGAATGACAAAAATGGACAGGGAAAGAAACAACAAATGTCGGAGAGGTTGTGGAGAAAGGGGAACCCTCTTACACTGTTGGTGGGAATGCAAGTTGGTACAGCCACTTTGGAAAACAGTGTGGAGATTCCTCAAAAATTTAAAAATAGAGTTACCCTATGGCCCAGGAATTTCACTACTGGGTATTTACCCCAAAGACATAGATGTAGTGAAAAGAAGGGCCATATGCACCCCAATGTTCATAGCAGCAATGTCCACAATAGCCAAACTGTGGAAAGAGCCAAGATGCCCTTCAATAGATGAATGGATAAAGAAGATGTGGTCCATATATACAATGGAATATTACTCAGCCATCAGAAAGGATGAATACCCAACTTTTACATCAACATGGATGCGACTGGAGGAGATTACGCTAAGTGAAATAAGTCAAGCAGAGAAAGTCAATTATCATATGGTTTCACTTATTTGTGGAACATAAGGAATAGCATGGAGGACATTAGGAGAAGGAAGGGAAAAACGAAGGGGGGGGGGAATCGGAGGGAGAAATGAACCATGAGAGACTATGGACTCTGGGAAACAAACAGGGTTTTAGAGGGGGGGGGATGGGGGATTGGTTAGCCTGGTGATGGGTATTAAGGAGGGCACATACTGCATGGAGCACTGGGTGTTATACGAAAACAATGGAACATGGATCACCACATCAAAAATGATGTATTGTATGGTGACTAAAATAACATAATAAAATAAACATCTCATGAGATCTCACACACATGTCATGACACTTCTACCCAAATCTCATGAGATCTCAGTTCAAATCTCATGAGAACTCAGTCCAAACATTGTGAGATCTATTCCAAATCTCGCCAGATCTTAGTACAAATCTCATGACATCTGACGCACATCTTGGTATTTTTCTATGCAAATCTCATGAGATCTTAGTCCAATTCTCATGAAATCTCATCAAAATCTCACCAGATCTCAGTCCAAATCTCGAGAGATCTCATGCACATCTTCCAAGATTTCTTCCAAATTCTCATGAGATATCAGTCTAAATCTTGTGAGACCTTAGTCCAAATCTCATGAGATCTCAGTCCAAATCTCTTGGGACCTCAGTGCAAATCTCATGAGATCTCTTCCAAATCTCACCACAACTCAGTCCAAGTCTCGTGAGATCTCATGCAGATCTCACCAGATTTCTAGCCAAATCTCATGAGATCTCAGTCCAAATCTCGTGAGATCTTAGACCAAATCTCCTGAGATCTCATTCCAAATCTCGACAGATCTCAGCCCAATCTCATGAGATCTCAGGTCAACTCTCGCCAATCTCTGTACAAATCTTGTGAGATTTCACAGACACCTCATGGGATTCCTTTCCAATTCTTGTGAGTTATCAGTCCAAATCTTGTGAGACCTTAGTCCAAGTCTCAAAGATTTCGGTCCAAATATTGTGAGATCTCAGTCCAAATTTTCCAATGTCAATACAAATCTTGTGAGATCTCATGCACATCTCATGACACTTCTACCCAAATCTCGTGAGATCTCAGTCCAAATCTTGTGAGATCTCAGTCCATATCTCGCAAGATCTCAGTCCAAATCTTGCCAGATCTCAGCCCAAATCTCATGAGATCTCACCCTAAATCTTGCCAAATTCTGTCCAAAACTTGTGAGGTCTCTGCCAAATGTCACCACCACTCAGTCCAGGTCTCATGAGAGCTCACGCACATCTTGCCAGATTTCTACCCAAATCTCATGAGATCTCATTCCATATCTCATGAAAATTCAGTCCAAATCTCTTGAGATCTCATCCATATCTCACCAGCTCTCAGTCCAACTCTGGTGAGAACTCAGTCCAAATATCATCAGATATCAGTCCAAATCTCTTGAGATCTCATCCAAATCTTGCTACAAATCAGTCCAAGTCTCGTGAGATCTCACACACATCTCACCAGATTTCTACCCAAATCTTGTAAGATCTCATTCTATATCACATGAAAACTCAGTCCAAATTTCGTGAGATCTCAGTCCAAGTCTCGTGAGATCTCATCCAAATCTCACCAGCTCAGTCAAAATCTCATGAGAACTCATGCACATCTCATGAGATTTCTACGCTTGTTTCGTGAGATCTTGGTCCAAATCTCATGTGAATTCAGTCTAAATCTCGTGAGAACTCTTCCAAATCTCGCCAGTACTCAGGCCAAGTCTCCTGAGATCTCATGCACATCTCACCAGATTTCTAGTCAAATATCTTGAGATCTCATTCTGAATCCCATGAAAACTCATTCCACATCTCATGAGATGTCATCCAATTCTCTCCAGCTCTCAGTCCAAATCTTGTGAGATCTCAGCCCACTCTCGCCACTCTCTGTCCAAATCTCCCAGCTCTCAGTCCACATCTAGTGAGATCTTACACATGTCTCATGAGACTTCTATGCAAATCTTGTGAGATCTGAGTTCCAATCTCATGAGATCTTAGTCCAAATCTTGTGAGATCTCAGCCCAAATCTCACCAATCTCTGTCCAAATCTCATGAGATGTCACACACATCTCATTTCTACCCAAATCTCATGAGATCTCAGTCCAAGTCTTGCCAGATCTCAGTCCAAATCTCAAGAGATCTCATGCACATATGAGATTTCTACCAAAATCTCGTGAGATCTCACACACAGCTCATGAGAGGTCTACCCAAACTTGTGAGATCTCATTCTAATTCATGAGATCTTAGTCCAAATCTCATGAGATCTCAGCTCAAATCTCGCCAATCTCTGTCCAAATCTCATGAAATGTCATGCACACCTCATGAAATTTTAACCCAATTCTCCTGAGATCTCAGTCCAAGTCTTGCCAAATCTCAGTATAAATCTCATGAGATCTCATGCACATCTTGCCAGATTTCTTCCTAAATCTCATGAGATCTCAGTCCAAATCTCGTGAGATCTCATGCACATCTCATGAGACGTCTACCCAGATCTCGTGAGATCTCATGCACATCTCATGAGACGTCTATCCAAATCTCATGAGATCTCACACACATCTCATGAGACGTCTACCCAAATCTCGTGAGATCTCAGTCCGAATCTCATGAAAACTCAGTCAAAATCTCATGAGAGCTCTTCCAAATCTTGTGAGATATCAGTCCAAATTTTGTTGGAACTTAGTCAAAATCTCGTGAGATCTCACACACATTTTGCCAGAATTCTAGCCAAATATTGTGAGATCTCATTCCAAGTCTTGTGAAAACTCAGTCCATATCTCTCCAATCTCTGTCCAAATCTCATGAGATCTCTTCCAAATCTCACTAGATCCCAGTCCAAATCTTGTGAGATCTCACCATATCTTCCCAGATTTCTAACCAATTCTCATGATATCTCAGTCCAAATCTCGTGAGATGTCTTCTAAATCTCTCCCAGTGTCAGTCCAAGTCTCGTGAGATCTTACATATATCACGCCAGATCTTAGTCCAAATCTCATCAGATCACCGCACCCATATCCCACGAGATTTCTAGCCAAACCTCACGAGTTCTCATCCAGATCTTGTGATATCTCTGGCCCAGCCACTGACACCTAGGGCCAAAACCTGATGAATCAGTGGGCAAACACCCAGGCATTTGGGGGGAACTGCCACTCCCTAGCAGAGCCTTCTTGGCACTCCTTATGTCACTACTGAATGCACATGCCAGGATTGCACAGAACTTCCAATATGTCAGGTTGAATAATTGATCCTGAACATGAACTGCTGGAAGCCACAAGGAGTCTCCCACCAAATCCCAGGGGTTTTAGCATCCTGGTGGAGAGCAGCTATGATGGGAGCATTGAATTCAGGAGGAATGTGTCTTGTGTATTTTTTTTTAAAGATTTATTTATTTATTTGAGAGAGAGAGAGCATGAGAGGGAAGAGGGTCAGAGGGAGAAGCAGACTCCCTGCTGAGCAGGGAGCCCGATGCGGGACTTGATCCTGGGACTCCAGAATCATGACCTGAGCTGAAGGCAGTCACTTAACCAACTGAGCCACCCAGGCGCCCTGTCTTGTGTACTCTTAATCGTCATCAAGCAGAGGTGATAGAAACAGAAGAGCACCACTGGAATGAAGAAGCAATGTCCCTCTGTCCCCTGCCCCCAAAGCATGACAAATGAGCACACAGGCAGGCTCCCTGAAAAATAAACCAATGCATATCAAAGACAATTCATGGGGTGATGTAACATGGTTTTAGGTATCCTGTTTGCAGCTATTTCAGCCATCACTGCTGTAGTGGCTACCGTGGCAACCAATGCCACATCCTTGACTATCTCGCTCCAAATGGCACAACAAGTTCATTCATATATGCAAAATGCTACAACTAATTTAGCAGAACAGGTCAAAATGGATTAAAAAATTTCAGCTAACCTGCAGGCTCTAGAAGCTGCCGTGATCTGGCTAGGAGAACATCAACAGGCACTCTGGACCAGATTCCAATTAATTTGGAATTCGGATTTGACCTCCTACCTCATTACTATCACTCCCTATAAAAAGACTCGGGGGTGGGCAACTGAAAACTCATCTTCAACAAGCCTTCCCCCCCTTAAATCTCTCCACTAAAAACCTAAAACTTGGGTTACAAGTACAAATACAGGAACTCCAAGAAAGTCAACAAGCTACCATTAATATTCGCAATGATATCTCTACCTGGCTCTACCCAAACAGCTGGTTTCACTGAGCTCAGGCTCTGCTCTTGGTTTCACATGGCTATACTGCTTTTAATGATCTTCCTTCCCATTACAGCCATCAAGGCAAGCCTCTCCAGCTGTTCTGCTTGGAGGACCCAAAGCACGCTTGTAGCGACCACACAGATCCTCGCCACCCCCTTCAATAGCCCACCCACAAATCCCAATAAACAAAAAGGGGAACTAGGGAGTTTATCTTAGAAAATGTATTGTAAGCCCTAAGAGGTGACTGTGGAAGAAGCTGAAACATCAGCAGCGTTCCTGCTCTTGGGCTATGGAATGCAATAGCCTGGTATGAATGGGACCCCATGATCCCCTGGGGCAAGGCATAGGTGAAGAGATCTAAAAGAATGTAACCCTCAGGCCCCCTTCCTGTACCTGGCGATTGCTGGCACAAGCATCCCGCTCCTCCCTAATCCCAAGACTGCCTCCCTGCTTGCTGGTCCATAGGGGAGGGTGCAAGCCTGCTTTAGGGATTCCAGGTAATTGCCATCCATTTGTCCTCCTTTCCCATGTTTTTATACATCTGTCCATGCTTTTCTGATTAAAAAAACAAAACAAAACAAATAACAGCTATGTACAGCATCCAACTGCTAGCTTATCTCCCTTGCAGAGGCAGTCCTGTCTGGTCACTCAGATCATTGTCTGAGATCTTTATTTCAGCATGTGATAAAAGCACACGTACAGTTCTAGGCAAGATGGCAGAGGAGTAGGAGACCTGGATTTCGTCTGGTCTCAGGAATTCAGCTGGATAGGGATCAAACCATTCTGAATACCTACAAACTCAACAGGAGATCGAACAAAAGAATAGCAACAACTCTCTGAACAGAAAAGCGACCACTTTCTGGAAGGTAGGATGTGCAGAGAAGTGAATCTGAGGCGATATTTGGGAGGATAGACGGCGGGGGAGGGGCCTCTGTCGGCCGCTTCTGGCAAGTGATAGAGCCACGGAGCACAAAATCAGAACTTGTAGAAGTCTGCTCCGCTGAGGGATGTCACTCCGGTGGCTAAGCGGGGGGTGGAACCCTCGCAGGATAGTGTGGTCTCAGGACCCTCGGGGTCACAGGAAGACTGGGGGTGCCTGAGTGCGGCAGAGCTCCCAGGTATCGGAGCAGGGAAGCCGGCTGCAGAGACGGAGCCTAGGCACAGGCTCTCAGCTCAGGGTTGTCATAAACTGTGATCCACGGCACAGTCGGGCCACTGCTCCTCCAGCAGGGACCCAACAAGCAGCAGATCCGGGGAAACTCCCCTTCCTGCCCTGGGAGGAGCAGCGCAGGAGCGCACCACAGGGATCTGCTGGATTTGGAGACTCCACACAGGGTCGGGTGCCAGAGATAGAAACGCGTGGTCACAGGCCAGGTGAGCACAGAGTGTGGCCGGAGACCAGGGAGACGGGAGTGACTGACTGCTTTTCTCTGGGGGTGCGCTGAGGAGCGGGGCCCCGAGTTCTCGGCTCCTCCAGGGCGGAGATTGGGAGGCCGCCATTTTCACTCTCCTCCTCCAAAGCAGTACGGAAAGCTTGCAGAGAACAAAAGCTCCCGAGAGCAAACCCGAGCAGATTACTTAGCCCGGACAGGGCAAGGGCGGGGCAATTCCGCCTCCGGCAAAGACATTTGGGAACAACGGCAACAAGCCCCTCCCCCAGAAGATCAGCGAGAACAGCCAGCCAAGACCAAGTTTACCGATCAATGAGAACAGCAGAACTCCAGCGCTAGGGGAATACTGCACATAGAATCCAAGGCTTTTTTACCATGATTCTGTAGTCTTTCAAAGTTAATTTTTTTTAAATGTCTTTTTTTTTTTGAATTTTTCTTTTTCCCTTTTTCAACCAACATCTTATCAATCCCTTTTTTAAAAAAACATTTTTATTTTTCATCTTTAGAGTCATATTCTATCCCTTCATAGTAGTTACCCGTATTTTTGGCATATATATATAAGTTGTTCTCTCTTTAAAATTTTGAGATAGTTTCTTCTAACAGATCAAAATATACCCTAAATCTCTAGTGTATGGGTTTTTTTCTACTCCCTTGCCTGATCACATTCTCTCCCTTTTTTCTTTTTTTTTTTAAATCCTCTTCTTTCTTTTTTCAAACAACTTCTTATCAATTCCTTTTATAATTTTTTATAATTTCCATCTTTACAGTCATATTCCAACCCTTCATCATATCAACCCTTATTTTTGTACATGTATAAGTTTTTCTTTCTTTAAAATTTTGGGAGGCACTTTTTTCTAACAGACCAAAATACACCCAAAATCTAGTGTGTGGCACTGATCTATATACCAGACTGAGCATATTTGATCATATTCTGTTTTTTTTGTTTTGTTCTGTTTTTGTTTGTTTTTATCTTTATCTTTATCTTTTTCTTTATCTTTTTCTTTTTTTTTCTTTTTCTTTTTTCTCTCTTTCCCTTTCTTTTCCCACTGCTTCAGGTCTTTTCTGATTTGTTTAGAGTATATTTTCTGGGGATGTTGTTACCCTGTTAGCATTTTGTTCTCTCATTAATCTATTCTCCTCTGGACAAAATGACAAGATGGAAAAAATCACCTCAACAAAAAGAACAAGAGGTAGTACCGACTGCCAGGGACCTACTCAATACGGACATTAGTACGATGTCAGATCTAGAGTTCAGAATCATCACTTTAAAGATATTAGCTGGGCTTGAAAAAAGCATGGAAGTTATTAGAGAAACCCTTTCTGGAGAAGTAAAAGAACTAAAATCTAACCAAGTCGAAATCAAAAAGACTATTAATGAGGTGCAATCAAATATGGGGGCGCTAACTGCTAGGATAAATGAGGCAGAAGAAAGAATCAGTGAGATAGAAGACCAAATGATGGAAAATAAAGAAGCTGAGAAAAAGAGAGATAAACAACTACTGGATCACGAGGGCAGAATTCGAGAGATAAGCGATACCATAAGATGAAACAACATTAGAATAATTGGGATCCCAGAAGAAGAAGAAAGAGAGAGAGGGGCAGAAGGTATAATGGAGCAAATTATAGCAGAGAACTTCCCTAATTTGGGAAAGGAAACAGGCATCAAAATCCAGGAAGCACAGAGAACCCCTCTCAAAATCAATAAAAATAGGTCAACACCCCGACATGTAATAGTAAAACTTACGAGTCTCAGAGACAAAGAGAAAATCCTGGAAGCAGCTCGGGAGAAGCGATATGTAACCTACAATGGTAGAAATATTAGATTGGCAACAGACCTATCCACAGAGACCTGGCAGGCCAGAAAGGACTGGCAGGATATATTCAGAGCACTAAATGAGAAAAATATGCAGCCAAGAATACTATATCCAGCTAGGCCTTCATTGAAAATAGAAGGAGAGATAAAGAGCTTCCAGGACAAACAAAAACTAAAGGAATTTGCAAACACGAAACCAGCCCTACAAGAAATCTTGAAAGGGGTCCTCTAAGCAAAGAGAGAGCCTAAAAGCAACATAGACCAGAAAGGAACACAGACAATATACAGTAACAGTCACCTTACAGGCAATGCAATGGCACTAAATTCCTATCTTTCAATAGTTACCCTGAATGTAAATGGGCTAAATGCCCCAATCAAAAGGCACAGGCTATCAGATTGGATTAAAAAACAAGACCCATCGATATGCTGTCTGCAAGAGACTCATTTTAGAACCAAAGACACCCCCAGATTTAAAGTGAGGGGGTCGAAAACAATTTACCATGCTAATGGACACCAAAAGAAAGGTGGGGTGGCAATCCTTATATCAGACAAATCAGATTTTAAACCAAAGACTGTAATAAGAGAGGAGGAAGGACACTATATCCTACTTAAAGGGTCTATCCAACAAGAAGATCTAACAATTGTAAATATCTATGGCCCTAACATGGGAGCAGCCAATTATATAAGGCAATTAATAACAAAAGCAAAGAAACACATCGACAACAATACAATAATAGTGGGGGACTTTAACACCCCTCTCACTGAAATGGACAGATCGTCTAAGCAAAAGATCAACAAGGAAATAAAGACTTTAAATGACACACTGGACCAAATGGACTTCACAGACATATTCAGAACATTCCATCCCAAAGCAACGGAATACACATTCTTCTCTAGTGCCCATGGAACATTCTCCAGAATCGATCACATCCTAGGTCATAAATCAGGTCTCAACCGGTACCAAAAGATTGGGACCATTCCCTGCCTATTTTCAGACCACAATGCTTTGAAACTAGAACTCAATCACAAGAGGAAAGTCAGATAGAACTCAAATACATGGAGGCTAAAGAGCATCCTACTAAAGAATGAATGGGTCAACCAGGAAATTAAAGAAGAATTTTAAAAATTCATGGAAACCAATGAAAATGAAAACACAACTATTCAAAATCTTTGGGATGCAGCAAAGGCAGTCCTAAGAGGAAAGTATATAGCAATACAAGCCTTTCTCAAGAAACAAGAAAGGTCTCAAGTACACAACCTAACGCTACACCTAAAGGAGCTGGAGAAAGAACAGCAAATAAAGCCTAAACCCAGCAGGAGAAGAGAAATAATAAAGATCAGAGCAGAAATCAATGAAATAGAAACTAAAAGAACAGTAGAACAGATCAACGAAACTAGGAGCTGGTTCTTTGAAAGAATTAACAAGATTGGGCTCCTGGGTGGCTCAGTTGGTTAAGCAACTGCCTTCAGCTCAGGTCATGATCCTGGAGTCCCGGGATCGAGTCCCGCATCCGGCTCCTTGCTCTGTGAGGAGTCTGCTTCTCCCTCTGACCCTCCCCCCCTCATGCTCTCTCTCTCTCTCAAATAAATAAATAAAATCTTAAAAAAAAAAAAAAGAATTAACAAGATTGATAAACCCCTGGCCAGACTTATCAAAAAGAAAAGAGAAATGACCCAAATCAACAAAATCATGAATGAAAGAGGAGAAATCACAACCAACACCAAAGAAATACAAACAATTATAAAACATATTAGGAGCAACTCTATGCCAGCAAATTAGATAACCTGGGAGAAATGGATGCATTCCTAGAGATGTATCAACTACCAAAACTGAACCAGGAAGAAATAGAAAACCTGAACAGGCCTATAACCATTAAGGAAATTGAAGCAGTCATCAAAAATCTCCCAACAAACAAAAGCCCAGGGCCAGATGGCTTCCCAGGGGAATTCTACCAAACATTTAAAGAAGAATTAATACCTAGTCTTCTGAAACTGTTCCAAAAAATAGAAATGGAAGGAAAACTTCCAAACTCATTTTATGAAGCCACCATTACCTTGATCCCAAACCCAGACAAAGACCCCATCAAAAAGGAGAATTACAGACCAATATCCCTGATGAACATGGATGCAAAAATTCTCACCAAAATACTAGCCAATAGGATCCAACAGTACATTAAAAGGATTATTCACCATGACCAAGTGGGATTTATCCCTGGGCTGCAAGGTTGGTTCAACATCCGCAAATCAATCAACGTGATACAATACATTAACAAAAGAAAGAACAAGAATCATATGATCCTCTCAATAGATGCAGAAAAAGCATTTGACAAAGTACAGCATCCTTTCTTGATCAAAACTCTTCAGAGTATAGGCATAGAGGGTACATACCTCAATATCATAAAGGTCATCTATGAAAAACCTACAGTGAATATCATTCTCAATGGGGAAAAACTGAGAGCTTTCCCCCTAAGGTCAGGAATGCGGCAGGGATGTCCACTATCACCACTGCTATTCAACATAGTATTAGAAGGCCTAGCCACAGGAATCAGACAACAAAAAGAAATCAAAGGCATCCAAACCGGCAAAGAAGAAGTCAAACTCTCACTCTTTGCAGATGATATGATACTTTATGTGGAAAACCCAAAAGACTCCACCCCAAAACTGTTAGAACTCATACAGGAATTCAGTCAAGTGGCAGGATATAAAATCAATGCACAGAAGTCAGTGGCATTCCTATACACCAACAACAAGACAGAAGAAAGAGAAATTAAGGAGTCGATCCCATTTACAATTGCACCCAAAACCATAAGATACCTAGGAATAAATCTAACCAAAGAGGCAAAGGATCTGTACTCAGAAAACTATAATATACTCATGAAAGAAATTGAGGAAGACACAAAGAAATGGAAAAACATTCCATGCTCATGGATTGGAAGAACAAATATTGTGAAGATGTCAATGCTACCTAGAGCAATCTACACATTCAATGCAATCCCCATCAAAATACCATCCACTTTTTTCAAAGAAATGGAACAAATAATCCTAAAATTTGTATGGAACCAGAAAAGACCCTGAATAGCCAGAGGAATGTTGAAAAAGAAAAGCAAAGCTGGCGACCTCACAATTCCGGACTTCAAGCTCTATTATAAAGCTGTCATCATCAAGATAGTATGGTACTGGCACAAAAACAGACACATAGATCAATGGAACAGAATAGAGGGCCCAGAAATGGACCCTCAACTCTATGGTCAACTAATCTTCGACAAAGCAGGAAAGAATGTCCAATGGAAAAAAGACAGTCTCTTCAACAAATGGTGTTGGGAAAATTGGATAGCCACATGCAGAAGAATGAAACTGGACCATCTCCTTACACCACACACAAAAATAGACTCCAAATGGTTGAAAGACCTCAATGTGAGACAGGAGTCCATCAAAATCCTAAAGGAGAACACAGGCAGCAACCTCTTCGACCTCAGCCACAGCAACTTCTTCCTAGAAACATCGCCAAAGGCAAGGGAAGCAAGGGCAGAAATGAACTATTGGGACTTCATCAAGATAAAAAGCTTTTGCAAAGCAAAGGAAAGAGTCAACAAAACCAAAAGACAACCGACAGAATGGGAGAATATATTTGCAAACGACATATCAGATCAAGGGCTAGTATCCAAAATCTATAAAGAACTTATCAAAACTCAACACCCAAAGAACAAAGAATCCAATCAAGAAATGGGCAGAAGACATGAACAGACATTTTTCCAAAGAAGATATCCAAATGGCCAACAGACACATGAAAAAGTGCTCAACATCGCTCGGCATCAGGGAAATCCAAATCAAAACCTCAATGAGATACCACCTCACACCAGTCAGAATGGCTAAAATTAACAAGTCAGGAAAGCA
This sequence comes from Halichoerus grypus, assembly GCF_964656455.1. NCBI lineage: Eukaryota > Metazoa > Chordata > Mammalia > Carnivora > Phocidae > Halichoerus > Halichoerus grypus. Next base: position 80,414,199 of record NC_135715.1, read on the forward strand.
TCCGAGACCTCGCAGTACAAATCTTGTCAGATCATGCCCAAATCTCATCCAGACGTGGGCAAAATCTTGTGATGTTTCACGGACCTCGGGCATGATTTCACTCCAAATCTCGAGAGCTCTCACCAAAATCTCACTCCCTCTTGGGGACAATCTCGTGAGATCTCACAGAACCTGACCGAGATTAACTCCAAATCCCTGAGCCGCATCCATGCCTCCGAGTCCTCGCAGTCTAAATCTTGTGACATCATGCCCAAATCTCACCCAAACAGCAAAATCTCATGACTTTTCACAGAGTTTGGGTGAGATTTCACTCCACATCCCCTGAGATCTCACTGAAATGCCCCTACGTCTTTTCAAAGTCTCAAGAGAAATCATTGAGCTCCTGAATGATTTCACTCCCCATCTTGTGACATCTCAACCAATTCGTGCTCAGACTGGGGTGAAAGGACGTGAGATTTCAAAGAGCTCGGGCGAGACTTCACTCCAAATCTCATGAGATCTCAAGGAAATCTCACTCTTTCTTGGTGGGAAATGTCATGAGATCTCACTGTGCTCCACGAGATTTCACTCCAAATCTCATGAGCTCACATCCAAATCTCATTCCATCTTGTGGAAATCTCCTGAGAAACCATGGAGCTCTGGTGTGATTGCACTCAAAATCTCATGATATCAAAGCAAATCACAGCCAGATTTGGATGAAATCTCAAGAGATCTCACGGAGCTCCGGGGAAATTTCACGCAAAATCCGGCCACTTTGCAAGCATGCCTCCAAGTCTCAGAGTCGAAATCTCATAACATATCGCCAAAATCTCACCCAGACTGAGGCAAAATCTCATGAGATTTCATGGAGTTCGGGCGAGATTTCACTCCAAATCTCGTGAGATCTCACGGAACTCGAGAGAGATTAACTCCAAATCCCTGAACCGCATCCAAGCCTCCGAGATCTCCCAGTCCAAAATGCGAGAAAGTACGTCCAAATCTCACCCAGACTTGGGAAACATCTCGATTAATTTCACAGAGTTTGGCCGAGATTTCACTCCAAATCACATGTGATCTCATCAAAATCTTGCTCCTTCTTTGACGAAATGTCGTGAGACCTCACGGAACTTGACGAGAATTCATTGCAAATCTTGTGAGCTTGCATCCAAGTCTCACTCCGACTTGTAGAAATCTCGTGAGAGAGCATGGAGCACGGGTGAGATTTCATTCCAAATCTCGTGAGATGTCACGGTCCTCCCGGGAGATTGACTCCTCGTCCCTGGACACGCATTCAAACCTCTGAGACCTCGCAGTCCAAATCTCGTGAGATCACGCCCAACTCTCGTCCAGACGTGGGCAAAAACTCGTGATGTTTCACGGAGTTCAGGCATGATTTCACTCCAAATCTCCAGGCCTCACTGAAAGCTCACTCCTTCTTGGGCGAAATCCCATGGGATCTCACGAGCTCAACGAGATTTCACTCCAAATCTCGTGGGCTCACATCCAAATCTCACTCCGTCTTCTGGAAATCTCGTGAGAGAGCATGGAGCTCCGGTGTGGTTTCACTCCAAATCTCATGAGACCTAACCCAAATCACACCCAGAGTTGGGCAAAATCCCGAGAGATCTCATGCAGCCTGGAGAGATTTGACCCCAAGTCCCACCAGTTTGCAACCATGCCTCCAAGTCACAGATTCGAAATCTTGTGAGCTCTCAAGGAAATCTCACCCCGATTGGCGTGAAATTTCGTGAGATTTCACGGACCTCGGGCGAGATTTCACTCCATATTATGTGAGCTCACATCCAAATCTCACTCCGTCTTGTGGTAATCTCATGAGAAAGCATGGAGCTCGGGTGTGATTTCACTCCACATCTCCAAATCTCATGAGATGGCCTCGAATCACACCCAGATTTGGGGAAAACACCAAGAGATCTCTCGGAGCTCTGGCAGATTTCACGCCAAATCCCGCCAGGTGGCAATCATGCCTCCGAGACTCAGAGTCGAAATCTCGTGAGATCTCACCCAGATCTCGCCCGGACTTGGGTAAAATCTCGTGAGATTTCATGGGGTTCGGGCGAGATTTCACTCCAAATCTTGTGAGATCTCACGGAGCTCGAGAGAGATTAACTCCGAATCCCTGAGCCCCATCCAAACCTCCGAGGCCTCCCAGTCCAAAATGCGAGAGATCACGTCCAAGTCTCACCCAGACATGGGAAACATCTCGATTAATTTCCCGAGTTTGGGCAAGACTTCACTCCAAACCACATGGGATCTCATCGAAATCTCACTCCTTCTTTGGCGAAATGCCGTCAGATATCACAGAACTCGACGAGATTTCATTCCACATCTCGTGATCTGGCACCCAAATCTGACTCCGACTTGTCGAAATCTCCTGAGAGAGCATGGAGCTTGGGGGTGATTCCACTCCAATTCTCCTGACATCTCACGCAAATCTCCGTTTTTTTTTTTAAATCTCATGTAATCTCATGGAAATTACGAAATTTCCCTCTAAAAGTCCTGAGCTCGCATCCAAATGCTGCACTGTCTTTTCAAAAACTCTTGAGAACTCTCGGAATCGGACATAATTGCATCCCAAATCTCGTGAGATCTCACCCAAATCTCACCCCAACTTGGGTGGAATCTCATGAGATTTCATGGAGTTCGGGTGAGATTTCACTCCAAATCTCATGAGATCTCACGGAGCTCGAGAGAGACTAACTCCGAATCCCTGAGCCCCGTCCAAACCTCTGAGACCTCCCAGTCCAAAGTACAAGAGATCAAGTCCAAGCATCACCCAGTCTTGGGAAACATCTCGATTAATTTCACGGAGTTTGGGCGAGATTTCACTCCAAATCACATGCGATCTCATCGAAATCTTGCTCCTTCTTTGGAGACATGTCGTGATATCTCATGGAACTTGACGAGATTTCATTGCAAATCTCGTGAGCTTGCACCCAAATCTCGCTCCGACTTGTGGAAATCTCGTTAGAGAGCATGGAGCTCGGGTTTGATTGCACTTCAAATCTCATGTTATCTCACGCAAATCTCACTCCGTATTTTTTTCAAATCTCATGTAATCTCATGGATATCACGAGATTTCCCTCTAAAACTCATGAGATTGCATCCAAATGCGTCACTGTCTTTTCGAAATCTCATGTGAAATCTAGGAGTGGGACATGATTGCAGCCCAAATCTCGTGTGATCTCAGCCAAATCTCGCTCTTCCAGGGCAAAATCACGTGAGATCACACAAGGTTCCATCGAGATTCAACACAAGCCCTGAACGAGCATCCAAGCCTCCAAGACTAAGACCACACAGTCCAAATCTCATGAGATCTCGCCGAAATCGTGCCCAGATTTGGGCAAAAGCCCGAGATATCTCTCGGAGCTCAGTGGAGATTTGGCACAAAATCCTGTCACCTTGCCATCATGCCTCCGAGACACAGAGTCCAAATCTCGTGAGACCTCGCCCAAATGTTGCCCGGACTCAGGCGAAATCTCGTGAGATTTCATGGAGTTTGGGTGAGATTTCATTCCAAATCTTGTGAGATGTCTCGGTCCTCCTGGGAGATTGACTCTTCGTCCCTGGGCACCCATCCAAACCTCCGAGACCTCGCAGACCAAAGCTCGTGAGATCATGCCCAACTCTCGTCCAGACGTGGGCAAAAACTCGTGATGTTTCACGGAGCTCAGGCATGATTTCACTCCAAATCTCCAGCCCACACTGAAATCTCGCTCCTTCTTGGGCGAAATCCCATGGGATCTCACGAACTCAAGGAGATTTCACTCCAAATCTCGTGGGCTCACATCCAAATCTCGCTCCATCTTCTGGAAATCTCGTGAGAGAGCATGGAGCTCTGGTGTGGTTTCACTCCAAATCTCATGAGACCTCAGCCAAATCACACCCAGAGTTGGGGGAAATCCCGAGAGATCTCATGCAGCCTGGGGAGATTTGACCCCAAGTCCCACCAGTTTGCAACCATGCCTCCAAGACCCAGATTCGAAATCTCGTGAGCTCTTGACGAAATCTCACCCAGATTGGCGTGAAATCTCGTGAGATTATACAGACCTCAGGCGAGATTTCACTCCATATCATGTGAGCTCACATCCAAATCTCACTCCGTCTTGTGGTAATCTCATGAGAAAGCATGGAGCTCGGGTGTGATTTCACTCCACATCTCCAAATCTCATGAGATCGCCCCCAAATCACACCCAGATTTGGGGAAAACAGCAGAGATCTCTCGGAGCTCTGGCAGATTTCACCCCAAATCCCACCAGGTTGCAACCATGCCTCCGAGACTCAGAGTCGAAATCTCGTGAGAGATCACCCAGATGTCACCCCAACTTGGGTGAAATCTCGTGAGATTTCATGGAGTTTGGGCGAGATTTCACTCCAAATCTCGTGAGATCTCACGGAGCTCGAGAGAGATTAACTCCGAATCCCTGAGCCCCATCCAAACCTCCGAGACCTCCCAGTCCAAAATGCGAGAGATCACGTCCAAATCTCACACGGACTTGGGAAACACCTTGATTAATTTCACGGAGTTTCGGCGAGATTTCACTCCAAATCATATGCGATCTCATCGAAATCTCGCTCCTTCTTTGGCGAAATGTCGTGAGATATAACGGAACTCGACAAGATTTCATTCCAAATCTCGTGAGCTGGCATCCAAATCTGACTCCGACTTGTCGAAATCTCGAGAGAGAGCATGGAACTCGGGTGTGATTCCACTCCAATTCTCCTGACATCTCACGCAAATCTCCATTTTTTTTTAAATCTCATGTAATCTCATGGAAATTACGAAATTTCCCTCTAAAAGTCATGAGCTCGCATCCAAATGCTGCACTGTTTTTTCCAAAACTCTTGAGAACTCTCGGATTCGGACATGATTGCACCACAAATCTCATGAGATCTCACCCACATCTCACCCCAACTTGGGTGGAATCTCATGAGATTTCATGGAGTTTGGGTGAGATTTCACTCCAAATCTCGTGAGATCTCACGGAGCTCGAGAGAGACTAACTCCGAATTCCTGAGACCCATCCAAACCTCCGAGACCTCCCAGTCCAAAGGACGAGAGATCAAGTCCAAGCATCACCCAGTCTTGGGAAACATCTCGATTAATTTCACGGAGTTTGGGCGAGATTTCACTCCAAATCACATGCGATCTCATGGAAACCTCGCTCCTACTTTTGTGAAACGTCGTGATATCTCACGGAACTCGATGAGATTTCATTCCAAATCTCGTGAGCTTGCACCTAAATCTCGCTTCAACTTGTAGTAATCTCGTGAGAGAGCATGGAGCTCAGGTGTGATTGCACTCCAAATCTCATGACATCTCACGCAAATCTCACTCCATTTTTTTTCAAATCTCATGTAATCTCTTGGCTATCATGAGATTTCCCTCCAAAACTCGTGAGCTCGCATTCAAATGCCGCAATGTCTTTTCAAAATCTCATGAGAAATCTAGGAGTCGGACATGATTGCACCCCAAATCTCATGTGATCTCAGCCAAATCTCGCCCTTCCAGGGTGAAATCACGTGAGATCACACAAGCTTCCATTGAGAGTCAACCCAAAACCTGAACGAGCATCCAAGCCTCCAAGACAAAGACCTCACAGTCCAAATCTCGTGAGGTCTCACCCAAATCTTGCCCAGACTTGGGCCAAACCCCAAGACATCTCTCAGAGCTCAGGGGAGATTTCACACAAATCCTGCCCCCTTTCCATCATGCCTCCGAGACGCAAAGTCCAAATCTCATGAGACCTCGCCCAAATCTCACCCACACTCGGGCGAAATCTCGTGAGATTTCATGGAGTTTGGGTGAGATTTCATTCCAAATCTCGTGAGATGTCACGGTCCTCCCAGGAGATAGACTCCTCCTCCCTGGGCACGCATCCAAACCTCTGAGACCTTGCAGTCCAAATCTCGTGAGATCACACCCAAATCTCGTCCAGACGTGGGCAAAAACTGATGATGTTTCACGGAGTTCAGGCATGATTTCACTCCAAATCTCCAGGCCTCACTGAAATCTCGCTCCTTCTTGGGTGAAATCCCAGGAGATCTCACGAACTCAACGAGATTTCACTCCAAATCTCGTGGGCTCACATCCAAATCTCGCTCCGTCTTTTGGAAGTGTGTTGAGAGAGCATGGAGCTCCGGTGTGGTTTCACTCCAAATCTCATGAGACCTAACCCAAATCACACCCAGAGTTGGCGGAAATCCCGAGAGATCCCATGCAGCCTGGGGAGATTTGACCCCAAGTCCCACCAGTTTGCAACCATGCCTCCAAAACCCAGATTCGAAATCTCGTGAGCTCTCGACGAAATCTCACCCCGATTGGCGTGAAATTTCGTGAGATTTCACGGACCTCGGGCGAGATTTCACTCCATATTATGTGAGCTCACATCCAAATCTCACTCCGTCTTGTGGTAATCTCATGAGAAAGCATGGAGCTCGGGTGTGATTTCACTCCACATCTCCAAATCTCATGAGATCGCCCCCGAATCACACCCAGATTTGGGCAAAACACCAGAGATCTCTTGGAGCTCTGGCAGATTTCACCCCAAATCCCACCAGGTTGCAACCATGCCTCCGAGACTCAGAGTCGAAATCTCGTGAGAGATCACCCAGATGTCGCCCCAACTTGGGTGAAATCTCGTGAGATTTCATGGAGTTTGGGCGAGATTTCACTCCAAATCTCATGAGATCTCACGGAGCTCGAGAGAGATTAACTCTGAATCCCTGAGCCCCATCCAAACCTCCGAGGCCTCCCAGTCCAAAATGCGAGAGATCACGTCCAAATCTCACCCAGACTTGGGAAACATCTCGATTAGTTTCCCAGAGTTTGGGCGAGAATTCACTCCAAATCACATGGGATCTCATCGAAATCTCGCTCCTTCTTTGGCGAAATGTCGTCAGAAATCACGGAACTCAACGAGATTTCATTCCAAATCTCGTGAGCTGGCACCCAAATCTGACTCCGACTTGTCGAAATCTCGTGAGAGAGCATGGAGCTCGGGTGTGATTGCACTCCAATTCTCATGACATCTCACGCAAATCTCCGGTTTTTTCAAATCTCATGTAATCTCATGGAAATTACGAAATTTCCCTCTAAAAGTTGTGAGCTCGCATCCAAATGCCGCACTGCCTTTCCAAAACTCTTGAGAAATCTCGGAGTCGGACATGATTGCATCCCAAATCTCGTGAGATCTCACCCAAATCTCGCCCCAATTTGGGTGAAATCTCATGAGATTTCATGAAGTTCAGGTGAGATTTCACTCCAAATCTCGTGAGATCTCACGGAGCTCGAGAGAGACTAACTCCGAATCCCTTTGGAACGGCAATGTTAGCTAAAGCGCAGTAACTCTACAGCATTGATTCTTGGTTTTAGTAGCCTGGTAGGCGAATGAGCTGTAGCTGGGATTCTTTACAGGCTTGTTTCTTTCAAGTCAGTGTTGAGCATGGAGCATTCCAAGCACACATGGAGCAGTAGTGTTAGCTTCAGGGAGCAAGAGCTGAGTCCAGAGGTGTCTTCTGCCTGGACCTGTTTCTCCCTCGGTTTCACGTATGGAACCCGTTCCCCAGGCTCTCACCCACGGTACCCTGTATACTGCTTCCTCCATCTAGAGGTCGATGGTAACTAAAGCACGATTTCTCTACCGTGTTGTTTCTTCGAGTTAGAACGCTAGTGATTAGACTTCAATCCAGAAGTGGGGCCCCAGTGCTAGCTTGAGGAAACACATGGGGAGTCGTGTTCTGCCTTCTGCTGGGGCCTGAGTCTCATGCGCAAAAGTTTTGGACTCCCTTGCAGTGCTCTCACCCACACACACAGCAAAATGCTTCCACCCTCAGGAGCGGCTGTTTTAGATGAAGCACGGATTCTCTACTGAGTTTTTCCTTCGAGTTAGGTGGCTGATTATAAGCCTGCACGTGCACCCGGGGCAACGGTACTAGCCCCATAACCATGATGTGAGTTGAGAGCTGCCTTCCGCTCCGGCCTGTTTCTCCCTCGATTTTATGTATGGAACCCATTCCCCAGGCTCTCAGCCACAGTACACTGTAAACTGCTTCCTCCCACAGACCAGTCGGTGGTAGCTAAATCACGGTTTCTCTACAGTGTTGTTCCTTTGAGGGAGGTGCCTGGAACCTAGGCCTACATGCAAACATGCAGGACGAGTGCTAGCTTCATGAAACTGGAGCTGATTCAAGAGCTGCCTTCTGGACGAAGGCTTTTCTCTCTCGGAGTGAATTATGGGACCATTTCCCAGGCTCTCACTCACACACAGTGAAAATATTTCGACCCACTGGAACAGCGATGCTAGCTAAAGCACGGTCCCTCTACAGTGTTGATTCTTTGAGTTAGAATGCTAGCGATAAGACTTCCATGCAAAAGTGGGGCCGCATTGCTAGCTTCATGAAAGAAGTGGGGAGTCATGTTCTGCCTTCTGCTGGGACCTGAGTCTCACACGGAAAATGCTTTTGGACTCAGTTGCAGTGCGCTCACGCATGCACACAGCAAAATGCTTCCAGCCTCAGGAATGCCTATTTTTGCTGAAGCAGGAATTCTCTACAGAGTTGTTCCTTCCACTTAGGTGGTTGGCTTTAGGCCTGCAGGCACACAAGGTGCAATGGCACTAGCCTCATAAACAAGAGGTGAGTTGACAGCTGTCTTCTGCACCGGCCTGTTTCCCCCTTGATTTTATGTATGGAACCCTTCCCCAGGCTCTCACCCACAGTGCAGCGTAAACTGCTTCCTCCCACAGAGAGGTCGATGGTAGCTAAAGCACGGTTTCAGTACACTATTGTTTCTTCGAGTTAGAACGCAAGCGATTAGACTTCAATGCAAAAGTGGGGTGGCAGTGCTAGCTTGATGAAACAAGTGGGAAGTCGTGTGCTGCCTTCTGCAGCGGCCTGAGGCTCCCTCGAATTAGGTTTGGGACACACTTGCAGTACTCTCACGCACGCATACAACAAAATGCTTCCACACTCAGGAGCGGCTGTTTTAGCTGAAGCATGGATTCTCTACCGAGTTTTTCTTTGGGTTAGGTGGCTGACTTTAAGCCTGCACACTCACCCGGGACAACGGTACTAGCCCCATAACTATGATGTGATTTGTGAGCTTTCTTCTGTACCGGCCTGTCTCTAACCTGATTTTACGAAATGGAACCAATCCCGTGGCTCTCACCCACAGTACACGCTAAACTGCTTCCTCCCACAGAGAGGTCGTCAGAAGCTAAAACACTGTTGCTGTACACTGTTGTTTCTTCGAGTTAGAACGCCAGTGATTAGACTTCCATGCAAAAGTAGGGCCGCAGTGCTAGCTAAATCAAACACATGGGGAGTCTTGGTCTGCCTTTTGCTGGGGCTTGAGTCTCACTCGTAAAAAGCTTTGGACTCCCTTGCAGTGCTCTCACGCACACACACAACAAAGTGCTTCCACCCTTAGGAGCGGCTGTTTTCGCTGAAGCATGGATTCTCTACTGAGTTTTTCCTTCGAGTTAGGTGGCTGACTTTCACCCTGCACGCACCCCCAGGGCAACTCAACTAGCTCCATAACCATGATGTGATTTGTGAGCTGCCTCCTGTACCGGCCTGTCTCTACCCCGATTTTACGAAATGGAACCAGTCCGTGGCTCTCACCCACATTACACCCTAAACTGCTTCCTCACACAGAGAAGTCGTCGGAAGCTAAAACACTGTTTCTGTACACTGTTGTTTGTTCGAGTTAGAACCCTAGCGATTAGACTTCAAATCAAAACTAGGGCCGCAGTGCTACTTAAATCAATCACATGGGAGGTCTTGTTCTGCCTTTTGCTGAGGCCTGAGTCTCACTCGTAAAAAGGTTTGGACTCCCTTGCAGTGCTCTCAAACGCGCACACAACAAAATGGTTCCACCCTCAGGAGCGGCTGTTCTCGCTGAATCACGGATTCTCTACCGAGTTTTTCCTTCGAGTTAGGCGGCTGATTTTAAGCCTGCATGCACCCCTGGGCTAACGCTACTAGCCCCATAACCATGATGTGATTTGTGAGCTGCCTTCTGTACCGGCCTGTCTCTACCCCGATTTTACGAAATGGAACCCATCCACAGGCTCTCACCCTCAGTTCACCCTAAGCTGCTTCCTCCCACAGAGAGGTTGTTGGAAGGTAAAACACTCTTTCTGTACACTGTGTGTCTTCGAGTTAGAATGCTAGCAATTAGTCTTCCATGCAAAAGTAGGGCCGCAGTGCTAGCTAAATCAAAAACACGGGGAGTCTTGTTCTGCCTTTTGCAGGGGCATGAGTAGCACTCGTAAAAAGCTTTGGACTCCCTTGCAGTGCTCTCACGCACGCACACAACAAAATGCTTCCACAATCAGGAGCGGCTGTTTTCACTGAAGTACGCATTCTGTACCGAGCTTTTCCTTCGAGTTAGGTGGCTGACTTTCAGACTGCACGCACACCCGGGGCAACGGTACTAGCCCCATAACCATGATGTGATTTGTGAACTGCCTTCTGTACCGGCCTGTCTCTACCCCGATTTTACGAAATGGAACCCATTCCCAGGCTCTCACCCACAGTATACCCTAAACTGCTTCCTCCCACAGAGAGGTCGTCGGAAGGTAAAACACTGTTTCTGTACACTGCTGTTTCTTCACGTTAGAACGCTAGCGATTAGACTTCCATGCAAAACTAGGTCCGCAGTGCTAGCTAAATCAAACGCACGGGGAGTCTTGTTCTGCCTTTTGCTGGGGCCTGATTCTCACTCGTAAACAGCTTTGGACTCCCTTGCAGTGCTCTCACGCATGCACACAACAAAATGCCTCCAGCCTCAGGAGCGGCTGTTTTCGCTGAAGCATGGATTCTCTACCGAGTTTTTCCTTCGAGTTAGGTGGCTGACTTTCAGCCTGCACGCACACCCGGGGCAACGGTACTACCCCATAACCATGATGTGATTTGTGAGCTGCTCTCTGTACCGGCCTGTCTCTACACTGATTTTACAAAATGGAACCAGTCCCGTGGTTCTCACCCACAGTACACCCTAAACTGCTTCCTCACACAGAGAGGTCGTCGGAAGCTAAAACACTGTTTCTGTACACTGTTGTTTCTTAGAGTTAGAACGGTAGTGATTAGACTTCCATGCAAAAGTAGGGCCGAGGTCCTAGCTAAATCAAACACACTCGGAGCCTTGTTCTTCCTTTTGCAGGGGCTTGAGTCGCACTCGGAAAAATGTTTGGACTTCCTTGCAGTGCTCTCATGCACGCACACAACAAAATGATTCCACCCTCAGGAGTGGCTGTTTTCGCTGAAGCACGGATTCTCTACCGACTTTTTCCTTGGAGTTAGGTGGCTGATTTTCAGCCTGCACGCACCCCCGGGGCAACGATACTAGCCCTATAACCATGATGTGATTTGTGAGCTGCCTTCTGTACCGGCCTGTCTCTACCCCGATTTTACGAAATGGAACCCATCCCCAGGCTCTCACCCACAGTACACCCTAAACTGCTTCCTCCCACAGAGAGGTCGTTGGAAGCTAAAACACTTTTTCTGTACACTGCTGTTTGTTCGATTTAGAACCCTAGGGACGAGACTTCCATGCAAAACTAGGACCGCAGTCCTACCTAAATCAACCACCCCGGGATTCTTGTTCTGACTTTTGCAGGGGCCTAAGTCTCACTCATTAAAAGTTTTGCACTACCTTGCAGTGCTCTCACGCACACACACAACAAAGTGATTCCACTCTTAAGAGCGGCTGTTTTCGCTGAAGCACGGATTCTCTACCGAGTTTTTCCTTCGAATTATGTGGCTGATTTTCAGCCTACACACATCCCCGGAGCAGCGTTACTAGGCCCATAAACATGATGTGATTTGTGAGCTGCCTTCAGTACCGGCCTGTCTCTCCCTCGATTTTACGAAATGTAACCAGTCCCGTGGCTCTCACTCACAGTACACCCTAAACTGCTATCTCCCACACAGAGGTCGACGGTAGCTAAAGCACGGTTTCTCTTCAGTGTTGTTTCTCCGAGTTAGAACGCTTGCTCTTAGACTTCCCTGCAAAAGTGGGGCCGCAGTGCTAGCTTCAGGAAACAAGTGGGGAGTCGTGTTCTGCCTTCTGCCGGGGCCTGAGTCCCACACGGGAAATGGTTCTGCGCTCACTTGCAGTGCGCTCACGCATGCACACAGCAAAATGCGTCCACCCTCGGGCATGGCTACTTTAGCCGAAGCAGGAATTCTCTACAGAGTTGTTCCTTTGAGTTCGGTGGTTGGCTTTAGGCCTGCAGGCACACCCGGGGCAAGGGTACTAGCCTCATAAACAAGAGGTGAGTTGAGAGCTGCCTTCCGCTCCGGCCTGTTTCTCACTCCATTTCACGTATGGGACCCTTTCCCCGGGCTCTCATACACGAGCACTGTCAAATTCCTCTGGCTTCAGGAACGGCAATGTTAACTAAAGCGCAGTAACTCTATAGCATTGATTCTTGGTGTTAGTAGCCTGGTAAGTAGGCATCCAGGCACACAGGGTACAGCAGTGCTAATCTCCTAAAACAAGAGGGGAGTCGACAGCAGCCTTCCTTACAGGCCTGCTTCTCACTCCGAGTTACGTTTAGGTTCCACTTCTCATGCTTTCCCGAAAACACACAATCGAGGAAGTGCACGCTCAGGAAGGGCGATCTTTGCTGACGCACGGGTTCTCTACAGTTTTGTTCCTTTGCGTTGGGTGGATGGCCCTTAGGACTCCACGCACACACGGGAGAGCCGATCTAGTTTCCCGAAACAAGAGTTGAGTCGATAGGTGCCTTCTGCCCATGCTTATTTCTCCCTCGGAATTCTGCTGGGACTCATTCCCCAGGTTTGCACTCAAGCAGAGTTGAACATGCTGCCACCCTGTGGCGAGGCGAATGAGCTGAAGCTGGGATTCTTGACCGGCTTCTTTCTGCCAAATCAGTGTGGAGCACTTAGCATTCCTATGCACACATGGAGCAGTAGTGGTAGCTTCAGGTAACAGGAGCTGAGCCGAGAGGTGCCTTCTGGGCCGGACTTCTTCTCCCTCGGTTTCACGTAAGGAACCCGTTCCCCAGGCTCTCACCCACGGTAGCCTGGAAACTGCTTCCTCCCTCAGAGACGTGGATGGCAGCTAAAGCACGATTTCTCTACCGTGTTGTTTCTTCGAGTTAGAACGCTAGCGATTAGACTTCCATGCAAAAGTGGGGCCGCAGAGCTAACTTCATGAAACAAGTGGGGAGGCGTGTCCTCCCTTCTCCCGGGGCCTGAGTCTCACACGGAAAATGGTTTGGGACTCCATTGCACTTCTCTCACGCATGCACACAGCAAAATGCTTCCAGCCTCAGGAATGCCTATTTTCGCTGAAGCAGGAATTCTCTACAGAGTTGTTCCTTCGACTTAGGTGCTTGGCTTTAGGCCTGCAGGCACACCCGGGGCAAATGCACTAGCCTCGTAAACAAAAGGTGAGTTGACAGCTGCCTTCTGCACTGGCCTGTCTCTCCCTCGATTTTACCTATGGAACCTGTCCCCAGGCTGTCACCCACAGTGCGGCGCGAACTGCTTTCTCACACAGAGAGGTCGACGGTAGCTAAAGCACGCTTTCTCTCCACTGTTGTTTCTTCGAGTTTGAACGCTAGTGATTAGACTTCCAGGCAAAAGTGGGGCCGCAGTGCGAGCTTCATGAAACAAGTGGGGAGTCGTGTTCTGCTTTCTTCCGGGGCCTGAGTCTCACACAGGAAATGGTTTGGGACTCAGTTGCAGTGCGCTCACGCTTGCACACAGCAAAATGCGTCCACCCTCAGGCATGGCTATTTTATTTATTTATTTATTTTTTTGCTAGAATAATGGGTTTTTCTTTTCTTTTTTTTTTTAATTTTTTTATTGTTATGTTAATCCCCATACATTACATCATTAGTTTTTGATATAGTGTTCCATGATTCATTGTTTGTGCATAACACCCAGTGCTCCATGCAGAACGTGCCCTCCTCAATACCCATCACCAGGCTAACCCATCTTCCCACCCCCCTCCCCTCTAGAACCCTCAGTTTGTTTTTCAGAGTCCATCGTCTCTCATGGTTCTTCTCCCCCTCCGATTTCCCCCCCTTCATTCTTCCCCTCCTGCTACATTCTTCTTCTTCTTTTTTTCTTTCTTAACATATATTGCATTATTTGTTTCAGAGGTACAGATCCGAGATTCAACAGTCTTGCACAATTCACAGTGCTTACCAGAACACATACCCTCCCCAGTGTCCATCACCCAGTCACCCCATCCCTCCCACCCCACCCCCCACTCCAGCAACCCTCAGTTTGTTTCCTGAGATTAAGAATTCCTCATATCAGTGAGGTCATATGATACACGTCTTTCTCTGTTTGACTTATTTCGCTCAGCATAATACCCTCCAGTTCCATCCACGTCGTTGCAAATGGCAAGATCTCATTCCTTTTGATGGCTGCATAATATTCCATTGTATATATATATATATATATATATATATATATATATATATACCACATCTTCTTTATCCATTCATCTGTTGATGGACATCTTGGCTCTTTCCACAGTTTGGCTATTCTGGACATTGCTGCTATAAACATCGGGGTGCACGTACCCTTTCGGGTCCCTACTTTGGTATCTTTGGGGTAAATACCCAGGAGGGCAATTGCTGGATCATATGGTAGCTCTATTTTCAACTTTTTGAGGAACCTCCATACTGTTTTCCAGAGTGGCTCAGGCACGGCTATTTTAGCCGAAGCACGAATTCTCTAAAGAGTTGTTCCCTTGAGTTAGGTGGTTGGCTTTAGGCCTGCAGGCACACCCGGGGCAAGGGTCCTAGCATCAGAAACAAGAGGTGAGTTGAGAGCTCCCTTCCACACCGGCCTGTTTCTCACTCCCTTTCACGTGTGGGACCCTTTCCCGGTCTCCCATACAGGAGCACTGTAAAATTCCTCCGTCTTCAGGAACGGCAATGTTAGATAAAGGGCAGTAACTATACACCATGGATTCTTGGCCTTAGTAGCCTGGTAGGCGAATGAGCTGCAGCTGGGATTCTTTACAGGCTTGTTCCTTCCAAGTCCGTGTTGAGCCCGGAGCATTCCAAGCACACATGGAGCACTAGTGTTAGCTTCAGGTAGCAAGAGCTGAGTCCAGAGGTGCCTTCTGGCCGGAACTGTTTCCGCCTCGGTTTCACGTATGGAACCCGTTCCCCAGGCTCTCACCCACGGTACCCTGTATACTGCTTCCTCCGTCTAGAGGTCGACGGTAACGGAAGCAGGATTTCTCTACACTGTTGTTTCTTTGAGTTAGAACGCTAGTGATGAGGCTTCCATGCAAAAGTGGGGCCGCAGTGCTAGCTTGAGGAAACACACGGGGAGTCGTGTTCTGCCTTCTGCTGGGGCCTGAGTCTCACTCGCAAAAAGCTTTGGACTCCCTTGCAGTGCTCTCATGCACGCACACGACAAAATGCTTCCCCCCTCAGCAGCGGCTGTTTTAGCTGAAGCATGGATTCTCCACCGAGTTTTGCCTTCGAGTTAGGCGGTTTTCATTAAGCCTGCCTGCACACACAGCCGGGGCAACGGTACTCGCCCCATAACCATGGTGTGAGTTGAGAGCTGCCTTCTCTCCGGCCTGTCTCTCCCTCGATTTTACGAAATGGAACCCGTCCCCAGGCTCTCACCCACAGTACACCCTAAACTGCTACAGAGGTCGACGGTCGCTAAAGCACGGTTTCTCTTCAGTGTTGTTTCTCCGAGTTAGAACGCTTGCTCTTAGACTTCCCTGCAAAAGTGGGGCCGCAGTGCTAGCTTCAGGAAACAAGTGGGGAGTCGTGTTCTGCCTTCTGCCGGGGCCTGAGTCCCACACGGGAAATGGTTCTGCGCTCACTTGCAGTGCGCTCACGCATGCACACAGCAAAATGCGTCCACCCTCGGGCATGGCTACTTTAGCCGAAGCAGGAATTCTCTACAGAGTTGTTCCTTTGAGTTCGGTGGTTGGCTTTAGGCCTGCAGGCACACCCGGGGCAAGGGTACTAGCCTCATAAACAAGAGGTGAGTTGAGAGCTGCCTTCCGCTCCGGCCTGTTTCTCACTCCATTTCACGTATGGGACCCTTTCCCCGGGTTCTCATACACGAGCACTGTCAAATTCCTCTGGCTTCAGGAACGGCAATGTTAACTAAAGCGCAGTAACTCTATAGCATTGATTCTTGGTGTTAGTAGCCTGGTAAGTAGGCATCCAGGCACACAGGGTACAGCAGTGCTAATCTCCTAAAACAAGAGGGGAGTCGACAGCAGCCTTCCTTACAGGCCTGCTTCTCACTCCGAGTTACGTTTAGGTTCCACTTCTCATGCTTTCCCGAAAACACACAATCGAGGAAGTGCACGCTCAGGAAGGGCGATCTTTGCTGACGCACGGGTTCTCTACAGTTTTGTTCCTTTGCGTTGGGTGGATGGCCCTTAGGACTCCACGCACACACGGGAGAGCCGATCTAGTATCCCGAAGCAAGAGTTGAGTCGATAGGTGCCTTCTGCCCATGCTTATTTCTCCCTCGGAATTCTGCTGGGTCTCATTCCCCAGGTTTGCACTCAAGCAGAGTTGAACATGCTGCCACCCTGTGGCGAGGCGAATGAGCTGAAGCTGGGATTCTTGACCGGCTTCTTTCTGCCAAATCAGTGTGGAGCACTTAGCATTCCTATGCACACATGGAGCAGTAGTGGTAGCTTCAGGTAACAGGAGCTGAGCCGAGAGGTGCCTTCTGGGCCGGACTTCTTCTCCCTCGGTTTCACGTAAGGAACCCGTTCCCCAGGCTCTCACCCACGGTAGCCTGGAAACTGCTTCCTCCCTCAGAGACGTGGATGGCAGCTAAAGCACGATTTCTCTACCGTGTTGTTTCTTCGAGTTAGAACGCTAGCGATTAGACTTCCATGCAAAAGTGGGGCCGCAGAGCTAACTTCATGAAACAAGTGGGGAGGCGTGTCCTCCCTTCTCCCGGGGCCTGAGTCTCACACGGAAAATGGTTTGGGACTCCATTGCACTTCTCTCACGCATGCACACAGCAAAATGCTTCCAGCCTCAGGAATGCCTATTTTCGCTGAAGCAGGAATTCTCTACAGAGTTGTTCCTTCGACTTAGGTGCTTGGCTTTAGGCCTGCAGGCACACCCGGGGCAAATGCACTAGCCTCGTAAACAAAAGGTGAGTTGACAGCTGCCTTCTGCACTGGCCTGTCTCTCCCTCGATTTTACCTATGGAACCTGTCCCCAGGCTGTCACCCACAGTGCGGCGCGAACTGCTTTCTCACACAGAGAGGTCGACGGTAGCTAAAGCACGCTTTCTCTCCACTGTTGTTTCTTCGAGTTTGAACGCTAGTGATTAGACTTCCAGGCAAAAGTGGGGCCGCAGTGCGAGCTTCATGAAACAAGAGGGGAGTCGTGTTCTGCTTTCTTCCGGGGCCTGAGTCTCACACAGGAAATGGTTTGGGACTCAGTTGCACTGCTCTCACGCTTGCACACAGCAAAATGCGTCCACCCTCAGGCATGGCTATTTTATTTATTTATTTATTTTTTTGCTAGAATTATGGGTTTCTCTTTTCTTTTTTTTTTTTAATTTTTTTATTGTTATGTTAATCCCCATACATTACATCATTAGTTTTAGATATAGTGTTCCATGATTCATTGTTTGTGCATAACACCCAGTGCTCCATGCAGAACGTGCCCTCCTCAATACCCATCACCAGGCTAACCCATCTTCCCACCCCCCTCCCCTCTAGAACCCTCAGTTTGTTTTTCAGAGTCCATCGTCTCTCATGGTTCTTCTCCCCCTCCGATTTCCCCCCCTTCATTCTTCCCCTCCTGCTACATTCTTCTTCTTCTTTTTTTCTTTCTTAACATATATTGCATTATTTGTTTCAGAGGTACAGATCTGAGATTCAACAGTCTTGCACAATTCACAGTGCTTACCAGAACACATACCCTCCCCAGTGTCCATCACCCAGTCACCCCATCCCTCCCACCCCACCCCCCACTCTAGCAACCCTCAGTTTGTTTCCTGAGATTAAGAATTCCTCATATCAGTGAGGTCATATGATACACGTCTTTCTCTGTTTGACTTATTTCGCTCAGCATAATACCCTCCACTTCCATCCACGTCGTTGCAAATGGCAAGATCTCATTCCTTTTGATGGCTGCATAATATTCCATTATATATATATATATATATATATATATATATATATATATATATATATATATATACCACATCTTCTTTATCCTTTCATCTGTTGATGGACACCTTGGCTCTTTCCACAGTTTGGCTATTCTGGACATTGCTGCTATAAACATCGGGGTGCACGTACCCTTTCGGGTCCCTACTTTGGTATCTTTGGGGTAAATACCCAGGAGGGCAATTGCTGGATCATATGGTAGCTCTATTTTCAACTTTTTGAGGAACCTCCATACTGTTTTCCAGAGTGGCTCAGGCACGGCTATTTTAGCCGAAGTACGAATTCTCTAAAGAGTTGTTCCCTTGAGTTAGGTGGTTGGCTTTAGGCCTGCAGGCACACCCGGGGCAAGGGTCCTAGCATCAGAAACAAGAGGTGAGTTGAGAGCTCCCTTCCACACCGGCCTGTTTCTCACTCCCTTTCACGTGTGGGACCCTTTCCCGGTCTCCCATACAGGAGCACTGTAAAATTCCTCCGTCTTCAGGAACGGCAATGTTAGATAAAGGGCAGTAACTATACACCATGGATTCTTGGCCTTAGTAGCCTGGTAGGCGAATGAGCTGCAGCTGGGATTCTTTACAGGCTTGTTCCTTCCAAGTCCGTGTTGAGCCCGGAGCATTCCAAGCACACATGGAGCACTAGTGTTAGCTTCAGGTAGCAAGAGCTGAGTCCAGAGGTGCCTTCTGGCCGGAACTGTTTCCGCCTCGGTTTCACGTATGGAACCCGTTCCCCAGGCTCTCACCCACGGTACCCTGTATACTGCTTCCTCCGTCTAGAGGTCGACGGTAACGGAAGCACGATTTCTCTACACTGTTGTTTCTTTGAGTTAGAACGCTAGTGATGAGGCTTCCATGCAAAAGTGGGGCCGCAGTGCTAGCTTGAGGAAACACACGGGGAGTCGTGTTCTGCCTTCTGCTGGGGCCTGAGTCTCACTCGCAAAAAGCTTTGGACTCCCTTGCAGTGCTCTCATGCACGCACACGACAAAATGCTTCCCCCCTCAGCAGCGGCTGTTTTAGCTGAAGCATGGATTCTCCACCGAGTTTTGCCTTCGAGTTAGGCGGTTTTCATTAAGCCTGCCTGCACACACAGCCGGGGCAACGGTACTCGCCCCATAACCATGGTGTGAGTTGAGAGCTGCCTTCTCTCCGGCCTGTCTCTCCCTCGATTTTACGAACTGGAACCCGTCCCCAGGCTCTCACCCACAGTACACCCTAAACTGCTATCTCCCACACAGAGGTCGACGGTCGCTAAAGCACGGTTTCTCTTCAGTGTTGTTTCTCCGAGTTAGAACGCTTGCTCTTAGACTTCCCTGCAAAAGTGGGGCCGCAGTGCTAGCTTCAGGAAACAAGTGGGGAGTCGTGTTCTGCCTTCTGCCGGGGCCTGAGTCCCACACGGGAAATGGTTCTGCGCTCACTTGCAGTGCGCTCACGCATGCACACAGCAAAATGCGTCCACCCTCGGGCATGGCTACTTTAGCCGAAGCAGGAATTCTCTACAGAGTTGTTCCTTTGAGTTCGGTGGTTGGCTTTAGGCCTGCAGGCACACCCGGGGCAAGGGTACTAGCCTCATAAACAAGAGGTGAGTTGAGAGCTGCCTTCCGCTCCGGCCTGTTTCTCACTCCATTTCACGTATGGGACCCTTTCCCCGGGCTCTCATACACGAGCACTGTCAAATTCCTCTGGCTTCAGGAACGGCAATGTTAACTAAAGCGCAGTAACTCTATAGCATTGATTCTTGGTGTTAGTAGCCTGGTAAGTAGGCATCCAGGCACACAGGGTACAGCAGTGCTAATCTCCTAAAACAAGAGGGGAGTCGACAGCAGCCTTCCTTACAGGCCTGCTTCTCACTCCGAGTTACGTTTAGGTTCCACTTCTCATGCTTTCCCGAAAACACACAATCGAGGAAGTGCACGCTCAGGAAGGGCGATCTTTGCTGACGCACGGGTTCTCTACAGTTTTGTTCCTTTGCGTTGGGTGGATGGCCCTTAGGACTCCACGCACACACGGGAGAGCCGATCTAGTTTCCCGAAACAAGAGTTGAGTCGATAGGTGCCTTCTGCCCATGCTTATTTCTCCCTCGGAATTCTGCTGGGACTCATTCCCCAGGTTTGCACTCAAGCAGAGTTGAACATGCTGCCACCCTGTGGCGAGGCGAATGAGCTGAAGCTGGGATTCTTGACCGGCTTCTTTCTGCCAAATCAGTGTGGAGCACTTAGCATTCCTATGCACACATGGAGCAGTAGTGGTAGCTTCAGGTAACAGGAGCTGAGCCGAGAGGTGCCTTCTGGGCCGGACTTCTTCTCCCTCGGTTTCACGTAAGGAACCCGTTCCCCAGGCTCTCACCCACGGTAGCCTGGAAACTGCTTCCTCCCTCAGAGACGTGGATGGCAGCTAAAGCACGATTTCTCTACCGTGTTGTTTCTTCGAGTTAGAACGCTAGCGATTAGACTTCCATGCAAAAGTGGGGCCGCAGAGCTAACTTCATGAAACAAGTGGGGAGGCGTGTCCTCCCTTCTCCCGGGGCCTGAGTCTCACACGGAAAATGGTTTGGGACTCCATTGCACTTCTCTCACGCATGCACACAGCAAAATGCTTCCAGCCTCAGGAATGCCTATTTTCGCTGAAGCAGGAATTCTCTACAGAGTTGTTCCTTCGACTTAGGTGCTTGGCTTTAGGCCTGCAGGCACACCCGGGGCAAATGCACTAGCCTCGTAAACAAAAGGTGAGTTGACAGCTGCCTTCTGCACTGGCCTGTCTCTCCCTCGATTTTACCTATGGAACCTGTCCCCAGGCTGTCACCCACAGTGTGGCGTGAACTGCTTTCTCACACAGAGAGGTCGACGGTAGCTAAAGCACGCTTTCTCTCCACTGTTGTTTCTTCGAGTTTGAACGCTAGTGATTAGACTTCCAGGCAAAAGTGGGGCCGCAGTGCTAGCTTCATGAAACAAGTGGGGAGTAGTGTTCTGCTTTCTTCCGGGGCCTGAGTCTCACACAGGAAATGGTTTGGGACTCAGTTGCAGTGCGCTCACGCTTGCACACAGCAAAATGCGTCCACCCTCAGGCATGGCTATTTTATTTATTTATTTTTTTTTTTGCTAGAATTATGGGTTTCTCTTTTCTTTTTTTTTTAAATTTTTTTATTGTTATGTTAATCCCCATACATTACATCATTAGTTTTAGATATAGTGTTCCATGATTCATTGTTTGTGCATAACACCCAGTGCTCCATGCAGAACGTGCCCTCCTAAATACCCATCACCAGGCTAACCCATCTTCCCACCCCCCTCCCCTCTAGAACCCTCAGTTTGTTTTTCAGAGTCCATCGTCTCTCATGGTTCTTCTCCCCCTCCGATTTCCCCCCCTTCATTCTTCCCCTCCTGCTACATTCTTCTTCTTCTTTTTTTCTTTCTTAACATATATTGCATTATTTGTTTCAGAGGTACAGATCCGAGATTCAACAGTCTTCCACAATTCACAGTGCTTACCAGAACACATACCCTCCCCAGTGTCCATCACCCAGTCACCCCATCCCTCCCACCCCACCCCCCACTCCAGCAACCCTCAGTTTGTTTCCTGAGATTAAGAATTCCTCATATCAGTGAGGTCATATGATACACGTCTTTCTCTGTTTGACTTATTTCGCTCAGCATAATACCCTCCAGTTCCATCCACGTCGTTGCAAATGGCAAGATCTCATTCCTTTTGATGGCTGCATAATATTCCATTGTATATATATATATATATATATATATATATATATATATACCACATCTTCTTTATCCTTTCATCTGTTGATGGACACCTTGGCTCTTTCCACAGTTTGGCTATTCTGGACATTGCTGCTATAAACATCGGGGTGCACGTACCCTTTCGGGTCCCTACTTTGGTATCTTTGGGGTAAATACCCAGGAGGGCAATTGCTGGATCATATGGTAGCTCTATTTTCAACTTTTTGAGGAACCTCCATACTGTTTTCCAGAGTGGCTCAGGCACGGCTATTTTAGCCGAAGCACGAATTCTCTAAAGAGTTGTTCCCTTGAGTTAGGTGGTTGGCTTTAGGCCTGCAGGCACACCCGGGGCAAGGGTCCTAGCATCAGAAACAAGAGGTGAGTTGAGAGCTCCCTTCCACACCGGCCTGTTTCTCACTCCCTTTCACGTGTGGGACCCTTTCCCGGTCTCCCATACAGGAGCACTGTAAAATTCCTCCGTCTTCAGGAACGGCAATGTTAGATAAAGGGCAGTAACTATACACCATGGATTCTTGGCCTTAGTAGCCTGGTAGGCGAATGAGCTGCAGCTGGGATTCTTTACAGGCTTGTTCCTTCCAAGTCCGTGTTGAGCCCGGAGCATTCCAAGCACACATGGAGCACTAGTGTTAGCTTCAGGTAGCAAGAGCTGAGTCCAGAGGTGCCTTCTGGCCGGAACTGTTTCCGCCTCGGTTTCACGTATGGAACCCGTTCCCCAGGCTCTCACCCACGGTACCCTGTATACTGCTTCCTCCGTCTAGAGGTCGACGGTAACGGAAGCACGATTTCTCTACACTGTTGTTTCTTTGAGTTAGAACGCTAGTGATGAGGCTTCCATGCAAAAGTGGGGCCGCAGTGCTAGCTTGAGGAAACACACGGGGAGTCGTGTTCTGCCTTCTGCTGGGGCCTGAGTCTCACTCGCAAAAAGCTTTGGACGCCCTTGCAGTGCTCTCATGCACGCACACGACAAAATGCTTCCCCGCTCAGCAGCGGCTGTTTTAGCTGAAGCATGGATTCTCCACCGAGTTTTGCCTTCGAGTTAGGCGGTTTTCATTAAGCCTGCCTGCACACACAGCCGGGGCAACGGTACTCGCCCCATAACCATGGTGTGAGTTGAGAGCTGCCTTCTCTCCGGCCTGTCTCTCCCTCGATTTTACGAACTGGAACCCGTCCCCAGGCTCTCACCCACAGTACACCCTAAACTGCTACAGAGGTCGACGGTCGCTAAAGCACGGTTTCTCTTCAGTGTTGTTTCTCCGAGTTAGAACGCTTGCTCTTAGACTTCCCTGCAAAAGTGGGGCCGCAGTGCTAGCTTCAGGAAACAAGTGGGGAGTCGTGTTCTGCCTTCTGCCGGGGCCTGAGTCCCACACGGGAAATGGTTCTGCGCTCACTTGCAGTGCGCTCACGCATGCACACAGCAAAATGCGTCCACCCTCGGGCATGGCTACTTTAGCCGAAGCAGGAATTCTCTACAGAGTTGTTCCTTTGAGTTCGGTGGTTGGCTTTAGGCCTGCAGGCACACCCGGGGCAAGGGTACTAGCCTCATAAACAAGAGGTGAGTTGAGAGCTGCCTTCCGCTCCGGCCTGTTTCTCACTCCATTTCACGTATGGGACCCTTTCCCCGGGCTCTCATACACGAGCACTGTCAAATTCCTCTGGCTTCAGGAACGGCAATGTTAACTAAAGCGCAGTAACTCTATAGCATTGATTCTTGGTGTTAGTAGCCTGGTAAGTAGGCATCCAGGCACACAGGGTACAGCAGTGCTAATCTCCTAAAACAAGAGGGGAGTCGACAGCAGCCTTCCTTACAGGCCTGCTTCTCACTCCGAGTTACGTTTAGGTTCCACTTCTCATGCTTTCCCGAAAACACACAATCGAGGAAGTGCACGCTCAGGAAGGGCGATCTTTGCTGACGCACGGGTTCTCTACAGTTTTGTTCCTTTGCGTTGGGTGGATGGCCCTTAGGACTCCACGCACACACGGGAGAGCCGATCTAGTTTCCCGAAACAAGAGTTGAGTCGATAGGTGCCTTCTGCCCATGCTTATTTCTCCCTCGGAATTCTGCTGGGACTCATTCCCCAGGTTTGCACTCAAGCAGAGTTGAACATGCTGCCACCCTGTGGCGAGGCGAATGAGCTGAAGCTGGGATTCTTGACCGGCTTCTTTCTGCCAAATCAGTGTGGAGCACTTAGCATTCCTATGCACACATGGAGCAGTAGTGGTAGCTTCAGGTAACAGGAGCTGAGCCGAGAGGTGCCTTCTGGGCCGGACTTCTTCTCCCTCGGTTTCACGTAAGGAACCCGTTCCCCAGGCTCTCACCCACGGTAGCCTGGAAACTGCTTCCTCCCTCAGAGACGTGGATGGCAGCTAAAGCACGATTTCTCTACCGTGTTGTTTCTTCGAGTTAGAACGCTAGCGATTAGACTGCCATGCAAAAGTGGGGCCGCAGAGCTAACTTCATGAAACAAGTGGGGAGGCGTGTCCTCCCTTCTCCCGGGGCCTGAGTCTCACACGGAAAATGGTTTGGGACTCCATTGCACTTCTCTCACGCATGCACACAGCAAAATGCTTCCAGCCTCAGGAATGCCTATTTTCGCTGAAGCAGGAATTCTCTACAGAGTTGTTCCTTCGACTTAGGTGCTTGGCTTTAGGCCTGCAGGCACACCCGGGGCAAATGCACTAGCCTCGTAAACAAAAGGTGAGTTGACAGCTGCCTTCTGCACTGGCCTGTCTCTCCCTCGATTTTACCTATGGAACCTGTCCCCAGGCTGTCACCCACAGTGCGGCGCGAACTGCTTTCTCACACAGAGAGGTCGACGGTAGCTAAAGCACGCTTTCTCTCCACTGTTGTTTCTTCGAGTTTGAACGCTAGTGATTAGACTTCCAGGCAAAAGTGGGGCCGCAGTGCGAGCTTCATGAAACAAGTGGGGAGTCGTGTTCTGCTTTCTTCCGGGGCCTGAGTCTCACACAGGAAATGGTTTGGGACTCAGTTGCAGTGCGCTCACGCTTGCACACAGCAAAATGCGTCCACCCTCAGGCATGGCTATTTTATTTATTTATTTATTTTTTTGCTAGAATTATGGGTTTCTCTTTTCTTTTTTTTTTAAATTTTTTTATTGTTATGTTAATCCCCATACATTACATCATTAGTTTTAGATATAGTGTTCCATGATTCATTGTTTGTGCATAACACCCAGTGCTCCATGCAGAACGTGCCCTCCTCAATACCCATCACCAGGCTAACCCATCTTCCCACCCCCCTCCCCTCTAGAACCCTCAGTTTGTTTTTCAGAGTCCATCGTCTCTCATGGTTCTTCTCCCCCTCCGATTTCCCCACCTTCATTCTTCCCCTCCTGCTACATTCTTCTTCTTCTTTTTTTCTTTCTTAACATATATTGCATTATTTGTTTCAGAGGTACAGATCTGAGATTCAACAGTCTTGCACAATTCACAGTGCTTACCAGAACACATACCCTCCCCAGTGTCCATCACCCAGTCACCCCATCCCTCCCACCCCACCCCCCACTCCAGCAACCCTCAGTTTGTTTCCTGAGATTAAGAATTCCTCATATCAGTGAGGTCATATGATACACGTCTTTCTCTGTTTGACTTATTTCGCTCAGCATAATACCCTCCACTTCCATCCACGTCGTTGCAAATGGCAAGATCTCATTCCTTTTGATGGCTGCATAATATTCCATTGTATATATATATATATATATATATATATATATATATATATATACCACATCTTCTTTATCCATTCATCTGTTGATGGACATCTTGGCTCTTTCCACAGTTTGGCTATTCTGGACATTGCTGCTATAAACATCGGGGTGCACGTACCCTTTCGGGTCCCTACTTTGGTATCTTTGGGGTAAATACCCAGGAGGGCAATTGCTGGATCATATGGTAGCTCTATTTTCAACTTTTTGAGGAACCTCCATACTGTTTTCCAGAGTGGCTCAGGCACGGCTATTTTAGCCGAAGCACGAATTCTCTAAAGAGTTGTTCCCTTGAGTTAGGTGGTTGGCTTTAGGCCTGCAGGCACACCCGGGGCAAGGGTCCTAGCATCAGAAACAAGAGGTGAGTTGAGAGCTCCCTTCCACACCGGCCTGTTTCTCACTCCCTTTCACGTGTGGGACCCTTTCCCGGTCTCCCATACAGGAGCACTGTAAAATTCCTCCGTCTTCAGGAACGGCAATGTTAGATAAAGGGCAGTAACTATACACCATGGATTCTTGGCCTTAGTAGCCTGGTAGGCGAATGAGCTGCAGCTGGGATTCTTTACAGGCTTGTTCCTTCCAAGTCCGTGTTGAGCCCGGAGCATTCCAAGCACACATGGAGCACTAGTGTTAGCTTCAGGTAGCAAGAGCTGAGTCCAGAGGTGCCTTCTGGCCGGAACTGTTTCCGCCTCGGTTTCACGTATGGAACCCGTTCCCCAGGCTCTCACCCACGGTACCCTGTATACTGCTTCCTCCGTCTAGAGGTCGACGGTAACGGAAGCACGATTTCTCTACACTGTTGTTTCTTTGAGTTAGAACGCTAGTGATGAGGCTTCCATGCAAAAGTGGGGCCGCAGTGCTAGCTTGAGGAAACACACGGGGAGTCGTGTTCTGCCTTCTGCTGGGGCCTGAGTCTCACTCGCAAAAAGCTTTGGACTCCCTTGCAGTGCTCTCATGCACGCACACGACAAAATGCTTCCCCCCTCAGCAGCGGCTGTTTTAGCTGAAGCATGGATTCTCCACCGAGTTTTTCCTTCGAGTTAGGCGGTTTTCATTAAGCCTGCCTGCACACACAGCCGGGGCAACGGTACTCGCCCCATAACCATGGTGTGAGTTGAGAGCTGCCTTCTCTCCGGCCTGTCTCTCCCTCGATTTTACGAAATGGAACCCGTCCCCAGGCTCTCACCCACAGTACACCCTAAACTGCTATCTCCCACACAGAGGTCGACGGTCGCTAAAGCACGGTTTCTCTTCAGTGTTGTTTCTCCGAGTTAGAACGCTTGCTCTTAGACTTCCCTGCAAAAGTGGGGCCGCAGTGCTAGCTTCAGGAAACAAGTGGGGAGTCGTGTTCTGCCTTCTGCCGGGGCCTGAGTCCCACACGGGAAATGGTTCTGCGCTCACTTGCAGTGCGCTCACGCATGCACACAGCAAAATGCGTCCACCCTCGGGCATGGCTACTTTAGCCGAAGCAGGAATTCTCTACAGAGTTGTTCCTTTGAGTTCGGTGGTTGGCTTTAGGCCTGCAGGCACACCCGGGGCAAGGGTACTAGCCTCATAAACAAGAGGTGAGTTGAGAGCTGCCTTCCGCTCCGGCCTGTTTCTCACTCCATTTCACGTATGGGACCCTTTCCCCGGGCTCTCATACACGAGCACTGTCAAATTCCTCTGGCTTCAGGAACGGCAATGTTAACTAAAGCGCAGTAACTCTATAGCATTGATTCTTGGTGTTAGTAGCCTGGTAAGTAGGCATCCAGGCACACAGGGTACAGCAGTGCTAATCTCCTAAAACAAGAGGGGAGTCGACAGCAGCCTTCCTTACAGGCCTGCTTCTCACTCCGAGTTACGTTTAGGTTCCACTTCTCATGCTTTCCCGAAAACACACAATCGAGGAAGTGCACGCTCAGGAAGGGCGATCTTTGCTGACGCACGGGTTCTCTACAGTTTTGTTCCTTTGCGTTGGGTGGATGGCCCTTAGGACTCCACGCACACACGGGAGAGCCGATCTAGTTTCCCGAAACAAGAGTTGAGTCGATAGGTGCCTTCTGCCCATGCTTATTTCTCCCTCGGAATTCTGCTGGGACTCATTCCCCAGGTTTGCACTCAAGCAGAGTTGAACATGCTGCCACCCTGTGGCGAGGCGAATGAGCTGAAGCTGGGATTCTTGACCGGCTTCTTTCTGCCAAATCAGTGTGGAGCACTTAGCATTCCTATGCACACATGGAGCAGTAGTGGTAGCTTCAGGTAACAGGAGCTGAGCCGAGAGGTGCCTTCTGGGCCGGACTTCTTCTCCCTCGGTTTCACGTAAGGAACCCGTTCCCCAGGCTCTCACCCACGGTAGCCTGGAAACTGCTTCCTCCCTCAGAGACGTGGATGGCAGCTAAAGCACGATTTCTCTACCGTGTTGTTTCTTCGAGTTAGAACGCTAGCGATTAGACTTCCATGCAAAAGTGGGGCCGCAGAGCTAACTTCATGAAACAAGTGGGGAGGCGTGTCCTCCCTTCTCCCGGGGCCTGAGTCTCACACGGAAAATGGTTTGGGACTCCATTGCACTTCTCTCACGCATGCACACAGCAAAATGCTTCCAGCCTCAGGAATGCCTATTTTCGCTGAAGCAGGAATTCTCTACAGAGTTGTTCCTTCGACTTAGGTGCTTGGCTTTAGGCCTGCAGGCACACCCGGGGCAAATGCACTAGCCTCGTAAACAAAAGGTGAGTTGACAGCTGCCTTCTGCACTGGCCTGTCTCTCCCTCGATTTTACCTATGGAACCTGTCCCCAGGCTGTCACCCACAGTGCGGCGCGAACTGCTTTCTCACACAGAGAGGTCGACGGTAGCTAAAGCACGCTTTCTCTCCACTGTTGTTTCTTCGAGTTTGAACGCTAGTGATT
The DNA here is from genome assembly GCF_964656455.1 of Halichoerus grypus. Classification (NCBI taxonomy): domain Eukaryota; kingdom Metazoa; phylum Chordata; class Mammalia; order Carnivora; family Phocidae; genus Halichoerus; species Halichoerus grypus. Next base: position 80,442,726 of record NC_135715.1, read on the forward strand.
AGACTTCCAGGCAAAAGTGGGGCCGCAGTGCGAGCTTCATGAAACAAGTGGGGAGTCGTGTTCTGCTTTCTTCCGGGGCCTGAGTCTCACACAGGAAATGGTTTGGGACTCAGTTGCAGTGCTCTCACGCTTGCACACAGCAAAATGCGTCCACCCTCAGGCATGGCTATTTTATTTATTTATTTTTTTTTTTGCTAGAATTATGGGTTTCTCTTTTCTTTTTTTTTTTTAATTTTTTTATTGTTATGTTAATCCCCATACATTACATCATTAGTTTTAGATATAGTGTTCCATGATTCATTGTTTGTGCATAACACCCAGTGCTCCATGCAGAACGTGCCCTCCTCAATACCCATCACCAGGCTAACCCATCTTCCCACCCCCCTCCCCTCTAGAACCCTCAGTTTGTTTTTCAGAGTCCATCGTCTCTCATGGTTCTTCTCCCCCTCCGATTTCCCCCCCTTCATTCTTCCCCTCCTGCTACATTCTTCTTCTTCTTTTTTTCTTTCTTAACATATATTGCATTATTTGTTTCAGAGGTACAGATCCGAGATTCAACAGTCTTGCACAATTCACAGTGCTTACCAGAACACATACCCTCCCCAGTGTCCATCACCCAGTCACCCCATCCCTCCCACCCCACCCCCCACTCCAGCAACCCTCAGTTTGTTTCCTGAGATTAAGAATTCCTCATATCAGTGAGGTCATATGATACACGTCTTTCTCTGTTTGACTTATTTCGCTCAGCATAATACCCTCCACTTCCATCCACGTCGTTGCAAATGGCAAGATCTCATTCCTTTTGATGGCTGCATAATATTCCATTTTATATATATATATATATATATATATATATATATATATATATATACCACATCTTCTTTATCCTTTCATCTGTTGATGGACACCTTGGCTCTTTCCACAGTTTGGCTATTCTGGACATTGCTGCTATAAACATCGGGGTGCACGTACCCTTTCGGGTCCCTACTTTGGTATCTTTGGGGTAAATACCCAGGAGGGCAATTGCTGGATCATATGGTAGCTCTATTTTCAACTTTTTGAGGAACCTCCATACTGTTTTCCAGAGTGGCTCAGGCACGGCTATTTTAGCCGAAGCACGAATTCTCTAAAGAGTTGTTCCCTTGAGTTAGGTGGTTGGCTTTAGGCCTGCAGGCACACCCGGGGCAAGGGTCCTAGCATCAGAAACAAGAGGTGAGTTGAGAGCTCCCTTCCACACCGGCCTGTTTCTCACTCCCTTTCACGTGTGGGACCCTTTCCCGGTCTCCCATACAGGAGCACTGTAAAATTCCTCCGTCTTCAGGAACGGCAATGTTAGATAAAGGGCAGTAACTATACACCATGGATTCTTGGCCTTAGTAGCCTGGTAGGCGAATGAGCTGCAGCTGGGATTCTTTACAGGCTTGTTCCTTCCAAGTCCGTGTTGAGCCCGGAGCATTCCAAGCACACATGGAGCACTAGTGTTAGCTTCAGGTAGCAAGAGCTGAGTCCAGAGGTGCCTTCTGGCCGGAACTGTTTCCGCCTCGGTTTCACGTATGGAACCCGTTCCCCAGGCTCTCACCCACGGTACCCTGTATACTGCTTCCTCCGTCTAGAGGTCGACGGTAACGGAAGCACGATTTCTCTACACTGTTGTTTCTTTGAGTTAGAACGCTAGTGATGAGGCTTCCATGCAAAAGTGGGGCCGCAGTGCTAGCTTGAGGAAACACACGGGGAGTCGTGTTCTGCCTTCTGCTGGGGCCTGAGTCTCACTCGCAAAAAGCTTTGGACTCCCTTGCAGTGCTCTCATGCACGCACACGACAAAATGCTTCCCCCCTCAGCAGCGGCTGTTTTAGCTGAAGCATGGATTCTCCACCGAGTTTTGCCTTCGAGTTAGGCGGTTTTTATTAAGCCTGCCTGCACACACAGCCGGGGCAACGGTACTCGCCCCATAACCATGGTGTGAGTTGAGAGCTGCCTTCTCTCCGGCCTGTCTCTCCCTCGATTTTACGAACTGGAACCCGTCCCCAGGCTCTCACCCACAGTACACCCTAAACTGCTATCTCCCACACAGAGGTCGACGGTCGCTAAAGCACGGTTTCTCTTCAGTGTTGTTTCTCCGAGTTAGAACGCTTGCTCTTAGACTTCCCTGCAAAAGTGGGGCCGCAGTGCTAGCTTCAGGAAACAAGTGGGGAGTCGTGTTCTGCCTTCTGCCGGGGCCTGAGTCCCACACGGGAAATGGTTCTGCGCTCACTTGCAGTGCGCTCACGCATGCACACAGCAAAATGCGTCCACCCTCGGGCATGGCTACTTTAGCCGAAGCAGGAATTCTCTACAGAGTTGTTCCTTTGAGTTCGGTGGTTGGCTTTAGGCCTGCAGGCACACCCGGGGCAAGGGTACTAGCCTCATAAACAAGAGGTGAGTTGAGAGCTGCCTTCCGCTCCGGCCTGTTTCTCACTCCATTTCACGTATGGGACCCTTTCCCCGGGCTCTCATACACGAGCACTGTCAAATTCCTCTGGCTTCAGGAACGGCAATGTTAACTAAAGCGCAGTAACTCTATAGCATTGATTCTTGGTGTTAGTAGCCTGGTAAGTAGGCATCCAGGCACACAGGGTACAGCAGTGCTAATCTCCTAAAACAAGAGGGGAGTCGACAGCAGCCTTCCTTACAGGCCTGCTTCTCACTCCGAGTTACGTTTAGGTTCCACTTCTCATGCTTTCCCGAAAACACACAATCGAGGAAGTGCACGCTCAGGAAGGGCGATCTTTGCTGACGCACGGGTTCTCTACAGTTTTGTTCCTTTGCGTTGGGTGGATGGCCCTTAGGACTCCACGCACACACGGGAGAGCCGATCTAGTTTCCCGAAACAAGAGTTGAGTCGATAGGTGCCTTCTGCCCATGCTTATTTCTCCCTCGGAATTCTGCTGGGACTCATTCCCCAGGTTTGCACTCAAGCAGAGTTGAACATGCTGCCACCCTGTGGCGAGGCGAATGAGCTGAAGCTGGGATTCTTGACCGGCTTCTTTCTGCCAAATCAGTGTGGAGCACTTAGCATTCCTATGCACACATGGAGCAGTAGTGGTAGCTTCAGGTAACAGGAGCTGAGCCGAGAGGTGCCTTCTGGGCCGGACTTCTTCTCCCTCGGTTTCACGTAAGGAACCCGTTCCCCAGGCTCTCACCCACGGTAGCCTGGAAACTGCTTCCTCCCTCAGAGACGTGGATGGCAGCTAAAGCACGATTTCTCTACCGTGTTGTTTCTTCGAGTTAGAACGCTAGCGATTAGACTTCCATGCAAAAGTGGGGCCGCAGAGCTAACTTCATGAAACAAGTGGGGAGGCGTGTCCTCCCTTCTCCCGGGGCCTGAGTCTCACACGGAAAATGGTTTGGGACTCCATTGCACTTCTCTCACGCATGCACACAGCAAAATGCTTCCAGCCTCAGGAATGCCTATTTTCGCTGAAGCAGGAATTCTCTACAGAGTTGTTCCTTCGACTTAGGTGCTTGGCTTTAGGCCTGCAGGCACACCCGGGGCAAATGCACTAGCCTCGTAAACAAAAGGTGAGTTGACAGCTGCCTTCTGCACTGGCCTGTCTCTCCCTCGATTTTACCTATGGAACCTGTCCCCAGGCTGTCACCCACAGTGCGGCGCGAACTGCTTTCTCACACAGAGAGGTCGACGGTAGCTAAAGCACGCTTTCTCTCCACTGTTGTTTCTTCGAGTTTGAACGCTAGTGATTAGACTTCCAGGCAAAAGTGGGGCCGCAGTGCGAGCTTCATGAAACAAGTGGGGAGTCGTGTTCTGCTTTCTTCCGGGGCCTGAGTCTCACACAGGAAATGGTTTGGGACTCAGTTGCAGTGCTCTCACGCTTGCACACAGCAAAATGCGTCCACCCTCAGGCATGGCTATTTTATTTATTTATTTTTTTTTTTGCTAGAATTATGGGTTTCTCTTTTCTTTTTTTTTTTTAATTTTTTTATTGTTATGTTAATCCCCATACATTACATCATTAGTTTTAGATATAGTGTTCCATGATTCATTGTTTGTGCATAACACCCAGTGCTCCATGCAGAACGTGCCCTCCTCAATACCCATCACCAGGCTAACCCATCTTCCCACCCCCCTCCCCTCTAGAACCCTCAGTTTGTTTTTCAGAGTCCATCGTCTCTCATGGTTCTTCTCCCCCTCCGATTTCCCCCCCTTCATTCTTCCCCTCCTGCTACATTCTTCTTCTTCTTTTTTTCTTTCTTAACATATATTGCATTATTTGTTTCAGAGGTACAGATCCGAGATTCAACAGTCTTCCACAATTCACAGTGCTTACCAGAACACATACCCTCCCCAGTGTCCATCACCCAGTCACCCCATCCCTCCCACCCCACCCCCCACTCCAGCAACCCTCAGTTTGTTTCCTGAGATTAAGAATTCCTCATATCAGTGAGGTCATATGATACACGTCTTTCTCTGTTTGACTTATTTCGCTCAGCATAATACCCTCCACTTCCATCCACGTCGTTGCAAATGGCAAGATCTCATTCCTTTTGATGGCTGCATAATATTCCATTTTATATATATATATATATATATATATATATATATATATATATATATACCACATCTTCTTTATCCTTTCATCTGTTGATGGACACCTTGGCTCTTTCCACAGTTTGGCTATTCTGGACATTGCTGCTATAAACATCGGGGTGCACGTACCCTTTCGGGTCCCTACTTTGGTATCTTTGGGGTAAATACCCAGGAGGGCAATTGCTGGATCATATGGTAGCTCTATTTTCAACTTTTTGAGGAACCTCCATACTGTTTTCCAGAGTGGCTCAGGCATGGCTATTTTAGCCGAAGCACGAATTCTCTAAAGAGTTGTTCCCTTGAGTTAGGTGGTTGGCTTTAGGCCTGCAGGCACACCCGGGGCAAGGGTCCTAGCATCAGAAACAAGAGGTGAGTTGAGAGCTCCCTTCCACACCGGCCTGTTTCTCACTCCCTTTCACGTGTGGGACCCTTTCCCGGTCTCCCATACAGGAGCACTGTAAAATTCCTCCGTCTTCAGGAACGGCAATGTTAGATAAAGGGCAGTAACTATACACCATGGATTCTTGGCCTTAGTAGCCTGGTAGGCGAATGAGCTGCAGCTGGGATTCTTTACAGGCTTGTTCCTTCCAAGTCCGTGTTGAGCCCGGAGCATTCCAAGCACACATGGAGCACTAGTGTTAGCTTCAGGTAGCAAGAGCTGAGTCCAGAGGTGTCTTCTGGCCGGAACTGTTTCCGCCTCGGTTTCACGTATGGAACCCGTTCCCCAGGCTCTCACCCACGGTACCCTGTATACTGCTTCCTCCGTCTAGAGGTCGACGGTAACGGAAGCACGATTTCTCTACACTGTTGTTTCTTTGAGTTAGAACGCTAGTGATGAGGCTTCCATGCAAAAGTGGGGCCGCAGTGCTAGCTTGAGGAAACACACGGGGAGTCGTGTTCTGCCTTCTGCTGGGGCCTGAGTCTCACTCGCAAAAAGCTTTGGACTCCCTTGCAGTGCTCTCATGCACGCACACGACAAAATGCTTCCCCCCTCAGCAGCGGCTGTTTTAGCTGAAGCATGGATTCTCCACCGAGTTTTTCCTTCGAGTTAGGCGGTTTTTATTAAGCCTGCCTGCACACACAGCCGGGGCAACGGTACTCGCCCCATAACCATGGTGTGAGTTGAGAGCTGCCTTATCTCCGGCCTGTCTCTCCCTCCATTTTACGAAATGGAACCCGTCCCCAGGCTCTCACCCACAGTACACCCTAAACTGCTATCTCCCACACAGAGGTCGACGGTAGCTAAAGCACGGTTTCTCTTCAGTGTTGTTTCTCCGAGTTAGAACGCTTGCTCTTAGACTTCCCTGCAAAAGTGGGGCCGCAGTGCTAGCTTCAGGAAACAAGTGGGGAGTCGTGTTCTGCCTTCTGCCGGGGCCTGAGTCCCACACGGGAAATGGTTCTGCGCTCACTTGCAGTGCGCTCACGCATGCACACAGCAAAATGCGTCCACCCTCGGGCATGGCTACTTTAGCCGAAGCAGGAATTCTCTACAGAGTTGTTCCTTTGAGTTCGGTGGTTGGCTTTAGGCCTGCAGGCACACCCGGGGCAAGGGTACTAGCCTCATAAACAAGAGGTGAGTTGAGAGCTGCCTTCCGCTCCGGCCTGTTTCTCACTCCATTTCACGTATGGGACCCTTTCCCCGGGCTCTCATACACGAGCACTGTCAAATTCCTCTGGCTTCAGGAACGGCAATGTTAACTAAAGCGCAGTAACTCTATAGCATTGATTCTTGGTGTTAGTAGCCTGGTAAGTAGGCATCCAGGCACACAGGGTACAGCAGTGCTAATCTCCTCAAACAAGAGGGGAGTCGACAGCAGCCTTCCTTACAGGCCTGCTTCTCACTCCGAGTTACGTTTAGGTTCCACTTCTCATGCTTTCCCGAAAACACACAATCGAGGAAGTGCACGCTCAGGAAGGGCGATCTTTGCTGACGCACGGGTTCTCTACAGTTTTGTTCCTTTGCGTTGGGTGGATGGCCCTTAGGACTCCACGCACACACGGGAGAGCCGATCTAGTTTCCCGAAACAAGAGTTGAGTCGATAGGTGCCTTCTGCCCATGCTTATTTCTCCCTCGGAATTCTGCTGGGACTCATTCCCCAGGTTTGCACTCAAGCAGAGTTGAACATGCTGCCACCCTGTGGCGAGGCGAATGAGCTGAAGCTGGGATTCTTGACCGGCTTCTTTCTGCCAAATCAGTGTGGAGCACTTAGCATTCCTATGCACACATGGAGCAGTAGTGGTAGCTTCAGGTAACAGGAGCTGAGCCGAGAGGTGCCTTCTGGGCCGGACTTCTTCTCCCTCGGTTTCACGTAAGGAACCCGTTCCCCAGGCTCTCACCCACGGTAGCCTGGAAACTGCTTCCTCCCTCAGAGACGTGGATGGCAGCTAAAGCACGATTTCTCTACCGTGTTGTTTCTTCGAGTTAGAACGCTAGCGATTAGACTTCCATGCAAAAGTGGGGCCGCAGAGCTAACTTCATGAAACAAGTGGGGAGGCGTGTCCTCCCTTCTCCCGGGGCCTGAGTCTCACACGGAAAATGGTTTGGGACTCCATTGCACTTCTCTCACGCATGCACACAGCAAAATGCTTCCAGCCTCAGGAATGCCTATTTTCGCTGAAGCAGGAATTCTCTACAGAGTTGTTCCTTCGACTTAGGTGCTTGGCTTTAGGCCTGCAGGCACACCCGGGGCAAATGCACTAGCCTCGTAAACAAAAGGTGAGTTGACAGCTGCCTTCTGCACTGGCCTGTCTCTCCCTCGATTTTACCTATGGAACCTGTCCCCAGGCTGTCACCCACAGTGCGGCGCGAACTGCTTTCTCACACAGAGAGGTCGACGGTAGCTAAAGCACGCTTTCTCTCCACTGTTGTTTCTTCGAGTTTGAACGCTAGTGATTAGACTTCCAGGCAAAAGTGGGGCCGCAGTGCGAGCTTCATGAAACAAGTGGGGAGTCGTGTTCTGCTTTCTTCCGGGGCCTGAGTCTCACACAGGAAATGGTTTGGGACTCAGTTGCAGTGCGCTCACGCTTGCACACAGCAAAATGCGTCCACCCTCAGGCATGGCTATTTTATTTATTTATTTATTTTTTTGCTAGAATTATGGGTTTTTCTTTTCTTTTTTTTTTAAATTTTTTTATTGTTATGTTAATCCCCATACATTACATCATTAGTTTTAGATATAGTGTTCCATGATTCATTGTTTGTGCATAACACCCAGTGCTCCATGCAGAACGTGCCCTCCTCAATACCCATCACCAGGCTAACCCATCTTCCCACCCCCCTCCCCTCTAGAACCCTCAGTTTGTTTTTCAGAGTCCATCGTCTCTCATGGTTCTTCTCCCCCTCCGATTTCCCCCCCTTCATTCTTCCCCTCCTGCTACATTCTTCTTCTTCTTTTTTTCTTTCTTAACATATATTGCATTATTTGTTTCAGAGGTACAGATCCGAGATTCAACAGTCTTGCACAATTCACAGTGCTTACCAGAACACATACCCTCCCCAGTGTCCATCACCCAGTCACCCCATCCCTCCCACCCCACCCCCCACTCCAGCAACCCTCAGTTTGTTTCCTGAGATTAAGAATTCCTCATATCAGTGAGGTCATATGATACACGTCTTTCTCTGTTTGACTTATTTCGCTCAGCATAATACCCTCCACTTCCATCCACGTCGTTGCAAATGGCAAGATCTCATTCCTTTTGATGGCTGCATAATATTCCATTGTATATATATATATATATATATATATATATATATATATATACCACATCTTCTTTATCCATTCATCTGTTGATGGACATCTTGGCTCTTTCCACAGTTTGGCTATTCTGGACATTGCTGCTATAAACATCGGGGTGCACGTACCCTTTCGGGTCCCTACTTTGGTATCTTTGGGGTAAATACCCAGGAGGGCAATTGCTGGATCATATGGTAGCTCTATTTTCAACTTTTTGAGGAACCTCCATACTGTTTTCCAGAGTGGCTCAGGCACGGCTATTTTAGCCGAAGCACGAATTCTCTAAAGAGTTGTTCCCTTGAGTTAGGTGGTTGGCTTTAGGCCTGCAGGCACACCCGGGGCAAGGGTCCTAGCATCAGAAACAAGAGGTGAGTTGAGAGCTCCCTTCCACACCGGCCTGTTTCTCACTCCCTTTCACGTGTGGGACCCTTTCCCGGTCTCCCATACAGGAGCACTGTAAAATTCCTCCGTCTTCAGGAACGGCAATGTTAGATAAAGGGCAGTAACTATACACCATGGATTCTTGGCCTTAGTAGCCTGGTAGGCGAATGAGCTGCAGCTGGGATTCTTTACAGGCTTGTTCCTTCCAAGTCCGTGTTGAGCCCGGAGCATTCCAAGCACACATGGAGCACTAGTGTTAGCTTCAGGTAGCAAGAGCTGAGTCCAGAGGTGCCTTCTGGCCGGAACTGTTTCCGCCTCGGTTTCACGTATGGAACCCGTTCCCCAGGCTCTCACCCACGGTACCCTGTATACTGCTTCCTCCGTCTAGAGGTCGACGGTAACGGAAGCACGATTTCTCTACACTGTTGTTTCTTTGAGTTAGAACGCTAGTGATGAGGCTTCCATGCAAAAGTGGGGCCGCAGTGCTAGCTTGAGGAAACACACGGGGAGTCGTGTTCTGCCTTCTGCTGGGGCCTGAGTCTCACTCGCAAAAAGCTTTGGACTCCCTTGCAGTGCTCTCATGCACGCACACGACAAAATGCTTCCCCCCTCAGCAGCGGCTGTTTTAGCTGAAGCATGGATTCTCCACCGAGTTTTGCCTTCGAGTTAGGCGGTTTTCATTAAGCCTGCCTGCACACACAGCCGGGGCAACGGTACTCGCCCCATAACCATGGTGTGAGTTGAGAGCTGCCTTCTCTCCGGCCTGTCTCTCCCTCGATTTTACGAACTGGAACCCGTCCCCAGGCTCTCACCCACAGTACACCCTAAACTGCTACAGAGGTCGACGGTCGCTAAAGCACGGTTTCTCTTCAGTGTTGTTTCTCCGAGTTAGAACGCTTGCTCTTAGACTTCCCTGCAAAAGTGGGGCCGCAGTGCTAGCTTCAGGAAACAAGTGGGGAGTCGTGTTCTGCCTTCTGCCGGGGCCTGAGTCCCACACGGGAAATGGTTCTGCGCTCACTTGCAGTGCGCTCACGCATGCACACAGCAAAATGCGTCCACCCTCGGGCATGGCTACTTTAGCCGAAGCAGGAATTCTCTACAGAGTTGTTCCTTTGAGTTCGGTGGTTGGCTTTAGGCCTGCAGGCACACCCGGGGCAAGGGTACTAGCCTCATAAACAAGAGGTGAGTTGAGAGCTGCCTTCCGCTCCGGCCTGTTTCTCACTCCATTTCACGTATGGGACCCTTTCCCCGGGCTCTCATACACGAGCACTGTCAAATTCCTCTGGCTTCAGGAACGGCAATGTTAACTAAAGCGCAGTAACTCTATAGCATTGATTCTTGGTGTTAGTAGCCTGGTAAGTAGGCATCCAGGCACACAGGGTACAGCAGTGCTAATCTCCTCAAACAAGAGGGGAGTCGACAGCAGCCTTCCTTACAGGCCTGCTTCTCACTCCGAGTTACGTTTAGGTTCCACTTCTCATGCTTTCCCGAAAACACACAATCGAGGAAGTGCACGCTCAGGAAGGGCGATCTTTGCTGACGCACGGGTTCTCTACAGTTTTGTTCCTTTGCGTTGGGTGGATGGCCCTTAGGACTCCACGCACACACGGGAGAGCCGATCTAGTTTCCCGAAACAAGAGTTGAGTCGATAGGTGCCTTCTGCCCATGCTTATTTCTCCCTCGGAATTCTGCTGGGACTCATTCCCCAGGTTTGCACTCAAGCAGAGTTGAACATGCTGCCACCCTGTGGCGAGGCGAATGAGCTGAAGCTGGGATTCTTGACCGGCTTCTTTCTGCCAAATCAGTGTGGAGCACTTAGCATTCCTATGCACACATGGAGCAGTAGTGGTAGCTTCAGGTAACAGGAGCTGAGCCGAGAGGTGCCTTCTGGGCCGGACTTCTTCTCCCTCGGTTTCACGTAAGGAACCCGTTCCCCAGGCTCTCACCCACGGTAGCCTGGAAACTGCTTCCTCCCTCAGAGACGTGGATGGCAGCTAAAGCACGATTTCTCTACCGTGTTGTTTCTTCGAGTTAGAACGCTAGCGATTAGACTTCCATGCAAAAGTGGGGCCGCAGAGCTAACTTCATGAAACAAGTGGGGAGGCGTGTCCTCCCTTCTCCCGGGGCCTGAGTCTCACACGGAAAATGGTTTGGGACTCCATTGCACTTCTCTCACGCATGCACACAGCAAAATGCTTCCAGCCTCAGGAATGCCTATTTTCGCTGAAGCAGGAATTCTCTACAGAGTTGTTCCTTCGACTTAGGTGCTTGGCTTTAGGCCTGCAGGCACACCCGGGGCAAATGCACTAGCCTCGTAAACAAAAGGTGAGTTGACAGCTGCCTTCTGCACTGGCCTGTCTCTCCCTCGATTTTACCTATGGAACCTGTCCCCAGGCTGTCACCCACAGTGCGGCGCGAACTGCTTTCTCACACAGAGAGGTCGACGGTAGCTAAAGCACGCTTTCTCTCCACTGTTGTTTCTTCGAGTTTGAACGCTAGTGATTAGACTTCCAGGCAAAAGTGGGGCCGCAGTGCGAGCTTCATGAAACAAGTGGGGAGTCGTGTTCTGCTTTCTTCCGGGGCCTGAGTCTCACACAGGAAATGGTTTGGGACTCAGTTGCAGTGCTCTCACGCTTGCACACAGCAAAATGCGTCCACCCTCAGGCATGGCTATTTTATTTATTTATTTATTTTTTTTGCTAGAATTATGGGTTTCTCTTTTCTTTTTTTTTTTTAATTTTTTTATTGTTATGTTAATCCCCATACATTACATCATTAGTTTTAGATATAGTGTTCCATGATTCATTGTTTGTGCATAACACCCAGTGCTCCATGCAGAACGTGCCCTCCTCAATACCCATCACCAGGCTAACCCATCTTCCCACCCCCCTCCCCTCTAGAACCCTCAGTTTGTTTTTCAGAGTCCATCGTCTCTCATGGTTCTTCTCCCCCTCCGATTTCCCCCCCTTCATTCTTCCCCTCCTGCTACATTCTTCTTCTTCTTTTTTTCTTTCTTAACATATATTGCATTATTTGTTTCAGAGGTACAGATCTGAGATTCAACAGTCTTGCACAATTCACAGTGCTTACCAGAACACATACCCTCCCCAGTGTCCATCACCCAGTCACCCCATCCCTCCCACCCCACCCCCCACTCCAGCAACCCTCAGTTTGTTTCCTGAGATTAAGAATTCCTCATATCAGTGAGGTCATATGATACACGTCTTTCTCTGTTTGACTTATTTCGCTCAGCATAATACCCTCCAGTTCCATCCACGTCGTTGCAAATGGCAAGATCTCATTCCTTTTGATGGCTGCATAATATTCCATTGTATATATATATATATATATATATATATATATATATATACACCACATCTTCTTTATCCATTCATCTGTTGATGGACATCTTGGCTCTTTCCACAGTTTGGCTATTCTGGACATTGCTGCTATAAACATAGGGGTGCACGTACCCTTTCGGGTCCCTACTTTTGTATCTTTGGGGTAAATACCCAGGAGGGCAATTGCTGGATCATATGGTAGCTCTATTTTCAACTTTTTGAGGAACCTCCATACTGTTTTCCAGAGTGGCTCAGGCACGGCTATTTTAGCCGAAGCACGAATTCTCTAAAGAGTTGTTCCCTTGAGTTAGGTGGTTGGCTTTAGGCCTGCAGGCACACCCGGGGCAAGGGTCCTAGCATCAGAAACAAGAGGTGAGTTGAGAGCTCCCTTCCACACCGGCCTGTTTCTCACTCCCTTTCACGTGTGGGACCCTTTCCCGGTCTCCCATACAGGAGCACTGTAAAATTCCTCCGTCTTCAGGAACGGCAATGTTAGATAAAGGGCAGTAAGTATACACCATGGATTCTTGGCCTTAGTAGCCTGGTAGGCGAATGAGCTGCAGCTGGGATTCTTTACAGGCTTGTTCCTTCCAAGTCCGTGTTGAGCCCGGGGCATTCCAAGCACACATGGAGCACTAGTGTTAGCTTCAGGTAGCAAGAGCTGAGTCCAGAGGTGCCTTCTGGCCGGAACTGTTTCCGCCTCGGTTTCACGTATGGAACCCGTTCCCCAGGCTCTCACCCACGGTACCCTGTATACTGCTTCCTCCGTCTAGAGGTCGACGGTAACGGAAACACGATTTCTCTACACTGTTGTTTCTTTGAGTTAGAACGCTAGTGATGAGGCTTCCATGCAAAAGTGGGGCCGCAGTGCTAGCTTGAGGAAACACACGGGGAGTCGTGTTCTGCCTTCTGCTGGGGCCTGAGTCTCACTCGCAAAAAGCTTTGGACTCCCTTGCAGTGCTCTCATGCACGCACACGACAAAATGCTTCCCCCCTCAGCAGCGGCTGTTTTAGCTGAAGCATGGATTCTCCACCGAGTTTTGCCTTCGAGTTAGGCGGTTTTCATTAAGCCTGCCTGCACACACAGCCGGGGCAACGGTACTCGCCCCATAACCATGGTGTGAGTTGAGAGCTGCCTTCTCTCCGGCCTGTCTCTCCCTCGATTTTACGAAATGGAACCCGTCCCCAGGCTCTCACCCACATTACACCCTAAACTGCTATCTCCCACACAGAGGTCGACGGTAGCTAAAGCACGGTTTCTCTTCAGTGTTGTTTCTCCGAGTTAGAACGCTTGCTCTTAGACTTCCCTGCAAAAGTGGGGCCGCAGTGCTAGCTTCAGGAAACAAGTGGGGAGTCGTGTTCTGCCTTCTGCCGGGGCCTGAGTCCCACACGGGAAATGGTTCTGCGCTCACTTGCAGTGCGCTCACGCATGCACACAGCAAAATGCGTCCACCCTCGGGCATGGCTACTTTAGCCGAAGCAGGAATTCTCTACAGAGTTGTTCCTTTGAGTTCGGTGGTTGGCTTTAGGCCTGCAGGCACACCCGGGGCAAGGGTACTAGCCTCATAAACAAGAGGTGAGTTGAGAGCTGCCTTCCGCTCCGGCCTGTTTCTCACTCCATTTCACGTATGGGACCCTTTCCCCGGGCTCTCATACACGAGCACTGTCAAATTCCTCTGGCTTCAGGAACGGCAATGTTAACTAAAGCGCAGTAACTCTATAGCATTGATTCTTGGTGTTAGTAGCCTGGTAAGTAGGCATCCAGGCACACAGGGTACAGCAGTGCTAATCTCCTCAAACAAGAGGGGAGTCGACAGCAGCCTTCCTTACAGGCCTGCTTCTCACTCCGAGTTACGTTTAGGTTCCACTTCTCATGCTTTCCCGAAAACACACAATCGAGGAAGTGCACGCTCAGGAAGGGCGATCTTTGCTGACGCACGGGTTCTCTACAGTTTTGTTCCTTTGCGTTGGGTGGATGGCCCTTAGGACTCCACGCACACACGGGAGAGCCGATCTAGTTTCCCGAAACAAGAGTTGAGTCGATAGGTGCCTTCTGCCCATGCTTATTTCTCCCTCGGAATTCTGCTGGGACTCATTCCCCAGGTTTGCACTCAAGCAGAGTTGAACATGCTGCCACCCTGTGGCGAGGCGAATGAGCTGAAGCTGGGATTCTTGACCGGCTTCTTTCTGCCAAATCAGTGTGGAGCACTTAGCATTCCTATGCACACATGGAGCAGTAGTGGTAGCTTCAGGTAACAGGAGCTGAGCCGAGAGGTGCCTTCTGGGCCGGACTTCTTCTCCCTCGGTTTCACGTAAGGAACCCGTTCCCCAGGCTCTCACCCACGGTAGCCTGGAAACTGCTTCCTCCCTCAGAGACGTGGATGGCAGCTAAAGCACGATTTCTCTACCGTGTTGTTTCTTCGAGTTAGAACGCTAGCGATTAGACTTCCATGCAAAAGTGGGGCCGCAGAGCTAACTTCATGAAACAAGTGGGGAGGCGTGTCCTCCCTTCTCCCGGGGCCTGAGTCTCACACGGAAAATGGTTTGGGACTCCATTGCACTTCTCTCACGCATGCACACAGCAAAATGCTTCCAGCCTCAGGAATGCCTATTTTCGCTGAAGCAGGAATTCTCTACAGAGTTGTTCCTTCGACTTAGGTGCTTGGCTTTAGGCCTGCAGGCACACCCGGGGCAAATGCACTAGCCTCGTAAACAAAAGGTGAGTTGACAGCTGCCTTCTGCACTGGCCTGTCTCTCCCTCGATTTTACCTATGGAACCTGTCCCCAGGCTGTCACCCACAGTGCGGCGCGAACTGCTTTCTCACACAGAGAGGTCGACGGTAGCTAAAGCACGCTTTCTCTCCACTGTTGTTTCTTCGAGTTTGAACGCTAGTGATTAGACTTCCAGGCAAAAGTGGGGCCGCAGTGCGAGCTTCATGAAACAAGTGGGGAGTCGTGTTCTGCTTTCTTCCGGGGCCTGAGTCTCACACAGGAAATGGTTTGGGACTCAGTTGCAGTGCTCTCACGCTTGCACACAGCAAAATGCGTCCACCCTCAGGCATGGCTATTTTATTTATTTATTTTTTTTTTTTGCTAGAATTATGGGTTTCTCTTTTCTTTTTTTTTTTTAATTTTTTTATTGTTATGTTAATCCCCATACATTACATCATTAGTTTTAGATATAGTGTTCCATGATTCATTGTTTGTGCATAACACCCAGTGCTCCATGCAGAACGTGCCCTCCTCAATACCCATCACCAGGCTAACCCATCTTCCCAACCCCCTCCCCTCTAGAACCCTCAGTTTGTTTTTCAGAGTCCATCGTCTCTCATGGTTCTTCTCCCCCTCCGATTTCCCCCCCTTCATTCTTCCCCTCCTGCTACATTCTTCTTCTGCTTTTTTTCTTTCTTAACATATATTGCATTATTTGTTTCAGAGGTACAGATCTGAGATTCATCAGTCTTGCACAATTCACAGTGCTTACCAGAACACATAACCTCCCCAGTGTCCATCACCCAGTCACCCCATCCCTCCCACCCCACCCCCCACTCCAGCAACCCTCAGTTTGTTTCCTGAGATTAAGAATTCCTCATATCAGTGAGGTCATATGATACACGTCTTTCTCTGTTTGACTTATTTCGCTCAGCATAATACCCTCCACTTCCATCCACGTCGTTGCAAATGGCAAGATCTCATTCCTTTTGATGGCTGCATAATATTCCATTGTATATATATATATATATATATATATATATATATATATATATACCACATCTTCTTTATCCATTCATCTGTTGATGGACATCTTGGCTCTTTCCACAGTTTGGCTATTCTGGACATTGCTGCTATAAACATCGGGGTGCACGTACCCTTTCGGGTCCCTACTTTGGTATCTTTGGGGTAAATACCCAGGAGGGCAATTGCTGGATCATATGGTAGCTCTATTTTCAACTTTTTGAGGAACCTCCATACTGTTTTCCAGAGTGGCTCAGGCCCGGCTATTTTAGCCGAAGCACGAATTCTCTAAAGAGTTGTTCCCTTGAGTTAGGTGGTTGGCTTTAGGCCTGCAGGCACACCCGGGGCAAGGGTCCTAGCATCAGAAACAAGAGGTGAGTTGAGAGCTCCCTTCCACACCGGCCTGTTTCTCACTCCCTTTCACGTGTGGGACCCTTTCCCGGTCTCCCATACAGGAGCACTGTAAAATTCCTCCGTCTTCAGGAACGGCAATGTTAGATAAAGGGCAGTAACTATACACCATGGATTCTTGGCCTTAGTAGCCTGGTAGGCGAATGAGCTGCAGCTGGGATTCTTTACAGGCTTGTTCCTTCCAAGTCCGTGTTGAGCCCGGAGCATTCCAAGCACACATGGAGCACTAGTGTTAGCTTCAGGTAGCAAGAGCTGAGTCCAGAGGTGCCTTCTGGCCGGAACTGTTTCCGCCTCGGTTTCACGTATGGAACCCGTTCCCCAGGCTCTCACCCACGGTACCCTGTATACTGCTTCCTCCGTCTAGAGGTCGACGGTAACGGAAGCACGATTTCTCTACACTGTTGTTTCTTTGAGTTAGAACGCTAGTGATGAGGCTTCCATGCAAAAGTGGGGCCGCAGTGCTAGCTTGAGGAAACACACGGGGAGTCGTGTTCTGCCTTCTGCTGGGGCCTGAGTCTCACTCGCAAAAAGCTTTGGACTCCCTTGCAGTGCTCTCATGCACGCACACGACAAAATGCTTCCCCCCTCAGCAGCGGCTGTTTTAGCTGAAGCATGGATTCTCCACCGAGTTTTGCCTTCGAGTTAGGCGGTTTTCATTAAGCCTGCCTGCACACACAGCCGGGGCAACGGTACTCGCCCCATAACCATGGTGTGAGTTGAGAGCTGCCTTCTCTCCGGCCTGTCTCTCCCTCGATTTTACGAACTGGAACCCGTCCCCAGGCTCTCACCCACAGTACACCCTAAACTGCTATCTCCCACACAGAGGTCGACGGCCGCTAAAGCACGGTTTCTCTTCAGTGTTGTTTCTCCGAGTTAGAACGCTTGCTCTTAGACTTCCCTGCAAAAGTGGGGCCGCAGTGCTAGCTTCAGGAAACAAGTGGGGAGTCGTGTTCTGCCTTCTGCCGGGGCCTGAGTCCCACACGGGAAATGGTTCTGCGCTCACTTGCAGTGCGCTCACGCATGCACACAGCAAAATGCGTCCACCCTCGGGCATGGCTACTTTAGCCGAAGCAGGAATTCTCTACAGAGTTGTTCCTTTGAGTTCGGTGGTTGGCTTTAGGCCTGCAGGCACACCCGGGGCAAGGGTACTAGCCTCATAAACAAGAGGTGAGTTGAGAGCTGCCTTCCGCTCCGGCCTGTTTCTCACTCCATTTCACGTATGGGACCCTTTCCCCGGGCTCTCATACACGAGCACTGTCAAATTCCTCTGGCTTCAGGAACGGCAATGTTAACTAAAGCGCAGTAACTCTATAGCATTGATTCTTGGTGTTAGTAGCCTGGTAAGTAGGCATCCAGGCACACAGGGTACAGCAGTGCTAATCTCCTCAAACAAGAGGGGAGTCGACAGCAGCCTTCCTTACAGGCCTGCTTCTCACTCCGAGTTACGTTTAGGTTCCACTTCTCATGCTTTCCCGAAAACACACAATCGAGGAAGTGCACGCTCAGGAAGGGCGATCTTTGCTGACGCACGGGTTCTCTACAGTTTTGTTCCTTTGCGTTGGGTGGATGGCCCTTAGGACTCCACGCACACACGGGAGAGCCGATCTAGTTTCCCGAAACAAGAGTTGAGTCGATAGGTGCCTTCTGCCCATGCTTATTTCTCCCTCGGAATTCTGCTGGGACTCATTCCCCAGGTTTGCACTCAAGCAGAGTTGAACATGCTGCCACCCTGTGGCGAGGCGAATGAGCTGAAGCTGGGATTCTTGACCGGCTTCTTTCTGCCAAATCAGTGTGGAGCACTTAGCATTCCTATGCACACATGGAGCAGTAGTGGTAGCTTCAGGTAACAGGAGCTGAGCCGAGAGGTGCCTTCTGGGCCGGACTTCTTCTCCCTCGGTTTCACGTAAGGAACCCGTTCCCCAGGCTCTCACCCACGGTAGCCTGGAAACTGCTTCCTCCCTCAGAGACGTGGATGGCAGCTAAAGCACGATTTCTCTACCGTGTTGTTTCTTCGAGTTAGAACGCTAGCGATTAGACTTCCATGCAAAAGTGGGGCCGCAGAGCTAACTTCATGAAACAAGTGGGGAGGCGTGTCCTCCCTTCTCCCGGGGCCTGAGTCTCACACGGAAAATGGTTTGGGACTCCATTGCACTTCTCTCACGCATGCACACAGCAAAATGCTTCCAGCCTCAGGAATGCCTATTTTCGCTGAAGCAGGAATTCTCTACAGAGTTGTTCCTTCGACTTAGGTGCTTGGCTTTAGGCCTGCAGGCACACCCGGGGCAAATGCACTAGCCTCGTAAACAAAAGGTGAGTTGACAGCTGCCTTCTGCACTGGCCTGTCTCTCCCTCGATTTTACCTATGGAACCTGTCCCCAGGCTGTCACCCACAGTGCGGCGCGAACTGCTTTCTCACACAGAGAGGTCGACGGTAGCTAAAGCACGCTTTCTCTCCACTGTTGTTTCTTTGAGTTTGAACGCTAGTGATTAGACTTCCAGGCAAAAGTGGGGCCGCAGTGCGAGCTTCATGAAACAAGTGGGGAGTCGTGTTCTGCTTTCTTCCGGGGCCTGAGTCTCACACAGGAAATGGTTTGGGACTCAGTTGCAGTGCGCTCACGCTTGCACACAGCAAAATGCGTCCACCCTCAGGCATGGCTATTTTATTTATTTATTTTTTTTTTTGGCTAGAATTATGGGTTTCTCTTTTCTTTTTTTTTTAAATTTTTTTATTGTTATGTTAATCCCCATACATTACATCATTAGTTTTAGATATAGTGTTCCATGATTCATTGTTTGTGCATAACACCCAGTGCTCCATGCAGAACGTGCCCTCCTCAATACCCATCACCAGGCTAACCCATCTTCCCACCCCCCTCCCCTCTAGAACCCTCAGTTTGTTTTTCAGAGTCCATCGTCTCTCATGGTTCTTCTCCCCCTCCGATTTCCCCCCCTTCATTCTTCCCCTCCTGCTACATTCTTCTTCTGCTTTTTTTCTTTCTTAACATATATTGCATTATTTGTTTCAGAGGTACAGATCTGAGATTCATCAGTCTTGCACAATTCACAGTGCTTACCAGAACACATAACCTCCCCAGTGTCCATCACCCAGTCACCCCATCCCTCCCACCCCACCCCCCACTCCAGCAACCCTCAGTTTGTTTCCTGAGATTAAGAATTCCTCATATCAGTGAGGTCATATGATACACGTCTTTCTCTGTTTGACTTATTTCGCTCAGCATAATACCCTCCACTTCCATCCACGTCGTTGCAAATGGCAAGATCTCATTCCTTTTGATGGCTGCATAATATTCCATTGTATATATATATATATATATATATATACCACATCTTCTTTATCCATTCATCTGTTGATGGACATCTTGGCTCTTTCCACAGTTTGGCTATTCTGGACATTGCTGCTATAAACATCGGGGTGCACGTACCCTTTCGGGTCCCTACTTTGGTATCTTTGGGGTAAATACCCAGGAGGGCAATTGCTGGATCATATGGTAGCTCTATTTTCAACTTTTTGAGGAACCTCCATACTGTTTTCCAGAGTGGCTCAGGCCCGGCTATTTTAGCCGAAGCACGAATTCTCTAAAGAGTTGTTCCCTTGAGTTAGGTGGTTGGCTTTAGGCCTGCAGGCACACCCGGGGCAAGGGTCCTAGCATCAGAAACAAGAGGTGAGTTGAGAGCTCCCTTCCACACCGGCCTGTTTCTCACTCCCTTTCACGTGTGGGACCCTTTCCCGGTCTCCCATACAGGAGCACTGTAAAATTCCTCCGTCTTCAGGAACGGCAATGTTAGATAAAGGGCAGTAACTATACACCATGGATTCTTGGCCTTAGTAGCCTGGTAGGCGAATGAGCTGCAGCTGGGATTCTTTACAGGCTTGTTCCTTCCAAGTCCGTGTTGAGCCCGGAGCATTCCAAGCACACATGGAGCACTAGTGTTAGCTTCAGGTAGCAAGAGCTGAGTCCAGAGGTGCCTTCTGGCCGGAACTGTTTCCGCCTCGGTTTCACGTATGGAACCCGTTCCCCAGGCTCTCACCCACGGTACCCTGTATACTGCTTCCTCCGTCTAGAGGTCGACGGTAACGGAAGCACGATTTCTCTACACTGTTGTTTCTTTGAGTTAGAACGCTAGTGATGAGGCTTCCATGCAAAAGTGGGGCCGCAGTGCTAGCTTGAGGAAACACACGGGGAGTCGTGTTCTGCCTTCTGCTGGGGCCTGAGTCTCACTCGCAAAAAGCTTTGGACTCCCTTGCAGTGCTCTCATGCACGCACACGACAAAATGCTTCCCCCCTCAGCAGCGGCTGTTTTAGCTGAAGCATGGATTCTCCACCGAGTTTTGCCTTCGAGTTAGGCGGTTTTCATTAAGCCTGCCTGCACACACAGCCGGGGCAACGGTACTCGCCCCATAACCATGGTGTGAGTTGAGAGCTGCCTTCTCTCCGGCCTGTCTCTCCCTCGATTTTACGAAATGGAACCCGTCCCCAGGCTCTCACCCACAGTACACCCTAAACTGCTATCTCCCACACAGAGGTCGACGGTCGCTAAAGCACGGTTTCTCTTCAGTGTTGTTTCTCCGAGTTAGAACGCTTGCTCTTAGACTTCCCTGCAAAAGTGGGGCCGCAGTGCTAGCTTCAGGAAACAAGTGGGGAGTCGTGTTCTGCCTTCTGCCGGGGCCTGAGTCCCACACGGGAAATGGTTCTGCGCTCACTTGCAGTGCGCTCACGCATGCACACAGCAAAATGCGTCCACCCTCGGGCATGGCTACTTTAGCCGAAGCAGGAATTCTCTACAGAGTTGTTCCTTTGAGTTCGGTGGTTGGCTTTAGGCCTGCAGGCACACCCGGGGCAAGGGTACTAGCCTCATAAACAAGAGGTGAGTTGAGAGCTGCCTTCCGCTCCGGCCTGTTTCTCACTCCATTTCACGTATGGGACCCTTTCCCCGGGCTCTCATACACGAGCACTGTCAAATTCCTCTGGCTTCAGGAACGGCAATGTTAACTAAAGCGCAGTAACTCTATAGCATTGATTCTTGGTGTTAGTAGCCTGGTAAGTAGGCATCCAGGCACACAGGGTACAGCAGTGCTAATCTCCTCAAACAAGAGGGGAGTCGACAGCAGCCTTCCTTACAGGCCTGCTTCTCACTCCGAGTTACGTTTAGGTTCCACTTCTCATGCTTTCCCGAAAACACACAATCGAGGAAGTGCACGCTCAGGAAGGGCGATCTTTGCTGACGCACGGGTTCTCTACAGTTTTGTTCCTTTGCGTTGGGTGGATGGCCCTTAGGACTCCACGCACACACGGGAGAGCCGATCTAGTTTCCCGAAACAAGAGTTGAGTCGATAGGTGCCTTCTGCCCATGCTTATTTCTCCCTCGGAATTCTGCTGGGACTCATTCCCCAGGTTTGCACTCAAGCAGAGTTGAACATGCTGCCACCCTGTGGCGAGGCGAATGAGCTGAAGCTGGGATTCTTGACCGGCTTCTTTCTGCCAAATCAGTGTGGAGCACTTAGCATTCCTATGCACACATGGAGCAGTAGTGGTAGCTTCAGGTAACAGGAGCTGAGCCGAGAGGTGCCTTCTGGGCCGGACTTCTTCTCCCTCGGTTTCACGTAAGGAACCCGTTCCCCAGGCTCTCACCCACGGTAGCCTGGAAACTGCTTCCTCCCTCAGAGACGTGGATGGCAGCTAAAGCACGATTTCTCTACCGTGTTGTTTCTTCGAGTTAGAACGCTAGCGATTAGACTTCCATGCAAAAGTGGGGCCGCAGAGCTAACTTCATGAAACAAGTGGGGAGGCGTGTCCTCCCTTCTCCCGGGGCCTGAGTCTCACACGGAAAATGGTTTGGGACTCCATTGCACTTCTCTCACGCATGCACACAGCAAAATGCTTCCAGCCTCAGGAATGCCTATTTTCGCTGAAGCAGGAATTCTCTACAGAGTTGTTCCTTCGACTTAGGTGCTTGGCTTTAGGCCTGCAGGCACACCCGGGGCAAATGCACTAGCCTCGTAAACAAAAGGTGAGTTGACAGCTGCCTTCTGCACTGGCCTGTCTCTCCCTCGATTTTACCTATGGAACCTGTCCCCAGGCTGTCACCCACAGTGCGGCGCGAACTGCTTTCTCACACAGAGAGGTCGACGGTAGCTAAAGCACGCTTTCTCTCCACTGTTGTTTCTTCGAGTTTGAACGCTAGTGATTAGACTTCCAGGCAAAAGTGGGGCCGCAGTGCGAGCTTCATGAAACAAGTGGGGAGTCGTGTTCTGCTTTCTTCCGGGGCCTGAGTCTCACACAGGAAATGGTTTGGGACTCAGTTGCAGTGCGCTCACGCTTGCACACAGCAAAATGCGTCCACCCTCAGGCATGGCTATTTTATTTATTTATTTATTTTTTTGCTAGAATTATGGGTTTCTCTTTTCTTTTTTTTTTTAATTTTTTTATTGTTATGTTAATCCCCATACATTACATCATTAGTTTTAGATATAGTGTTCCATGATTCATTGTTTGTGCATAACACCCAGTGCTCCATGCAGAACGTGCCCTCCTCAATACCCATCACCAGGCTAACCCATCTTCCCACCCCCCTCCCCTCTAGAACCCTCAGTTTGTTTTTCAGAGTCCATCGTCTCTCATGGTTCTTCTCCCCCTCCGATTTCCCCCCCTTCATTCTTCCCCTCCTGCTACATTCTTCTTCTTCTTTTTTTCTTTCTTAACATATATTGCATTATTTGTTTCAGAGGTACAGATCCGAGATTCAACAGTCTTGCACAATTCACAGTGCTTACCAGAACACATACCCTCCCCAGTGTCCATCACCCAGTCACCCCATCCCTCCCACCCCACCCCCCACTCCAGCAACCCTCAGTTTGTTTCCTGAGATTAAGAATTCCTCATATCAGTGAGGTCATATGATACACGTCTTTCTCTGTTTGACTTATTTCGCTCAGCATAATACCCTCCACTTCCATCCACGTCGTTGCAAATGGCAAGATCTCATTCCTTTTGATGGCTGCATAATATTCCATTGTATATATATATATATATATATATATATATATACCACATCTTCTTTATCCATTCATCTGTTGATGGACATCTTGGCTCTTTCCACAGTTTGGCTATTCTGGACATTGCTGCTATAAACATCGGGGTGCACGTACCCTTTCGGGTCCCTACTTTGGTATCTTTGGGGTAAATACCCAGGAGGGCAATTGCTGGATCATATGGTAGCTCTATTTTCAACTTTTTGAGGAACCTCCATACTGTTTTCCAGAGTGGCTCAGGCACGGCTATTTTAGCCGAAGCACGAATTCTCTAAAGAGTTGTTCCCTTGAGTTAGGTGGTTGGCTTTAGGCCTGCAGGCACACCCGGGGCAAGGGTCCTAGCATCAGAAACAAGAGGTGAGTTGAGAGCTCCCTTCCACACCGGCCTGTTTCTCACTCCCTTTCACGTGTGGGACCCTTTCCCGGTCTCCCATACAGGAGCACTGTAAAATTCCTCCGTCTTCAGGAACGGCAATGTTAGATAAAGGGCAGTAACTATACACCATGGATTCTTGGCCTTAGTAGCCTGGTAGGCGAATGAGCTGCAGCTGGGATTCTTTACAGGCTTGTTCCTTCCAAGTCCGTGTTGAGCCCGGAGCATTCCAAGCACACATGGAGCACTAGTGTTAGCTTCAGGTAGCAAGAGCTGAGTCCAGAGGTGCCTTCTGGCCGGAACTGTTTCCGCCTCGGTTTCACGTATGGAACCCGTTCCCCAGGCTCTCACCCACGGTACCCTGTATACTGCTTCCTCCGTCTAGAGGTCGACGGTAACGGAAGCACGATTTCTCTACACTGTTGTTTCTTTGAGTTAGAACGCTAGTGATGAGGCTTCCATGCAAAAGTGGGGCCGCAGTGCTAGCTTGAGGAAACACACGGGGAGTCGTGTTCTGCCTTCTGCTGGGGCCTGAGTCTCACTCGCAAAAAGCTTTGGACTCCCTTGCAGTGCTCTCATGCACGCACACGACAAAATGCTTCCCCCCTCAGCAGCGGCTGTTTTAGCTGAAGCATGGATTCTCCACCGAGTTTTGCCTTCGAGTTAGGCGGTTTTCATTAAGCCTGCCTGCACACACAGCCGGGGCAACGGTACTCGCCCCATAACCATGGTGTGAGTTGAGAGCTGCCTTCTCTCCGGCCTGTCTCTCCCTCGATTTTACGAAATGGAACCCGTCCCCAGGCTCTCACCCACAGTACACCCTAAACTGCTATCTCCCACACAGAGGTCGACGGTAGCTAAAGCACGGTTTCTCTTCAGTGTTGTTTCTCCGAGTTAGAACGCTTGCTCTTAGACTTCCCTGCAAAAGTGGGGCCGCAGTGCTAGCTTCAGGAAACAAGTGGGGAGTCGTGTTCTGCCTTCTGCCGGGGCCTGAGTCCCACACGGGAAATGGTTCTGCACTCACTTGCAGTGCGCTCACGCATGCACACAGCAAAACGCGTCCACCCTCGGGCATGGCTACTTTAGCCGAAGCAGGAATTCTCTACAGAGTTGTTCCTTTGAGCTCGGTGGTTGGCTTTAGGCCTGCAGGCACACCCGGGGCAAGGGTACTAGCCTCACAAACAAGAGGTGAGTTGAGAGCTGCCTTCCGCTCCGGCCTGTTTCTCACTCCATTTCACGTATGGGACCCTTTCCCCGGGCTCTCATACACGAGCACTGTCAAATTCCTCTGGCTTCAGGAACGGCAATGTTAACTAAAGCGCAGTAACTCTATAGCATTGATTCTTGGTGTTAGTAGCCTGGTAAGTAGGCATCCAGGCACACAGGGTACAGCAGTGCTAATCTCCTAAAACAAGAGGGGAGTCGACAGCAGCCTTCCTTACAGGCCTGCTTCTCACTCCGAGTTACGTTTAGGTTCCACTTCTCATGCTTTCCCGAAAACACACAATCGAGGAAGTGCACGCTCAGGAAGGGCGATCTTTGCTGACGCACGGGTTCTCTACAGTTTTGTTCCTTTGCGTTGGGTGGATGGCCCTTAGGACTCCACGCACACACGGGAGAGCCGATCTAGTTTCCCGAAACAAGA
Source organism: Halichoerus grypus (assembly GCF_964656455.1). Taxonomy (NCBI): domain Eukaryota; kingdom Metazoa; phylum Chordata; class Mammalia; order Carnivora; family Phocidae; genus Halichoerus; species Halichoerus grypus. Next base: position 80,467,980 of record NC_135715.1, read on the forward strand.
GTTGAGTCGATAGGTGCCTTCTGCCCATGCTTATTTCTCCCTCGGAATTCTGCTGGGACTCATTCCCCAGGTTTGCACTCAAGCAGAGTTGAACATGCTGCCACCCTGTGGCGAGGCGAATGAGCTGAAGCTGGGATTCTTGACCGGCTTCTTTCTGCCAAATCAGTGTGGAGCACTTAGCATTCCTATGCACACATGGAGCAGTAGTGGTAGCTTCAGGTAACAGGAGCTGAGCCGAGAGGTGCCTTCTGGGCCGGACTTCTTCTCCCTCGGTTTCACGTAAGGAACCCGTTCCCCAGGCTCTCACCCACGGTAGCCTGGAAACTGCTTCCTCCCTCAGAGACGTGGAAGGCAGCTAAAGCACGATTTCTCTACCGTGTTGTTTCTTCGAGTTAGAACGCTAGCGATTAGACTTCCATGCAAAAGTGGGGCTGCAGAGCTAACTTCATGAAACAAGTGGGGAGGCGTGTCCTCCCTTCTCCCGGGGCCTGAGTCTCACACGGAAAATGGTTTGGGACTCCATTGCACTTCTCTCACGCATGCACACAGCAAAATGCTTCCAGCCTCAGGAATGCCTATTTTCGCTGAAGCAGGAATTCTCTACAGAGTTGTTCCTTCGACTTAGGTGCTTGGCTTTAGGCCTGCAGGCACACCCGGGGCAAATGCACTAGCCTCGTAAACAAAAGGTGAGTTGACAGCTGCCTTCTGCACTGGCTTGTCTCTCCCTCGATTTTACCTATGGAACCTGTCCCCAGGCTGTCACCCACAGTGCGGCGTGAACTGCTTTCTCACACAGAGAGGTCGACGGTAGCTAAAGCACGCTTTCTCTCCACTGTTGTTTCTTCGAGTTTGAACGCTAGTGATTAGACTTCCAGGCAAAAGTGGGGCCGCAGTGCGAGCTTCATGAAACA